>NC_092386.1:21252220-21572577 GCF_030028105.1 Mobula birostris | reverse complement strand
GGTTAAACTACTTAACCTCTTTTTTTATATCTTTTGAAAACATTTTATGCTCTGTTGCCCTGATGAGAACCAGTTACAGTCCTCCCTCAGCTGTCAGCCGTCGTTCTTCAGAGAATGAGCAGGGGGGCAGCTCTCTGCTCATGGCACGGCAGGGTAGGGAGGAGCGGCAGGGGTAGGGTTGGCGCCCTCCCTCCTTCACCTGCGATTATGGGGGTGCAGCCCCAAAAGCAGCCCGCTCCTGCTCAGGGAGCAGGTTGTGTTTGCCTGGAGCCTGCTGACTCCCCAGAGTCGCCATCTACTATCCATCACTCCCAGTTTTTCCGGCTTCCCGATTGCCACTGCCCTCTGAGCTGTGCCCGTATGTGCCGATTCCTCCTTGTACTACTCCATTGCTGCAGCCTTTTGCCTCTCCGCTGTCTTTCTCTCTTCCTTTCGGACAGTGAGATTGACGTTGTTGGGGGAGAGCAGGTCAGCCCTCAGTACTAGTGACACAGTAGCATAGCTGTTAGTAAAGATTTTGTGCATTCTCCCCACGACTATGTGGGTTTCTTCTGGGTGCTCTGGTTTCCTCCCACATTCCAAAGACATATTGGTTTGTAAATTGAGGGCATGCTACATTGGCAGCAGAAGCATGGTGATACTTGCAGCACATCTTGGACTGTTGGTCATTGATGCAAATTATGCTCTTCACTCATGTTTTGATGTACATGTAACTACTAAAGCTCGTCTTTAAGACTTCTATCTTTAATGGCCCAGCTGGTGTGATATCTGGCCCATATATAGTGGAAAATGTGAAGTCCACAATTTCTGCAACGTCGTAATTTAGGTTGGCCCTTGCATTGCATCAGTGAAACAAAAGAAAACGACTCCTCATTACACTCTGACAGTGCACAGACACGCACATGCTTCCTTTGAGAATTGTATTGCATTATCAATCTCAATTCACATACCAACAGGGCTGTCAGTCAAGGTAAGTCTAACAATATTAAACAAAATTGGGCAGGCACTTTAGCAAAATGACCCTTCTGGACGTGCTCAGAAGGAAAAAGAATTGCTAATTGGATGGAAGTGTGTGCAAACACAGAGAACAACAGTAAAATCTAGTTATTAGCCATGTAGCCTTCTGACACATCTGTTAATGCTCTAGACTTTTAACCCAGTTGTGGCCTTTTTTTCAATTCTATCCCATATTTGTTTCTGAAGGTAATAATTCATCCCCAGATTTGATGTCAGGACTCTTTGCTCCCATTCAAGAATCCAATTATTAATTTGAATCCCGAATGAACGGCTGTTCAATAAGAATTTGAAGTCTGCTTGTTTGTGCCTTAGAGCCCTCCAACAGTGACAATTTGGCTTAAAGATTATTTTCAGTTTATGGATTATCAAATTAGAGGGGGTGAATAGAGAACCAGGTTTGTACGCAGATTCATCTGTCACTGCATACTGTTACAGAAATGCCATTGGAGGCTTCTGACATGCCTTTGTCATGTTGAATGCAATCACTCCTGTCACCCCGCGCCTCTTTTTTTTCCTCATTAACTCCAACATGCACAACTCTGCCCTCTGATCTTCTCACCCATCACCAGCATCTTTCTCACTTTGGAGCCCCTGCCCACAGTGCCCTAAATTTATGATGCTGCGTATCATCTTTAAATTCCTTTGTGGACTTGCTTCACCCTTCTGTGCTCATCCTTTACCAATGATGTGCTTCAGTGAACATTTGCATTCCTCACATAAAGCTTCTATCTTCATCCCACGCTACATGGTTGTGCCTTCAGTCAGCCAGCTCCAATTTCTGGAATTTTCCTCCCTTATCTATGACATACATTTGTGTGTGTGTGTTTTTAAAAATTCAGGCTCAGAACTCATCCCTGCAGCCAGCGTTCATCTATCTCTCCACGTGAGGCTGTTGGGTGCGACGAGAACTAGAGGTCATGAGTTAAGGGTGAAAGGTAAAATGTTTGAAGGGATCATTACGGGGAACTTCTTCACTCAAGGGGGTGGTGAGAGAGTGGAACGAGCTGCCAGCAGAAGTGGTGGATGCGGATTTGATTTAAGAGAAGTTTGGATAAGTTCGTGGATGGGACGGATATCGAGGGCTATGATCTGGGTGCAGGTCAGTGATACTAGACAGAATAATAGTTTGGCATGGAGTAGATGGGCCAAAGGGCCTGTTTCTGTGCTGTAGTGTTTTATGACTCTATGACTATAAAATGGCTTTTCTGCCTTATTGCCTCTCCTTAATGTGAATCATCTTGCAAAGTTGGATTTAGATTTCAAAGGTGCTGCACCTATTGCATCTTTGTAGGCAGTGACAAGGGCTAGCGGGTGACTTACCTGAACACACTAACATTCTGATCTCTGGCTGATGAGACCAGTGTGGGATGTTTAAACTCGGTCACTCTAGAGGGGGGCAGGAGTTGTTGAACGGCGTGTGAACAGTGCTCTCCTCCTGCCTTTTTCACTGGGCATTGTTGTGCTCCCAATGATGCTGGGGCCTGAGGTTCTGAGTACCAATCTAGATCTCGTTCACTATTTTGCTTGGCTTTGGGCCAGGGATTCCCACAGGCTTGTTGAGGTTGGTACATTTTCTCAAGGAGGCTTTGAGAATGTCATTGTAGTGTTTTCTCTGTCCAGCTAGTAATTTGTTGCCATGGCGATACTTGAGGGCAGAGAGCCTGTTTCAATGGTCTAGTATCAGGCACAAATCACACAAATTAAAGTTACTGTCTGCTGGCATCCAAAGCCCCTTCAAGCCTTTTGTATTTTGGAATAAACACTTACATTGTTAGCAGAGATCAAATCACTTCCCCCGTTCCCTCAATATATGGAGAGTTTTATGGGCTGGTTTGTGGCATGATCATTTCTCTGCAGGGAGTTGCAGGTTTCCCACAGTAATTGATATTGGAACAACTGCAATTAATCAAATTGCAGAGCAACAAAATGATTGCCAAGGTAAAACTCAGGAATCTAATATCTTGAGTGTTTCCTAATAATTAATTTTTTTGCAGTAGAAAGGAAAATTATTTCTACTTTGAGTTATTCACTTTAATGAAATGTAAATTATATTCAGTGAATCTTAACCTCATTTATGCTAAAGTTCTAACTTATGCCAAGCACGGTATCTATTTTACTTTAAAGTCAAATGAGAAATGTATACTTAACCTCCTTCCTTTGCATTGATTTCCCTGGAAATTAAACATTAGAAGGTAATACAAGACACTGTATGGGAACATTTTCAATTCTCTGTTTACTGTACTGTATATTGGTGGATGAAAGTTATTATCTGATTTTATATCCTTTGTTGGAGTCTTGCCCAGTAGGAACACAAATTGGAAATCTGGGCATGTGTGGAGAACTCATTTCCAATCATGTGTAGCAGTGCACAAATTTTCAATATATCTTCTTGTCAAGCAAGGTTGCTGGGAGTGCAAAGTTGTAGGATTAGTCTGCGAGCTGTTATGTTAGTATCCATTTTACTAGCTTACATAAAGCTGAAAACTTCTTTGGATGTTGCTGATGAGAATTGAAGATATTTCATCTCATGGATAGATCCTTAATGCCATCCAGCGCCCTGGTAACAGGGTTCTTAATAGAATAGCATGGGATTATGCCAAAGGTTGACATAAACTCAGTGGCCACTGAGTGTATCTTTGTGGATTTCTGCTACAACCCATCCACTAACAAGGTTTGAGATTTTGTGCATTCACTGTTGCAGCGAGTGGTTATTTAGGTTACTGTTACCTTCCTATCAGCTTGAACCAGTTCGGCCATTCTCCTCTGACCTCTCTTGTTAACAAGGCATTTTTGCCCACGGAAGTGCTGCTCACTGGAATTTTTTTTTGTTTTTTGCACTATTCTAGAGACTGTTGTGCGTGAAAATCCTAGAAGATCAGGAGTTTCTGAAATATTCAAACCACACCATCTGGCACCAACAATCATTCCACAGTCAAAATCACTTAGATCACATTTCTCCCCCATTCTGATGATTGGTCTGAACAACAACTGAACCATTCGACTATGTCGGCATGCCTTTTATGCATTAAGTTGCTACCACATGACTGGCTGATTAAGTATTTGCTTATCAACCGAGTGTACTTAATAAAATGGCCACTGGGTGTATATTGCGGATTGAATATTTATGACAAATTTATATAATAATTAACAGTAGATTAATCTTGAATTGATCACATAGGAAACTTGCATACATGATGTCCATTCTCATGTGAAAAGTAGCCAGAAGGGCGAGACTATGTGTCAGAATAAGCTGCTAGGTGCAGAAAGCAGAGCAGAGAGAATGCTGATGAGGAAAGCATCATGGTTGCATTATTTTAGCAGCTTGCATTGTGAATCCACTTTGAAGTGGTGACTAAGTGAGAATAATCAAATAAAGAGTGCTGATCTATAGAGGGAGAGCAGAAGGAAAGGTTGGTTTTAAAGTAGGGAGATTTCGGGAGGAAATTCCAAGCTTTATGCCATGGTCCCGGTGGCGGCCATACAGGAAGCCAGAGGTGAAGAAACTACGCATGATTAAGGTCTACACGGAATATTGGTGGGCTATAAAAACGAAGAAAAATTTTAAAGCCAACGCATTGAAAAACAGTTGGCTTGGAAATGGATGCGGAGATGCAATCCAACGTGTGTCATTAAAACTTATGACCTAACACCCCACAACTTGCATTTACAGCCCTCTATGTCTGCAATATAAAGGGACTCCATTCAATTGACATCACATAATGGGCTCCAAAATTGGTGCATTATTAACCTGCCAGGAGGCTGAACAGCTTCCAGCCCAAGTAATGAAATAACTTTGACAAAATTCACCTGAGCACATTTGTGAATGTCACTTAGGACTGGGCTTCCTCACTGAGAGATGATAGACTCTTGTGCTGTGGCAGATGGAATCCAAATTCATTCAGTTTCTGTGATGGAAATAGGACAAGTTGTTGGTCTGCATCATTTGCTGTATCCAGAGCTTGTACCAGTGTTGTCAGCTTCCCTGTGGTTTTACAAACTAACATATGCTTTATCTACAACTCTAATTTTCAACTCCTGGAACCATTAACCAGTACAAGTCTTTATCTTGCCTATAGTGCTGGAAGGGTTTGATATTCTTTCACCCAACAGGAAACTGTATTTAGAAATAAGGAAAAGTTTGGAGATTTTGTAGGGCTGAGAAAGATAGGTTGTAGTAAATATCTAATGTTGCTTATATAGTATCTTAATGCTGTGTAGTCATAAGTTTTAATTGCAGTGCCTTAAATGAAAGCAGAAGTGTATGATAGTGTAGTATTTCAGTTTCCATAATAGTCTGAATTCTGGACAGTTCATCTAGAGACAAGAGTTTAATTCCTAATATGGCAACTAGGGAATTAAGTTCAAATAAATAAATCTGGAATTTAAAATTAGAAATGCCTATCTCATGTGGAGTACCCATAAAGTTACTAGATTGCTGTGAAATGAAAACTCATTTGGTTCATTAATGCTAAAGGTTCTGCAGATGCTGGGAATCCAGAGTAACGTAGACACAAAGCCCTGATAAGGGACCGCGGCCTGAAATATTGCCTTTCCATAGATGTTGTCTGACCTGCTGATTTCCTCCAACATTCTGTATGTATTACACTTGGTTCATTGATGTCCTTAGGGAAGGACGTCTGAAATCCTTGTGTATTTTGGACTATAAATGACTCTGGACCAACCAGTGGTGTTGACTGATAACCACTTTCTCAGTTTGGGGGTAGTTAAGAATGGACATTAAACGCTGCCATTGATATTCACAACCACATCCAGTGAATGAATACGTTTTAAAAAGTGCTATTATTAACATGCAAAAGATAATTCAATACTGGGAAACCAAAATGCTCACTTTTTTAGGAGCTATTTTAAATTAAACAATAATAGATTGAACAATGATTTAGAATGTGAGTGTTGAATATAAAAATTCCAGAATTTCTGATGATTATTAGGGTAGAAAAAGCTTCATGATAGAATGGCTTAGAATTATTTTGATATCAAGATAGCAGTCAAAATCTCAAGTATCTGTGGCAGAATAAGGCCTTCGCCTGTCTCTGAAATGCATACCCGATTATCTCACTTTATGGACTCCTTACCTTGTTATTTCATGCTCTCATTATTTATTGCTATTTATTTACATTTGCAATTTGCACAATTGTTCATGGATCCTGTTCTGTAGATTTGCTAAGTATGCCTGCAGGAAAATGAATCTCAGGGTTGTATATAGTGACATGTATGTACTCTGATAATAAATTTTACTTTGAACTTTGAAATGCATTTATCAATTTGGCATTTCCTGAACTTGCATTTCATCTGACGATTCAAACAAAGCTGCATAATAGCATAGTGATGGCTATAAAACTTGATTTAGAGAAATGACTTTTTTTAACATGATCCAGTCTCTCTTTGGTTCCATGGATGCAGTACTCTAGAGAATATGTTACGAGGCAGGTGATCCAGAGGCTGGACTAATAATCAGGAAAGTACCAAATCTCAACATGGAAGTTTGAGAATTTGAATTCAGTTTAAAAAGAAACCGCAAGTGAAAGAGTGCCAACAGCAGACCTGCTGAATTGTTACAGAAATTTTGAATGATTTATTTATATCTTTGCTTGGTATGACGTAAAAATGAAGCACCAAGTTGCTTCAAGCTGCTACCAGATACGTTGCAGTGGTTTAGGAATCGAGCTCATTACCACCTGTTCAGTCTAAGTGTAACTCAACAACACCCCAGGTAAGTAACCAACTATGAAGCCAGTAAAATATTTTGCAGATTTTCCTTCCTCTTGCCCACCATTGAGGTGGCTCAGCTGTAGGAAGTAAGTCTAAAGATTTATTTCCTTCATTTGCATGTATCTAGATTGGCAACCCTCCAAGCTGGCTGTTAAACATTTGAACTGGGTGCAATACATTGATACAGTAGCTTCACGGAAGACTGGTTCCACTGCAATGCGAGTGTTGTGTCTAGTTCTGGGTGCAACACTTTAGGAAAGATGCAAAAGCTTCAGGGTTGTACAAGAGATTTACTAAAATGATTGCAGCACACACAAAATGATGGAGAAACTCGGCAGGCCAGGCAGCATCTAAGAAAAAGAGTAAACAGTTGATGTTTCGGGCTGAGACCCTTAATCAGGACATATGATACTAAAATGATTTTAGGGATATGGGTCATAAACATAAAAAATTCTGCAGGTGCTAGAAATCCAGAGTAGCACAGACAAAATGCTGAAGGAATTTAGCAACTCGGGCAGTAGAAAAAACAATTGATGTTTTGGGCTGAGACCGCTCGAAATGTCGGCTCTTTATCCTTCTCCTTTGACATATTGAGTTCCTCCAGCATTTTGTGTGCGTTACTAGGGTTGTGGATAGATGGAGAAACTTGAGTTTGTTTTACTTGAAATAAAGGACATGGTGGGATCTGAGGAAGGTTCAAATGGTTCAATTTAATTTCAGACAATGCATACAGTATACAACCTGAAATTCTTACTCTTCACAGAACTCCATGAAACAAGAAGCCCCATAGAATGAAAGGTATTGAAAATCATGAAGGATACAGGCAGAGTAGATAAAGGAAGGTTGATTAAATATTTTCTTAAACATGTTGGGTCTTGAAGGAGAAGTTACAAGATTTAGAAATCAGTGTCCAGTCAACAGAAGCCTTAATGGTGAGGTAAGAAGTCAGAGGAACGTAGGCTTTATAGAGGGTTTACAATGAGAAATGGATTGTGGGCATACTACGCTGGCTCTAAAAGCCTGGCGACTCTTGCAGACTGCCCCCAGCGCAATCCTTGGACTGTGTTGGTCCATAACAGTGCATTTCAATATATATAGATGCTGCACATTTTACTGTATGTTTCAATGTACATGCGACAAATAAAGCTAATCTCCATCTCTTTGCTTGTTTCAGAGAAGTGAGGTGGAATGAAATACAGATCATGATTAGCATCTTTAGATTAAGCTGTTGGAGTTTGAGGAGGGAGGGTTGATCCTAGAGCAGCGTGGCGGCGAATGAACAGTTTAGACTAGGGTATGATATAGCAGCTGAGTTTTGGATGAACATTTTTTATCTCTTTACCTGAAAAGCCATCCAGCCACAGTGATTTGTAGCAGTCGTTGAGGATTGCCACAGGCTCGTTCCATACACTCAGGGCTGCACTTGTGACTAAAAATCTCACTGGAACGCCATCAAAATTATGTAGCTAGTGCTCACTCCTGAAGATAGCCTGAAGTAGCATCCACCAAAATTAATTACAGCATTGTAGAATGAAAAGTGCTTTCTTCAGCTATAATCCATTTTTGAAGGACAAAGGTCTATGATAATATTGTTGAAATTTTTCCCACACCTCTTGTGGACAAAGCTCATGGGCTCAGGGGAAGAGGAGAGGCCTTTTGGCCTCCTTGAGGCTGCTCTTCACTCATGGTTGATCAACGTCTCCACTTTGTTTATCCGTTTTTGTACCACACCCACCAACAGTCAAGCTCCGTTGTGAAAAAATCATTTGGCTTAATGTCTGCACATTTCTACTACAATGCTAAACTACAATTTGGCTGTAAGCATTCTCGAATACTGCTTAACAGTACTAAATATGCTGGTCTCTACTAAACAGTAATTCAGTCTGGGAGCTAGTTGCTGTTGATATTAGCAAATACCCTGAGCTATGTTATGGTATTTTATGACTTTATCAATAGAGAGCTATCTAATTACTACCTTGTAGCATGCTGGTGGGCAATCAGTTTACAGACACGTACAAACACTTAGTATATATGTTTTATTATTTCCTGTGGAGGTAAGATGACATGCAGATTAATACCCACATTGGAGAGTGTTAAAGATTGTTATAGAAGGAATTTAGATGACATAAGGCTCTTGGGGTTTGTAAAATCATCTAAACTGGTGATCATGTTACGACCTTATGATCCTAGGCAGCTTTTCTTGTTTCTCATATTTAGCTTATTTTCCATTTAACATTTGAATATATATTTGACCTTCTCATTAGGAATGGCTCACATGGGTCTAATCGAGCATTCAGGGTGAACTTTGTAAACACTGAGCAAACTATTTTTTGTGAATATACTATATATGAAAATTTATGAAAAATTGGGAAATGCTGTCAGCAAACATCTGTTCTGACTGATCCTTAAAAGGTGTGAATAGTATGGTTACAATTAACCCTGGGTTAGGAAGTGGAAAATTGCTGATATTTACTGTCAAGTGTGTCCTGCTGGTGAAGCGAAGTTGTGTAAACATTGTGGAAGGGTAGGATTGAAGGACAAGATGGACAAGGATAAGCTTAATAGATAAAATAATTTTACATTGTGGTTCATGTACATGAATGGGGAAAGAGGATGTTGTGATCCCAATGGATTATATTTCAATAACTTGTTAAAAATTTAAGGCAAAGCAAATTAATATAGGACTGTTCTGGAGGAACTCAGCAGGTCAGTCAGCATCAGTTGAAAAGATTAGTTGACGTTTCGGGCCGAAACCCTTCGTCAGGACTGAAGGACTTTCTTCAAACCCTCCCCAAAGTTCTTCCTTCAGTCCCGACGAAGGGTTTCGGCCCGAAATGTCGACTAATCTTTTCAACTGATGCTGACTGACCGGCTGAGTTCCTCCAGCGCATTGTGAGTGTTCCTTTGACAACAGCATCTGCAGATTATTTTGTGTTTGTAATATAGGACTGTATTAGAAGCTGAGAAAAACCTGGAAAAATTCACAAGGAATCTAGACTTCAAATATTTATGCAATTAAAAGTATATAAAAACACCAAATTGTGTAGCAAAGCTGCTTGAAAGAATGTGGAGTGTGGGAAGTATGATAAAATTCTTAGAAATATTAAATCTTGGCCATCTGCTTTAATCGTGACTGGTTAAATTGAAGAATCTTGCTGAATTCATGCCTACTTTCTGCAGGATGCTAAAAAAATAGATATTGCCCCTTAAGAAAAAGATGTTGGTAATTTATTTAGTGTGTCAATGGACAGTTGATTTTGATGCAAATAAATTGATCATAAAATATAATACAGTAGAAATGCACTCTTGAATTAAAGCAACTGCAGTGAGATATGGGCTCTGCTTAGGGATAGAAAGGAGGAGTATACATTTGTGTCTTTCGCAAGTCCAGGCTTCACAACAATCAATAACCTTTTTAAAGACATTTTGACATACTACCTTACTGTGACTGTTTACGGATCTAACTTGAAAGGATGAACAAGTTAACACGTTACTACAGGTGACGTCTATCTAAAACAAGGCCTTAACTTGTTGGCTTTAGCTCAAATGGTGGTGTTCTTGAACCAGAGTCAGAAGATTTAAGTCCATCGCTGAGGCTTGCACACAGAGACCTAGGCAGATACACATGAGTAATACTGAGGAAGTGTTACTTTGCTGGCAATGCTCTGTTTTGAATCAGGCTCCAAACGGACAGGAAAATGGTCTGGAATCTTGAAGAAGAACAGAGTGTTGGCCAATATTTATCCTGCAAGAAGTTATCTAATAATTACTTCAAATTCTGATGATGAGATCTTGCTGTAGGGAACAATGGCTGCCAAGATTTCTACACCAGCAAAACAAGTTAACCGTAAGTTATTTTGAAATATTCTGAAGCTCTGAAAGCTCCACGCAAACAAAAATGATTATCCTTACTTAAGGGAGGCATCCAAGGTTAGTTATTTTGTTTTAACTTGATTAAATGATCCTGTGGAGTGAAAAGGAGGGCTGCTATGTTCTCAGGATTCATGATATCCCTGTATCCTCCCACCCTGTTAATAGTTGGTCTGGCCTGCCTCCTTACTGACAGCTGATCATTGCCGTGGGCAGGAAATCACCCATGCTTTGTGCAGGCTAACACAGGAATGCCTGCTTAATTAGGGCAGAGAAGAGCCAATGATCAGATGCCTTAGATTTGAAAACAGGAATACTGGAGAAAATCAGGGGGGGGTTAATAGGGACTAAAAACCAATGTGGGATGGAGTTAATTATCAAGGCAATTTGTGAAGGCCTTTATCTGGTTCTGAACCAACTCATATACTGTAACTAGACAAGACACGTTCAGAAAATAGGTGAGCAGAATGAAAAAGAGAATGCTGGAAAACTTAACAAGATAGTTTTTGAACAGAGTTAAGATCAGGTTTTTTCCCCCTCCTCTTCCTTCTTCTTCTATTCCCCACTCTGGCCTCTTACCCCTTCTCCTCAGCTGCCTATCACTTCCCCCAGTGCTCCTCCTTCCCTTTTTTCCATGGTCCACTCTCCTCTTCCATCAAGTTCCTTCTTCTCAAGCCCTTTTCCTTTCCCACTCGCCTGGCTTCACCTATTAACTTTCTAGCTAGTCGTCCTTCCCCATGTTTTTGTTCTGGCACCTTCTGGTTTCCTTTCCAGTCCTGAAGAAGGGTCTCAGCCCGAAACGTTGACTGTCTATTCATTTCCATAGATGCTACCTAAGTTGTTGAGTTCCTCCAGCATTTTGTGTGTGGTGCCCTGGATTTCCAGCATCATCTGCAGAATCTCTTGTGCTTAAGATAAGGTAAGACAGGATGAGATTTATTTACCACGTGTACAGTGAAATGTGTCGTTCTTGTCCGCGACCAACACAGTCCAAGGATGTGCAGGGGAAAATTCGCAAGTGTTGCCGTACTTCCAGTGTCAACTTAGCACGCCCACAGCTTACTAAACTTAACCCTTTGGAATCTGGAGGGAAACCAGAGCACCTGGGCAAAACCCACATGGTCACAGGAAGAATGTACAGACTCCTGCAGCAGGAATCGAACCCTGATTTTATAGCTGTGCTAACCACCACGCTATTGTGCTACCCCATACAGCTGGACAAGACACTTTTGGAAAATAGTTGAATAGAATATAACAGGAAATGCTGGATATACAAGATAGGTTTTGAATAGGGAAACAGAGTTAACATTTCCAGTCAGTGATTTGTCTGAGATGTTATCTCCATTTCTTGTTCTGTGGCTGACTGCTTGTAAATTTTCTTGCATTTTTCTATTAGTTTGGAGGCAAGTAGGGTAATTCATTCCTATTTAACCACCCTCATAGTCTCACTGTTCAGTTCCAACTGTTCCAAATGTGGAGTGAATTCTGTTGTGTCACCTCACGGAGCATCGAAACAAATAGGAAGTCTTAGGTGTCCAGTACTGCATTAATAGCCAGCTTCTCAGCAGCACCTCACACTAGTGTGAATGCACTACTGATCACCATTGTAAATATTATACAGAGAATGAAAATTCACACAACTGCTGGAAGTCCTCCGTGGATTCATTTTCAATAGGTGCGGCAGCTGCTTTTGGCCGCTCTTGTGATTAAGTGAAGACAAGCTGGCTGGTATTTTGATTAGAAAAATGGGAGTTTTGACTTATGAGAACAAAAATGAGAGCCATGGTTATAGAAAAGTGGGTCAGTGTTGATATCTTCCAAATTCCCCTTCTCCTAGTTATGTTTTCTCAGTCATAGTCTATGATTATGATTACGTTGTGGGTAAATTGTGTGGCCTGCTCCTGATTATACCTTCCGTCAAAGACCATCTGCTAGTGATAGAGATGTTTGGATGTTAGCCCTTCTACAGGCAGTAATGCAGAAATGAAAGAAGCTGTTGGTGCCGGTCATGAGCAGATGTATCCTATCAGCTTGTTTCAGTGCCCCCTCTTTCAGTCTGCTGTCCTTAGCATGCTGATGGGCTGTGTGCCTGCGAGCTAGCCAGTTCCTGAGCATCAGCAGTGATTCACTCTGGTCTTGGTTGCTTAAAAACACAGGACTGCAAAGAGTTGTGCTATTTGTACTTCTGATACGGAGAAATTTCTTGTCAAGACTTGAGCCTCTCTGAAAGGAGAGGAGAGAAAGTGTTTAATGAAATCCTGCACTGCATAAGGATTTAAGTCCCAGTGAAGGGTCTCGGCCCGAAAAGTCGACTGCTTATTTCCCTTCGTAGATGCTGCCTGAACTGCTGAGTTCCACTAGCATTTTGTGTGTGTTGCTCTGGATTCCCAGCATCAGCAGAATGTCTTGTGTTTATAAACTGATTTTATTTTTCTGTTGAGACTGTAATGTGTTTGCTTCAGCAGTATATGAAGCTGAATGCTTTGGAGTGGTCGCAGAGTTAAGAGGACAGAACACAGCAATATTCTCTGAACTGGATATAATGTTATCAGACATGGAATCAAGCAGTAATTATACTTCACAGTAGAAATTACATGGCACAGCAGTGTAGTGGTTAGCATAACACGACTACAGTGCCAGCGATTAGTGACTGGGATTCAGTTCCCATCACTGTCTGTAAGGAGTTTGTATGCTCTCCCCATGATCACGTGGATTTCCTCTGAGTGCTCCTGTTTCCCCCAAGTTCCAAAGACATTTAGGCTTGGGGTTAGAAAGTACTGGGCATGCTATGCGACATTTGTGGACTGCCCCTAGCAGGTACTCACATTGTGTTGGTTGTCGACACAAATGACACATTTCAATGTGTGTTTTGATGTTTCATTATGCATGTGACAAATAAAGCTCATCTTCAAGTTTTCCTGTCCTGGTGCAGTATCTTCACCTGAAATGCCTTTCTTAAACAGTTTGTTTTGCTCCAGATGCCAGCATTTGCAGCGCCTTTTGTCTCCGCAGTGTTTCCAAAGCTGGCTGTACATGGACGACAACTCACTGTAACATTCTGTTCCCAGCTCCCTGCATTTTCCATTGATTACCACGTGCCAAACTAGACCACAAGTAATAGCTGATTGATGGCATCAAAACTGCTCACAACACAAGAGCAGGCTGATATAATCACTTGGAAGTTACCCACTGTTCTAATGCTGAAGCTAATTTTACCCTTTATTAATTCAAAGGGACAACATTTGTAGCCAGCCAATTATGATCCTACACTACGGTTTTATGGGGCACATTTTCATGAAATGTATCCTTCAATTATTAGAAGCCCAACCCTTCTAAAACAAACACTTCAACAACAAAAAGAAACAGATGCTTCTGACGTTCTGAGTTTTCAGAAACATCACTTCTTATATTAATATGTAACACTGCTTGTGAGCAGTCTATCACTGTGACAACTGGTTATATCATTTAAGTGAAAACTATCCGTGTTTCCTCTGCTAAACATATAATCACTACATTAACATATATATTATCTATAGGGTTTATCTCTGACAAGAAAAGTAACTATTCAGTCATACATTGATAGGACTTGACAGAATCAATATGACCTTCTGCCATAGCTGCCACTGTGAGAGTGCCTGTGTGGGGTTAATATTTACAATTAAATGATAATAGCAAAGAACATTACACAAAGGAGCTGGAAGAACCCAATGGTTTAGGCAGTATCTATGAAGGGAAATACATGTCAAGGTTACAGGGCAAGACCCTTCATATGAACTGGAAAAAAAGAGGGTAGGTGGGTAGTACAAAAAACGGGGGAAGAGGTGGAGCAAGAGCTAGCAAGTCGTAGGTGAGTAGCGCATGGTCAAAGAGCTGAAGGGCAGCAGAGATCACAGAGCTGGATCAGTGAGAGAGGGTCTCACAGAACTCCAGTCAAAGAGATGAGCAATACTTCCTCATGGTAGGCATACCTTAAAGAGACTTTGCACTGGAGCAGCAAAATGGAGACACGAGAGACCGGAAATCTGAAGCAATGCACAAAGGAGGAGCTCAGCAGACTAGGGAACATTAATGGAGGGAAATGGACAACAAAGGAGCTGGTTGTGGATTACGAGAGGAATGAAGAAGGGCTAACCCCTATTGACAGCAATGGATCTGCGGTTGAGAGAGTATGCAGCTTTAAGTTCCTCAGTATCCACATCACCGAGGACCTCACGTGGTCTGTACACACCAGCTGTGTGGTGAAAAAGGCACAATAGTGCCTCTTTCAGCTCAGATGGTTGAGGAAGTTTGGTATGGACCCCCAAATCCTAAGAAATTTCTACAGGGGTACAATTGAGAGCATCCTGACTGGCTGCATCACAGCCTGGTATGGGAACTGTACCTCCCTTAATTTCAGGACTCTGCCTAGAGTGGTGCGGACAGCCCAGCACATCTGTAGTTGTGAACTTCCCATGATTCAGGACATTTACAAGAACAGGTGTATAAAAAGGGCCTGTAGGATCCTTGGGGACCCAAGTCACCCCAACCACAATTTATTTCAGCTGCTACCATCCGGCAAATGGTACTGCAGCATAAAAGCCAGGACCAACGAGCTCCAGGCCAGCTTCTCCCACCAGGCCATCAGCCTGATGAACTCACGCTGATTTGAGTGTACTCTATATTACATTGACTGTTCTATTTCTTATAAATTGCTATGATTGCACATTTAGATGGAGATGTAAAGATTTTTACTCCTCATGTATGTGAAGGATGTAAGAAATAAAGTCAATTCAGTTCAATTCAGTTGATGTTTTGGGTTGAGATCCTTCATCTGCATGGGCAATGAAGAGTGGATATAGCAAGTATAATGTAGAGGATTTTTTTTTTTTGTTTTGATGGTTTTAACGATTTTATATCTTAACACCTTTTATGGAAAATATCCAGAATCATTTGGAGAATGTGAAGGAAGTTCATGATTTCACATTGCTCCTACTATATACAGTATTCTGCCACAAAATGATTTTTAATCCAGTCCTCTTTTACCCTCACCATTGCTCTTATAGTTTGCCATCTATTTCTAAACTGCTTCAACTGTAGAGCAGGAATGAAAGGGTGCTTAGGGGAGAGGGGAGTGAAGCTGGAGTTAGACCAGAGCCTTCTATATCAATTCTGTAGGGCATATACTACTCCCATTAAACCACTACAGTGATATAATCATTATCACAAAGAAGGATCCTCTGTAATTGAAATTTTACAACTTTTGTCTTGGACTGAGATTCCTGCAACTGGTTCTCAGTGTTGGGGCTCCTGAAACAAAGTGGATAACTTAACTCACCTCAACTCTGAACTGACTCCCCAACCTGTGGACTCACTTTCAAGGATGTGACAACTCGTGTTCTCAGTATTACTTATTTTTAAAATTTGCACAGTTTGTCTTTTGGACATTGATTGTTTGTCAGTGTTTGGTTGCATGTGTTTTTCTTTGGTTCTATTTCTCTGTTCTACTATGAATGCCTGCAAGAAAATGAATCTCAAGCTAGTGTATGGTGACATATACATGCCTTGATCATAAATTTACCTTGAACTTTGGTCCCAGCTGCTCAGTATCATAGAGCACTCCCTTGGCTTCCAGCCTCAGCTACAAAACTCAGTCCCCCTTCTGGTCTCACCTTACAACACTAATGCAAGTTACCTTCTGCAGACGGGAACTTAACCCAAGACCACATCTTTATACCAGGAAAATGAGCCATGAAGAACTGCTTCTGAAAAGATAGCATCTGCTGTACGCTTGGCCAGGTTTTCACATTCCGGAAATCAAAATTACCTGGGGAAAATAAAACATTTGATAAGATGCTTTTATCAAATTTCTGACAGGTGGGTTGATCATTCGATTAGATGGAGGTACCAGCCAAATCGTATAGCTTAATTCCACAACCTGAATTCTTTTCTGTGTTTGTGAATTTATTAGAGATGTACAAACTGTCATAGTTTGATGTAAAGGATATGTAGCAAGTGTTTACTGAGACACACCCACTTTTACTTAACATACAGAGCCTTTCCCATAGAAGCATAGTTAGTTAATGGAGAGAATCAGAACAGGGCCAGTTTCTTCAAGCTGAGCCTTACCTTCTTCCTAGTTGCCAGGTGGAGAAACTCACAATTTCCACTTATGCCTTTGCTGCTTATTGCTAAATCTTCCCCGTCCTGCTTTATTTATGAATGTTGTGCTTCATCTTCCCCCTCCACAGTTGCCCCTTCTACCCTTCCTCACTCCCTGTCTTCTCTGCGACTGCCTCAGACTCCAATAACAAGTAAACAAACGCTATTACGTCACCAGAGATCAGGTTAAATTCCCGCTGCAGTCTGTAAGGAGTTTGTACGTTCTCCCCCAGACTGTACTGATTTTCGCCGGGTACTCCAGTTTCCTCCCACAGTTCAAAGACGTTATGAGTTCATAGGTTCTGATGAAGAGTCTCAATCTGAAACCTCTTCTCTTTAATCCTTTCCATAGATGCAGCCTGGCCTGCTGGGTTCCTTCAGCATTTTGTGTGTGTGTTACTCCATGTTAATAGATTAGTTGGTCACGTGGGTGTAATTGGGTGTCACGGGCTTGTTGGACTGGAAAGGCCTGTCACTGTGCGGTATGTCTAAGTAAATAAACAAACAAACAAACAAACACATACCATGCCACGTCCACCAATCGGAAATAGAATTTTGGTGCCATCCCTGAAGCAGCAAAGCCATTAGAAGGAATTTAAGTCTTAAGATATTATTGGCTTTCAGCAACATGTTTAAGTTAAATGTTTATTTAGTTAAATGTTTATTTAGCAAAAGAGAAAGTTTAACACTGTGACTGTTTTAAGTCAACATTACTGATGCATTATAGAATCATTAACGACACTACAGAGAGCTGTCATTAACTGGCTTGTTGTGTACAGTCGTGCCTGGCTAATTTGATTATAGTTGACAAAGGAAATTAAAGATAAATTAATAAGGGTGACAGCAAATAAGAAGGTTTCACACACAACACAACTTTTTTTATTTATTTATTGAGATACAGTGCAGAATAGGCCCCAGGAACTACCTGGTTTAACCCTAGCCTAATCATGGGACAGTTTACAATGAGCACTTGACCTACAAATCAGTACGTCTTTGGAATGTGGGTGGAAACTGGAGCACCCGGAGGAAACTCATTTACTCATGGGGAGAACGTACAAACTCCTTATTTTGCGGCAACAGTACAGTGCAATACATTTTTGAAAACTACAAGTTAGAATAAAAAATATATTTTATTTAGAGAACCAGCAAGGAACAGGCCCTTCCGGCCCAACAAGCTGCGATGCCCAGCTGCCCACCAAGCTTAATCACAGGGCAATTTATAATGACCAGTTAACCTACTCGTCGATAAAACTTTGGACTATGGGAGGAAACCAGAGCATCTGCAGGAAACCTATGCACTCAGAGTAAGAACGTACAAACTTCCTTACAGAGAGAATTAGAAAAATTCAGTTGAATAAATAGTGCAGAATGAGATCAGAAGTAGTGAAGTAGTATTCATGTGTTGGTTCATTGTTCATTCAGAAATCTATTGGCAGTGGGGAAGAAGTTGTTCTTAAAATGTTGAGTGTGTGTCTTCAGACTCCTGTACTTCCTCCTTGGCGACAGCAATGAGAAGAGGGCATGCCCTGGTGATAGGAGTCCTCAATGATGAGTGCTGCCTTTTTGAAGCATCGCATTTGGAAGGTGTCCTTGATGCAGGGGAGGCTAGTGCCCGGGATGGAGCTAGCTCAGTTTCCAACTTTCTGCTGCTGATTCTGATCCTGTGCAGTGGCCCCTCCATACCAGACAGTGATGCAACCAGTTAGAATGCTCTCCAAGGTACGTCTGAGTCTTTGGTGACGTACCCAGTCTCCTCAAACTCCTAATGAAATACAGCCGCTGACGTGCCTTCTGCGCTCGAGTGCTGTCACTTGGTGTATCAGATTTAATGTGTCGGGAACTGCAGGGAAAGGAGGTATGGTGGGAATCTCTGTAATTATCTTACCAAATGGCGGAGTAAGGCAGAAGGTCTATTTGCCTTGCTTCGGTATCTGTTTCTCCTGTTTTTATGTTCTGTATTTTCAGAGCCTATTTTAATCCTTAAAAGACAAAGCGAAAGAAAGTAAATTTCTAGAAGATATTGCAGAACTAACAAAATCGTGCAAATACCATTGGAAATGGCGATACATGAGTCATTTGTCTTTGTTATGTAATCTTCCAAAGTACGACAATAGTACTGTACCTATAAAACCTATAATTTTAGATTTAGGAATATAGTTCGACAAGTGAGTTAGTTCCATCACAGGCAATTCTCTCTACCTACTTGCTTGTTATTTTAGGGCTTTGAAAGTCAATATCACATCCAGCCCAATCCACTTCTCTTCTGATGGTAGCTGCGTGTGTGACATGTAATGCATTATGTATACCTACAACAGACTTTATGTGCGTATCATCACTTCAACCAAAAAAGCACAAGGCTAATTGTAACACGTCTAACATAATGTCAGCTGGCATTAGTTAAATCTGTAAACGAACAAGGAGTCTTAAACCTCTGTGGCTGTATGTGGGGCAGCGCTCTTAAAAAAAGCTAATGATAATTTATATCAAATAATGCTTAGCTGGTGTTGATTTTATGTGGGAACTCAATTCCTTTCATTTTGATCCTCATTCTCCTATGTCAGCTCTGACGCCAAATGTCAAGTGAACAATTCAAGTCTGTGATTGATAGTGACACTCCTACAGAGGATTAAAGATTGTGACATTATCGCTGCGGCTTTAATTGAGCAATAACATGATTGATTACTGGAAGATTCTGTGTCCAGTATATCCTGGGATTGGTCCAGCTACTTTTCTGCATAGCTTAACCTTTCTCTAGTCACAAAGAGATTTTTCTTCTTCTTTGGAACTATGAAAACTCACCACATCCCTACCTCCCTAAATTGTAAGATCGTATATTTCTATGTCACTTCCTGCTTGTTATTTTTTTTCCTCTGAAGCTGTTGTGCATTCATGTCAGGAAGAGCTGCAGTGAATGGAGATATGCTCTGGGCATCTTGCTTGGTAAAGAGAGAAATTGTAAAGAGGAGCATTCCCAGATAATTCCTAACTCTGGCCCCAAGGTGTTTCACCTCTGTGTTCCAGAACTGAAGTATCAAGCCTTGGAAAATTTGTATTGAAATTTTCCGTAGTGGCCCAATTACATCAGTTGTCTCAATTTTCTATCAGAGGGAACCTGAGCACAGGGAGGGGCAAATCCCTTCTCATGTTACTCAAAGATAGATCTTGACCTCTCTGAGGTGGCCTTGCTGGAGCCTCAGGAGTATTTTCTGTGAAGTCTGTGTCATTCTGGCTCGAAGAAGCAGGGTGAGGGGGAAATAAGAGAAAGCATGCAATCAGAATAAGACACATGTAATGTGTAAGGACTATTTTTACTCAGATCAAAGTCTTTCTTAAATTTCAGGGATATTTTGTGAACTGACTGTAGATCAATATCTTATCTTTGATTCTGACTGCATGAACTATTCCTGTGGCAGTCGGTATATTTGTGCTCTTCACACTAACATTAGACGCAAAGAGATCCTGCAGAGTTCTTTCACTCCCATCCTAAAACGAGGCTATTGTTGGGGTACCATCCAACAATCGGTGACACATTTTGACACTTGGTGCAAACCTGTGAATCCAATTATTTGGGGGTGGGGTTGGTCAACATTTTAACAATTGTCGGTATTGTTGGTGGCCTGATTCCTCTCTCATTCATCACACACGTATACAACTGCACCATTTTGTGTGTGAAAATCCGGCTTAAAATTCTCTCTCTCTGACTTGGGTGTTTTGGCTCAAGTTGCCTCCAGTTGAGATGATAGGTTTAGTTTTTCTCAGAAGCAAACCAACCTTCTATTAAAAGACCTTTTGGGGTTCTGCAGCAGCAGTCCTAGGTCTGGGGAGACTCACAAGAAGATAATTCTACTTGCTGGCTCATTTGTAATATTGAAAGAGGAAGAAAAATTGCAGCAAGTGATGTCTGTCTGATTCATTAATAGAATGACTATAAGATAATGAGAACATCTGCTTAACTGCTGTGACGTGTGAGTTAGGATGCGAATAGTGCTTAAAAAAGGCTTCTGCACAGAATAGCTTTTCACTGACAGATGTCTTCAATCACTAGTGACTGAGATTATTTAACAGTGCAATTGGCTGAGACAAAATTGCCAAAATATTGGGGAGAGCTGGTAAACTGATCGGAGTTCAGCAAACCCTTAACAGACTAACTCGACAATTACACTTAACAAGCAAGAAATTTCTGTAGAAGCTAAGTACGTGACCACTTTATTTGCTTTTAGTCATGTTGAATGAATCAAAAACACAAGAGATTCTGGGGATGCTGGAAATCCAGAGTAATGTACACAAAATGCAGAATTGATGGAGAGGAATAAACAGTTGACGTTGCGGGCCGGGATCTTTCATCAAGACTTCATCAGTCTGAAATATCAACGGTTTATTCCTCTCCATAGATGCCGCCTGACCTGCTGAGTTCCTCCAGCATTTTGTAAGAACCAATCTTATTTTGTCAATTGGTTCTCCTGCTCTGCAGGCTTGAGTCTGGAACCACAAAATATTAATGAGTTGAATTGCTCCTGTCCTACAATGCAGTTTGCTACTTTGAAAAAGACATCCTTGCTGCCTTCTCTGTTGTGTTCAGAACAACTTCCAGACCTTTTTTTCACACTTTTTCTGCTGATGACAGTATTCCTTGCTATCTCAAGAAGGTGGTGGGTTTGCTAGTGAAAGGGTAATGGAGCTAAGGAGGAGATTCCAAGATTTTGACTTGAGTTTTGAGGGAAGGTCACCAAGCTGAGACGTTAACTTTGTTTCCCTCTCCACGGCTGTTCTTTGGTGTACTGATAATTTGCGGCACCTTCAGTTTTGTTTCTCTATCATCATTTAACTCATGATGGGGAATAGGTAAAAGGTATACCACTTTTTCAGTGGTAAAAGACCAAATATGAACATTTGTGGTCAGAGTCCCACATTTTCAGGTAGATGTGAGCAACTTGGCTCAGACAGTTAATACTCCTTTATCATAATTCTACTTGGCTGTAGCCAGGAGTTGTCAAGATATATAGCCTTTGCAGTATTTGTCTTGTCAAAAGGCATAACCACTGCACATACTTTGATGACGTGAGCAAATTAGATTGTTTCCTTAATACCTTTTAACAAATCATTTGTAAAGCTCGTGAAAATCCCTGTTTCAAATCCATGCAAGTTTCCAATAGTGGCTAGTTGCATGGAGAACTGCTGCTATTAATAATATCCTCTGGCTAGGTGAGTGGAACCAGGTTGAAATTCCCCAATAGCCCTCACTCTGTATGGGTAATCATTCATTATAAACATTTTGCAGAAGATGCAAGATACACTCAGTGGCCTGTTTATTGGGTAGAGGAGATACCTAATAAAGCAGCCACTGAGTGGATGTTTGTGGCCTCCTGCTGCTGTAGCCATCCGCTTCAAGGTTTCATACTCTGTGCATTCAGAGATGTTCTTCTGCACAGCACAGTTGTAACATGTGGTTATTTGAGTTACTGTCACCTTCCTGTCAGCTTGAACCTGTCTGGCCATACTCCTCTGACCTCTCTCGGTTTTGACAAAAGAGCTGCCGCTCACTAGATGTGTTTTTTTCTTGCACTGTTCTCTGTAAACTCTAGAGTCTGTTGTGCTTGAGAATCCCGGATATTAGCGGCATCTGAGATACTCAAACCACCCCATCTGGCACCAGCAATCTTTCCATGGTCAAGTCACGTTGGTCATATTTCTACCCCATTCTGATGTTTGGTCTGAACAACAACTGAACCTCTTGACAATGTCTGCATGATTTTATGCATTGATTTTCTGCTACATGATTGGCTGATTAGATATTTGCATTGGTGAGCAGGTGTACCCAATAAAGTGGCCAGTGGGTGTATAACTGAACAATTCCCATAGTTACTTGATCTGGGTTTTCTATCTGTCACAGGAGCAACACAGGCATTCATTCCAATGCCTGTTTTGCTCATCTGCAAGACAGTAAGTCCAGACCCGAAACAAACCCGAGCCCAGTCTTCTGTTTTGTTTATAAGAGAGTAGTTCTATATTGTGCCCCACCATCCAGTGTTAACCAAGGCAATGGGGAAGCTCTTATATAAAAAAAAATCTTCTGACCAAATCCTGAGTTCTGATTTTCTGTTGGAAGAATTTCAATGTTAGCGAGATTGTCAAGATGAAAAATGTCTTTGGAAATTCACATTTGTACCACTGCTGCCTCTGTCAGAAATAGAAGTTAACGTCACATCTGTGTAGTGTGAAAGGATAGAGTGTATTTTTATTTTAAGTATTTTGATATTGGACATGGTGGCAAAGAGGTGAATGAAGGTTGTAAAATGTAGCATTCAATAATGTTTCTGATTAAAATCCTTTAGACCTATATATGCTTAAGAATTGAAAATATGAACTTTTAAATCATTAAGTGAACAACTTGTCAAAATTGATTGTAAGTAGTATTTTGATTAGGAGTGAGTCAATAATGAATGAGATGATATGTGTGTTTATGTATGAAAGGGCAGATCAATGCAACACAACCTGCTTGGTCTTGATACCAAGTAAAGATCTGATATAGACCTGTCTTTTTGGTCATAATAATAAGCTACATAGTCAGCCGGGTATATTAAAAACAAGTGGAATAAAACTCAAAACAAATATATTTAACATTTTTTAAAGTTGATTTAGAAATGGCCTGAAATCTATTAGAACCAATAATGTATTCCTGATCCCATCCGAGTGTAACCTTAGAGCTCAGTACAGGGCATAATTAAGCCATCTAAAGGTGATGATCTGAATCTGTCTTCCTGCAATATTGTGATAAGGCATGGGCAGCACTGATATAATCTCTCCATAATCTTGTAGAGCTAACTGACAGATGTGCAAAGACATAGATAGTTCTTCTAGTCATATTGTCCTTGACAATTCAAACTTCTTATACTTAGTTTGGATTTAAGATACTGCTCCAGTCCTCGAATGATTAACTTGCTCAGATTAGCTTTCGTTGTTTGCTGTACAGCCTGTTTCAGCATGTAGACGATTGTGGTGAAACTAATGAAGATGAACTAGTAAAGTTCTGCTCAGTGAAAAGTGGCCTCAGTGGGCTTTTGACAGAAGCTGAAGGAAGAAGCAATTAGCTTCCCAGCTTGCAGCGCTTCTGTCTGCCTGACCTTTTACAGCAGCATCCCACTATAGAACAATAATGCCTGAGGTGGGGAGGTCATAAAACCAGAGCTCTTAAAGAACATTATGTCTTTGATTACAACAAATATTTCTAACAAGGAAAAAGCATACCAAAAGTAAAATAAGCTATTCAATCCTGGGATGGGTGTGGAGGGATACATTTATTTCTAGTTTTGTCAGACTCTGAAAGAGAATGGCATTTTTGTAAAATTACAATTGTGATAAGGTAAGCTTGTATTCTTACACATATATTTGCCTTTTGTTAAGTGCATTGCTTGTTCCTTTGTTAAGATGGTTCAACTGTGCAATCAATCTCCTGAGGTAAAACTAGAATGCTGTTCCCTTCTCTGTTGTATGAATAGACCTGCAGTTATGATATTTATACATGTACACTCAGTGGTCACTTTATTAGGTACATCTATACACCAGCAAGTTAATGCAAATATCTAATCAGCCAATCAGTGGGGCAGTACCTCAATGCATAAAAGCACACTGACATGGTCTAGAGGTTCAGTTGTTGTTCGGACTAAATATCAGAATGGAGAAGCAATGTGATCTAAGTAACTTTGACCATAGAATAATTGTTGGTGCCAGATGGGGTGATTCAGAAACTGCTGATCACCTCAGATTTTCACGCACAACAGCCTTGAGAGATGACAGAGAACGTTATGGAAAAAAAAAGCATCCGGTGAGTGGCAGTTCTGTGGACAAAAATGCCTTGTTAATGCGAGAGGTCAGAGGAGAATGGCCAAACTGGTTCAAGCTGACAGGAAGGTGACAGTAACTCAAATAACTACATGTTACAACAGTGGTGTGTAGAGAGCATTTTTGAATGCATAACTCATCAAACAAGGAACAGCAACAGACGACCACAAACATACACCCAGTGGCTATGTTATTAGGTACTCAAAAATCTAACTGAAGTTAAATTTAAAGGTCATCAAGTCCAGAATTTCTTATGGTCATGCCATATCCAATTAAATTTTTTTTGCCCTAATGTACTGAAGCTTAAAAAGTGTTTTACAGCAAAACAAAATCCAAGGCAAAACATTGTGAATTGTTAATGCCATTTTGTTCATATACTGGAGGTAGGCAGCAGTTGTCACACAAATTAGACCTTCTCACTTTTATTTGCTGATCCATGTATTCTTGAAGAAGTTGATGACAGTTTGACTTACTGCAATGTAATGAGGCAGAGGACGAAGGCTTCAGACTAGAGACTGTTTATTACAGTGAATGATTTTAGAAGCTGTCAATATTGCAGCTAAATAAAGAATGCTTCTTACAATGAAGTAAAGTGCAAAATGTATTTAATTATTTTGTAATATATGCACAAAATAAACAAGATACTTAAGCCTTGTCGCTCCACAGTGCAAGGATTAAAATGAAAAGCATGCCACCATGGAACTTCCTGCCAGTGAAAACTGATCCTCAGGGAATTAATTTAATACTTAAAATGAATACCAGGCTCTTCATTGTTTATTTGGCAAGCAGAACTCTCCCTGCGGTCCTGAAAGGAGGTAATCTTTCAGTGTGAACTGACTGCCTGACCATTTTCCTTACACCTGTAAAAACACTCATTGCACAGTTTCAGCAACAATAACCGGAGCAACTTGTATTTTTGTGGCCCAGTTACAAACCTGCCAGTGAACTAGAAGAAGGTCCAAAAGCTTGGTGCAAAAAGTAAGCTTTGAGAAACATGTTAAAGAAGGAAAGAGAATTGGGGAGGTTTAGTAAGGAGATATGACAGAGCTTAGGGGCTTGCAACCGAAGGGGGTGCAGAGAAGAAGTATTTATATTCAGAGATGATCAAGAACGCTAAATTGGAGGAATGCAGTCTTCTCAGTAGGGCTGGAGATAATTCCATTGACAGGAAGAGACAAACCCATTGGGGGGGGGTTAAAACCTTGGGGAAAAGAAACATTGTAATTAAAGCTACACACCCAAAATGCTGGAGGAACTTACCAGGTCAGGCAGCATCTATGGAAATGAATAAATGGTTGACATTTTGGGCTGAGACCCTTCTTCAGGACTGGAAATAAGAGGGAAGACACCAGAATGAAAAGGTGGAGGGAGGGAAAAGAAGAACAGCCAGAAGGTGACAGGTGAAGCTGAGTGGGTGGGAATGATAAGGGGCTGGAGAGGAAGGAATCTGATGGGAGAGGAGAGTGGACCATAGAAGAAAGGGAAGGAGGGGACCCGGGGAGAGGTGATAGACTGGTGAAAAGAGGTAAGAGGCCAGAGTGGGGAATTTAAGAAGAGGGTTGGGTAATTAAAGCTTTGAATAACTTGGACCGAAAGCCCTCAGGAATGATGGACCCAAGTAGCAAAGTTTTGGATGATCTTTATGATGACAGAGGATAGAATGAGGAAACCTACACAGGACTATCTTGAAGTAACAAAGAGGTAAGGCAAACATGGATTAGGGGTTCAGGGCTGATGAACTGAGGCAGGGGACTGAGATGAGAAAGAGTATGGAGATGAAATTATGCACACAGAGAAGTGGTTTATATCTTATCTTGGGGTCATATAAGACTCCAAGGTTACAAATAACCTTTCAGATTTTCACACGAGAAAAAGTACAACTGGAGCATTGAGAACATTACTTTCAGACAGGTTGATATGAGAACTTGAGATAGAAGCGGGGCCAAGAACTGTGTTGGATAAAGTAGAGCTAGGTACAGTCAGTGTGTTTGTGAAAATTGGTGTCATGGTTTTGAATGATCTTGCCCAGGAGAGCACGTTGATGAGAAATACAGGTAGTTAAGGATATATCTATAAACGAAAAGAGACCCCACAGCTGACAGTGTGGAAGCAGGTAGTAAGAACAGTGCCAATGGTTCTCTTGCCAGAATTCGAGAGATAAGAGGAGAATGAGGTGATGAATTTCCACTCAGCTGGACGGCAGTATGGAAGGAGACAACATTTTAAAAATTATATATCAAGTCATTTTCACAGTCTGTGGCTGATTATAGTTCTCATTAAAAATAGACTGTTTATTGCAACATATCTGTTGCATTCACCATTTCTGCATTTGCTCTTTAAAGTTGAGCCAGCTTGCTTCTGAGGGAGTGATGGTGTCATGATAAGTGATGCTTCATTATAAAAGAGTTGCATTGCAGTGGTAACTATATTTTTTCACTCTTGACAACTGTGGAATAACCCAGCTGAATTGTACAATGCAGAGTTTTCTTCAGGAACTGAGACAAATCATTCTTGCCTGTCACGTGCAGGGCAGTGCTGCTGACAGTATCCAGGTAATTTGCACCAGGTTGTGTGATGACAGCCGGACACCCAGGGTATTTGTCAAACATATGCAATTGTCTTGTTAGTTCTTTATTAGGTGAAAAAAGAATTCATTGCCTCTGTATTATTTGAAACCAAAATATCTCTCCCAGGTTGACGCTATCCATTTCATTATGCCAACAACCTTTGGAGATGTAGTTATCTTTCTGCTGAGGTGCACTAGAATGTACTGCTGATGGTACTGAATTTGGTTACATTACTGATCTGCTTTTTTGTCAAATGCAAAATTGATCATGGATTGATTCAGTGTATTGATTTCCTCGTGGGTCAAGTTCTAGTCTGAAATGCAAGGAAAATTGGCTTAGACTTGATAGCCTGAAGGGCCTGTTTCTCTGCTGGATTCTTAATGGCTCTGAGAAATGCCATTTATTTTTTCTCTGAACCGTCGACAAGAACTCTGACCTCCTCAATGGGCCACCTATATATGTTGAGTTGTAAAGTCGAAGATATTTGAGTATCAAGTCCCTACAGACATAAGGAGTAATGAGTAGTTTGGAGATAGTAAGAGGAACCCATGTGTGTTGTCAATATTCAAGATTCATTCATCACCAAAGAATGTATAAATTATACAGCCTTGAGATATGCCTGCTCACAGGCAGACACAAAGCAAGAAACGTGATAGAACTCAATTTAAAGGGAAAAAAAGAATTTTAAAAAAACACCAACACTCAATGTACAAGAGAAAAAATACAAATCATGCAAACACAGACATTGCACTCTGCAGAAACTCATTTCAGGGAGGTAGTGCCATCAATTTGCGGGAGACTCCTGGAACTTCCGGGAGAGGTGGAATGTCTGCAATAGAGTAGCTCCTTAGCAGCTAGCCAGCTAGTTTAAATAATGTTAGCTATGCTAATGAATGAATGACACCTGATAAACCCACCTCATCATGTCTTTTACGTTTTAACCAACCATGGGCAATAGAAAAGTCACTGTTGCAAACAGTGCAGCGAGCAACACTGTCATTATTTTTGACCCCTATTAGGCAAGGATACAATTTAGTGTAGTCTGGGGTGATGTACGTTTTATATTTTCTTTTTTTGGGACACACTGCCATGGCACGCGCTCTCTCTCTCGTGCACGCTCGCTCTCTCTCTCTCTCGTGGTCACTCTTGCACGTGCTCGCTTGCTTGCTCTCTCTTGTGGTCGCTGTCTCTCGTGCGCTCGCTCTCTCTCGCTCTCTCTCACGGTTGCTCGCTCGCTCTCAAAAAAAATTGATTTTCAGGACATTGTATATAACTTGCGGGCATCAGGGAGCCACTATTAATATGTGGGAGACTTCCAGAACCTCCGGCAGAGGTGGGATGTCTGCAAACAATTGAAGACATGTTCTGAACCAAAATTGAGTCCTCAGAACCGAAGCCCGGAGTAGGCCCAAAGCTTCTTTGATTTTATGGCTCATCTAAGTGGAGATTCTTCATACATGTCCTTCCCAGCTTATGAGCATTCAACTTATATAGAGTTTGCACATGCAGACAAGTGTTTATAAGACTGGCATGATTGGACTTGCAGGCATTGAAAAGAAACACTTGTTTATTGTGTGAACTTGGAAGGGTAACACTTCTGAACGATTTTCCTCAGAAACTACTTGGGGCAAACTCTTGAGGATTGTGTAGGGTTGTGAGTTACACCTCTATGAGATCTAAATTTTTATTTAGTCAAAGAATATGTGTCCTTTTTACAAACTAAGATTTTTGCTTTTTCTTTTGGGTCATGGATCAGCAACAAAAAACAACCAGTAATTTAGCAGGTATTAGCATTAGCCTAGTATGTTAATATCAAAGTCAAAGTAAATTTATTATCAAAATACATATATGTTACCATAAACTACCTACAGATTCATTTTCTTGCACGCGTTTACCGGAAAACAAAAGAAGTACAGCAGAATTCATGAGAAACCATACAAAGACAGGGACTGACAAACAGCCTGTGTGCAAAAGGAGACAAATTGTGCAAATACATACATACATACATACAGAGAACATGAGATGTGGAGTCCTTGAAAGTGAGTCATTGGGATGTGAGTGAAGTTATCCACAGGAGCCTGATCATTGCAGGGTAATAACTGTTGTTGAGTTGATGGTGTGATGTTCAGTGCTCCTGTACCATCTGATAGTGGTGAAAAGGGTGCATGGCCTTGATGGTGGGGGATCCCTGCTTTCTTATGGCAGCACTCCTTGAAGATGTGCTCAATGTAGCGGAGGGTTTTGCCTGTGTTGGACTAAGCTGTATCCACTCTATAGACTTATTTGTGTTTCTGAGTGTTGGTGTTTCTGTGCCTGGCTTTGTCAGGATACTCTCCACTGTACACTTATAGAAGTTAGTCAACGTTTTTGATGACATGCTGAATCTACGCAAAAACCCCTAAGAAAGTAGAGCTGCTGTTGTGCCTTCTTTGTGATGACATTTATGTGCTGTTCCCTGGACAGATCCTCCGATATTATAACACCAAGGAATTTAAAGTTGCTTAAAGAATTTTATTTTAGAATGACGGAATGTGACCTGGAAATTTTCCAGCATACCTTTGATAAGCTTAAGGCTAGAAATTCTGAACGTACCAGAAAATGGGATTTACTCTGTCTCCATCATGTGCAATACTTTGCTTGGGAGTGCTTGAAGTTGGAACCGTTGGCACTTAAATTATGTTTGTCACTTTAAGTATCAAACTCACAAAGAAAAACTGTAAAAAGCAAGTTTGAGAATATTTTTCTATGACCATTGTGCTTTTAAAGTATGTTTTATATCAGTGTGGAGGTTATGGGGTTCCAGAAGATCTCATAGCTTCATCGATGATCTTCTTCCCATCGTAAGGTCATAATGAAATATTTATTCATTGAACTTTGTGTAACGTTCATTTCAACTTTCAACTCCCAGAATATATTAAATAGAAGATAATAATTATGCCATAAAAGGCACCAGGCCGCGGCAGTCTGCAATATTTTTGAGCCTAAGCTCCTACTGCTGGCACATGCACTGTCACAGCCACCACCACCACCCCAGCCTCGAGGTCATCTGATTTACCAGAAACCCAAATAGACCAACCACACACTGGGAGGCTTCAGTGCTGGGTGAATGAATCGTCTGCTGGTACTCCATAACCTTTCTCTCTACTCGAGCTTCAAGTTGTGAGTATGAAGAAATATTCTTCACTTGCCTGACTGGGGGCAGATCCTGCACACTCAAGAGTTACGATACAGATCAGGACAAGTGGAATGAAAGATGGGCGGTCAGTAATATACAACAGTTAAAGAGAATCGGATTGGCTACCACCTCGGCAGATTCCCAGAAGTGAAAACCAGATGATCGTTTTAGGGAGCATGGTGAAGCATAAAAATTGCATATCATCTTAACAAGGGAGAATTAGGCAGAATGTAAAATACACAGAGATTGAAAAAGGATATAAGAAGGGCGAAAACGACTGTGTGGATAGACCAGAGACTGATACAAAAGTGTATGCCAGGAATTTCTATTGGCATATTAATATGTGTTGTCATGGTAACAGTGTGGCTGATTACTGAAAAGTGATCTATCTGTTAGCAAGAGAAGTTAAAGGATAGGTCAAAGAGAAAGGCTGACAACATTGACAAAATATGCAGCAAGCAGGAGGACTGAGAACTTCTTCACAGTTCAACAAAAGAGCTGCAAAACAATGGCAAGGAAAGGGAAAGCTGAATATGAGCATAGTCTACAGGAAACCTAAAGGCTTCTGTGTGAAAGGGAGAAGATTAGAGCAAATCAATATGGGTCCTTTGTGGACTGAGATCAGGGAAACTATTTTGGGAATTAGGAAACTGCAGAGAAATTAAATCTGTGTATTTTAGGTGCCTTCATGGAAGAAGATGCAGCAACTGTCCTAGACATAGTGGACAAAATGATACTAGGGTTGGCCAAAGTCAACAAGGACTTATAAACTGAATTAAATTAGCACACCGAAAGAAAACTGTAGAAATTAATGGGACTAAAAACTAGTATTTCCTCACGGTCTGATGACTTGTATCCATATGTATACATATGTACATTAAATAGTTAAATTAAAAATAGTGCAAAACAGAAATAATGAAAAAGTGCAATGTAGACTAGTGTTTGGTACTTGTCATATTTAAGGAAATCTGTTAAAGTTTTTTTGGGATTGTAACTAACAACATAAGGAAGTGGTCTTGGTGGATTGGACTTCCAGAAAGCATCTGATCAGGTGGCACTCAAAAAACTATTAAATACATTTTGAACACAGTACTGAATGTAATAAATTGGAAGCTATGTTAATGGGAGAAATCGGAGAAGTCTGAATGGTTAATTTTTGGGTTGGGAGCCTGTGCCTGGTGTGACTCTGCAAGAACTGGAGTGGGGGCCTCTTTATTCACAATATACATTGATGCTTTTCATGAGGGACCATGTGTAATCTATTCAAATTTTCTGATGATACCAAGATAGCTGGCAGCCTAGAAGTCTTTGGGGGGGTGGGGAGAAGATTAAGTGAATCAGTGAGGGCTTGCAGATGGATATAATGTGGAAAAATGTGAGGTCATTTTCTTTGGCAGAGAAATAGAAACACGAGAGTATTTTTTTAATTGTTAAGAGGTTGAATGGTACTGATGCTCAAAGGGATCTGGGTGTCCTTGTACATAAATCAATAAAAATTAATGTTCAGGTAAAGAAATCAATTAGGAAAGCAAATGGGATATTTGTCTTTATTACAAAAGAATATGTGCAAACTTAAAGACATATAACTTCAATGATAAAGGGCTCTGGCATCTGGAATATTGTGTACAGGTCTGGACTTCTGACCTAAGGAAAGATTAATGCAGTACAACAGAGCTTCAATAAATTGATTCCTGGGATAGGGCTTGACCTCTGGAGAGAGATGAAGCAGACTGAGTATTTTACTCACTGGAGTTTAAGAGAATGAGAAGTGATCTGATTGAAGCATACATTTTTTAAATGGGGCTTGAGAGCTTAGCTACAGGAATAATGTTGACCATGGTTAAGCTGTTTAGAAATGGGCAGTGGGGGGTGGGGAGGGGGTACATTTTCAAGATGGGGGTGGGATGACTGAGATGAGAAGAAACTTCCTTGCCCAAAGGATAATGACATTTTCTACCCAAGATAGCGTTGGATGTTCAGTCACAGTAAAATGAAGCATTCTTTTAGCATTCCTAATTTCTTAGATTATTTGTACATTGTGCTGCTGTAGCACATCCACTTCAAGGTTGTGTATTCAGAGATGCTCTTCTGCTTCCCACTGTTGTAATGTGTAGTTATTTGAGTCACTGTCGCCTTCCTGTCAGCTTGTTCTAATCTGGCCATTCTCCTCTGACCTCTCTCGTTAACAAGGTGTTTTTGCCCACAGAATTGCAGCTCACTGATGCTTTTTGTTTTTTGTACCGTTCCCTGTAAACCTTAGAGGCTGTTATGTGTTAAAATCCTAGGAGATCAGCAGATTTTGGGATACTCAAACCACCCCATCTGGCACCAACAATCATTCCATGATCAAAGGGTCAAAGTCACTTAGATCACATTTCTTCCCCATTCTGATGTTTGGTCTGAAAAACACTGAACCTCGTGACCATGTCTGCATTCTTTTATGCACTGAGTTGCTGCCACATTGGCTGACTGGCAGGTGCACCTATAAAAGTGGCCACTGAATGTATGTCCTTTAGCTTCCTTTTGTCCTCTTCACAACTTGCTTTCCCACCGAGTTTGATTGGATGGATGGCTACTTCATTTGCTGTTCTATCAAGTTATTCAGTTAATGGGTTGTATTAATGTAATACAGCAAAGCATTTGCACGTGTCCATTTGGAAACTGAATTGACTTAACATTTTGTTTCTTTTTCATTGCTTTCTGTGAAATTTATAATTATTAATTCCATTCTCCTTACCATCATTTGTCCTCATACAATGCTTCAAAAAAAAATATTCAGTGCAGATAAGTGCAATGTTCACATAGTTAAGCTTCAGTAGAAGCTTATCTCAAGAATGCGTTTAAATTCTTTAAATAAATAAAATTTTTAAAAAATGAATATAAATTACTCCTTTGATGCAGTTTGCCTAAACGTAGGCTGATATTATATTGGAGTTAAGCATTTATTTTAAGAAAAGCCCAATAAAGGGCAGGTTGCACAATGCCATCAAGAGTTAAGTTACACCCATATGCTATAAACATTGGCTGCCATAAAAAAAATAAAAATGAGTAGTAAAGGCCTGTTTGCTATGGCAGAGAGTGTACGGGTAGGAAGAGTATCGGACTACTTACCTGCGTGCTCTTTTCCTTTCCTCAGCAGGCAAGTCCATAGTTCACTGCCTTAATAGTATTTGTTTATTGCGCAATGTAAGGAAGCTTTAAACATTAGAGCCAAGCTACTAAAATATTGTTAACTAATTAGTTTGCCACACTATTTTGTTAGGAACCATGAGGCACCAAGCATCTGCATTTGTCTGTAAAATATACTCTACCAAGTGCTTTTATTTTCTGTTAGTCATAAAAAGCAGCCAAAGTATAGTCCTTGGTCCTGTCAAACGACTCAACCTGGCGTGTTGTCATCTCAAGGCTGATATAGGAGGCTTTTGTGATATCCATGTTAAATATCAGCTTCACTTTACACTATGCAGGGTTACTTTGCAAAAGTGATGTGACAAGACCTGAGGGAGTTCCTTTTGTTATTGAGAGCTGCTTGCTGTAAGAGAAGACTGTTCAATGTTGGGGCTCAGCTGAACTGACAGAATATTAATTAGGGCAATGGCAAAAGTGGGGCCAGATGTTTGGTGTGCCAACAGATCATATGTAGATGTTTTCTAATTTTTTAGAACTGGCCAACTTTAATTTGCTTATAAGTATCTGACTGCTGTTACGATAGGAACACTGTATTCCAAAAGCACTGCGGAAATTCAGAAAGAGATTTGACTTCTGACAGATCAAGTGTGGTTTATAACTACCTTCACCTGATTTCTGTAATGGTTCTACCTATTTCCGTTTTCTTGGCCTCCACTGCACAGGATCACAAGAGGCTGCGGAAGGTTATAGATTCAGCCAGTTCCATCATAAGCACAGTTCCCCCCACTGTTGGGGACATGGTCAAGAGCTAGTGTCTTGAGAAGGTGGCATCCATCAAAAAGACCCTCACCCACTGGGGCATGTGCTCTTCACATTACCTCCATCTGTTTTGTTATGGAGGGAGGTGAAGAACATAAGGAACGGAGCGATGCTTAACTAAAACTGACATACCAAGCTAACGAAGGTAGAACACAAGACTGCTTTCTAAGCCAAAACAACAAACAGTAAAAAACGGGAGATCTTACAATTGACATGTCAAACTTAAGCTAAGTATTCCGGCCATATTGATTTGTGAAAAATCTTTGCGGGAGAAGATCATGGAATCACCATCTTCAGTGAGGGCGGATATTCGCAGCATGCAGGTGAATGAAGTTAAAGCGTTGTAACTAATGCCAACCAGAAATGCTCAGCAGATGATTCGCACAGGCCTCTTATTGTTATCCCTGTCATCACTCAAACCAGTCTTAAGTGGATTCACTGTGCTCCATGTGATACAGCAATAACTATTGTTCCTGACTGTACTTTAGTGTGGTGCCTCTAGTCGAAGTTCAAAGTTAAAAGCAAAATTATTATCGAAGGGCATATATGTCACCATATATAAAGCTGAGACTCATTTTCTTGCTGGCATACACAAAAGCAAGAAACACAACACAAATCAATGAAAGACCGCACCTAACAGGACGACAAACAACCGATGTGCAAAGGATGTCGAACTGTGTGGTACAAAAGACAATATGGAGAACATGAGATAAACACCCCCTGAAAGTGAGTCCAGCTTGTGGGAACATTTTAGTGATGGGGCAAGTGAAGTTGAGTGAAGTTATCCCATCTGGTTCAAGAGCCTGATAGGTGAAGGGTAATAATTGTCCCTTAACCTGGTGGTGTGGGTCCTGAGGCTCTTGTACCTTACTCCTAATGGCAACAGCAAGAAGAGAGTGTGGACTGGGTGGTGGGGGTCGTTGATGAAGGATGTTGCCTTCCTGCGACAGCGCCCCGTGTAGATGCGCTCAATGGTGGGGAGGTCTTTACCTGTGACAGACTGGGCTGTATCCACTACCTTTTGTAGAGTTCTCTGTTCAAGGCCATTGGTGTTTCCATACCAGGCCATGATGCATTCAGTCTCCACCACACATCTACAGAAGTTTGTCAGTTTCAGATGTCATGCCAAATCTTCGCAAACTTCTAAGGAAGTAGAAGTACTGCCGTGTTTTCTTTGTAAATCCAGGGCCCTGGGCAGAGCCTCTGACATGATAACACTGAGGAATTTAAAGTTGTTGTCCCTCTCCACCTCTGATCTTCCAATAAGGACTGGCTCATGGACTTCCAGTTTTCTCCTCGAGCTATGCCAGAGAAGTTCCAATACTTGACATCTACCTAAAAATACTATTTTTGCATTCTCTGACAGTATGTTCATGTCATTGATAAGGCCAACATTCATTTCCTGATCTCCAATGCCCTTAAGAAAGTAGTGGTGACCAGCCTTCTGAATGAGAGCAGTCCTTCTGGTGAGGGTATATTGTCCAAGTATGTGCCATCAGGGAACGCAGAGCAAACCAATTCAAGCCAAATATTGTTCATTAATTCAGCCCTCATTCGTCTACAAAAAGGTGGATGGTATCAATGATCTGCTGCCAGCTGATAGTTAATTATATGGTGCTCAGCGCTGTTTAATTTGGGTTTTGCAAGGACTACTTGACTCTTAACTGCATTACAGCCTTGATGTCTGTAACTATGGGCAAAGTGGTAGATTTCACTGAAGACCTGGGTGACGCTAAGTCGGCATGGAGAAACTGTAGGAAAGTAGAAATCTATGAGAATAGAGGAAAATTTTGCCCTCCCCCTTTTTTTTTTGCAGGGGCCTTAGCTAAATGAAGATTATTCTGATTGTTGGACACTAATCGCCTCTGCCCAGAAGTCCTTCGAGTGTCCAATGCCTAAGCACCTTCAACTACTTCTTCAAGGATCTTCCCTCTACTAAAAGTCAGACACCAACACATTACAGTCAAGCTCCATTTACAAATTTGCCAAAACTGAAGCAGCCTGTGCCCCTTGCTACAAGATCTCAACAGCATGAGTGGCAAGTAACATCCACACCACCCCAGTGCCAGGCAGTCTCCTGTATTCTGACTTGCCAATGTCTTTCACCACCTCCATGATACAAGTTAGAAGAATGACAGCATGCGCTCTACTTTTTTTTTGAATGATTGCAGCCTCAACAGCATTCAAGGAGCTGGACACTCTCCAGGGCAAAGCAGCCTGCTTCATTGGCAGCTAATCTACCACCCTGAAAATCCACTCGCTTCACTTCTTTGGCTGCGGGACATGCCATCTGCAAAGGGCACTGCTATAGCTCAGCAAGGCTTTTTTCACATCTCCCAAACCTCTGACCACTGTCTTCTTCTCATGAGGTTTTATGGCAGTTGCCAAGAAGCTTTAAGGTGCATTACTGCCACCTTCTGAACTGGAGCGTGGGTCAGGATCTCTAAATCCTATATATTTATATTTGTATGAAAAAAAGTCCTTAATTCTTAAGGAACTGCATTACTCTGACTACTATCTCTCAGAAAGACAGATAAGTGGGAACATGAGGACATCACTGATCAGACACACTCTAAATCAAAGTCAAAGTAAATTTATTGACTATGTATGTATATGTTATCATATACTATCTTGAGATTCATTTCTTCCAGTCTCTTACAGGAAAATAAAGACTTACAATAGAATTTATGAAACACTATACATAAACAAAGATTGACAAACAACCAATATGTGAAAGACAAATTGCGCAAATGAAAAACAAGACTCCTGAGAACATGGGTTGTAGATTCGTGAGATGCAGAGTCCTTGAAAGTGGGTTTGTAGGTTGCGGGATCAGTTCGAGTTGTGGTGAATGAAGGCATCCATGCTAGTTCAGGAGCCTGATGGTTGAAGGGTAAGTAATAAACCTTTGGAAGTACTTACATTGTCACTAGTTCAGAATCCTCGAACCTGTGTGTGGTTACTTTGAGCCTTGTTTAATAACTACCACCTTCTCAAGGGAGGATTGGCATAGACATTCCTTGCTGGTGTTGCCAAGAATGCCCACGTCCGATGGATGAATAAAAAAGCTTTAACAACTTTCTGTACCTGAATATTAATGCTGTTGCATGATATTTTCTGTCTGATGACTCATTCCTAAACAGGTAAGACAGCCGAGGCAACTATTTGATCATTGTTTCTTCAAGTAAGGAATTGAAGCTCTAATTTCTAAGAAAATGCTCCCGGATTTACTGCTACTGAGTTTGAGAATCATGGCTTCTCACCCGAATTACAATGAGAGCTACTTCCTCGCACTTGCTGTTGAGTAATAGTCTCACTAACTTTCACAAGCTTTTAGTGTGGACGCTTTTCATAATAAATGTGCTTACTCACATCCTCATGATCGTCCTTTTAACATTTAGCTCAAAATGTGCCATTTTAGGAATCACCATCAATTAATTTCTGATGATCGAAACAAATGTGTTAATGTTAAGGAAAGAATTGTTATCCATTTTTATTTATTTGTACTTAGAGATACAGCGTGAAATAGGCCTTTCCAGCCCTTCGAGTCACACTGCCCAGCAATCCTCTGATTTAACCCTCACCTGATTGTGGACAATTAACAATGACCAATTAACCTAGCAACTGGTATGCTAATTGTGGGAGGAAACTGGAGCACTCATGCCCAGAGGAAACCCACATGGTCACGGGGAGAACGTACAAACTCCTTACAGGCAGCGGTGGGAATTGAACCCAGGTTGTACTAACCACTATGCTACAGTGCCGCCCTAGTTTTAAGGAAATAATTTTTCAGACTGTAAAATAAAGCTAAGTAAATTTCTGAAGAGCAAAATAAGAGCTGCCCACTCACTGATGAGGATAAGAGAGTGAAGTTTGTGTGTGTGTGTGAATATCCAGTAAACAACAATTTATGCTGATAAAATGGTAATGAGCTTAGCTCAGTTAAATCAAAAATGGCAACAGTGGTGAAAATCTGGTATTATGTTTATGTTCTTTGGCGAATTGCATATTTGAACCTCCTCAACCCACCTTATCGTTAAAAAAAAGGCGAGTTTGTTTTCTTTGGTAATGGAGAGCAGTCACTTTGCTTGTAAGCATGAATTTCTGGCTTGCATGGCTGTTATTGTTGAGACCTTTATGGAGTGTTAGTCACAGCATTTTTCTGCTAAACAGATGGTAGTTATGTTTATTCAGCAGGGCAAAGGCTGAAATAAAATGATTCACAGGCAGATTGATTGTGCACTTAATACTGCCTGTTTGTAGGAATTGAACAAAAAAATTATGGCTCATAATTATATTTTTATTCCAGTGTAACAGGAATCCAATCTAAACATGTCGGCTGAGAAACGAACGTAACCTGATTAGCTTTACTGTTGGGAAGTATCACATTCCAAGGGGATTGCATTTAGTCTCCTTGTCTTGAGGAAATCCATCACATTCATTATTCCAGGGGAAAAAAAAGTAGATTACGTCTGATCCATTTATGGTGTTAGTCATGGTACAGTGGCACAGTGCATCTGAGAGGGAGAAAGAAGATTGTGGGTTCATGTTGCTTTCCAGAGATTTGAGCACTAGAGTCTAAATTGACACTTGCCAGACAAGAATATTCCAATGATACGTTAAAATGAGGCCTGGTTGTTCTCTCAGTTGGTGTAAGTATTCCCTCAGCTCTCTTTCAAAGGAGAACAGGGAGTTAACTTTAGTGGGCCGGCCAGCCAATGGTTATCTCAACCAATGACTATCATGAGTCCTTCTGCTTATTTCAAGTGCTCCCTGTGGGAGCTTGCTGCGGTTAAAGTTGTCTACAATGTTATCTGCGTTAAAACTGTGGTGGAACTTCAGAAGCATTTCATCAGGTATGAGATGCTGTAGGATGGTCTGAGGTTGTGAAAACAAATTGTACAAATGCAAGTCTTGAAGGGAATTAAAATATATCACTTCCTTCATCAATGCTGCCTCCGGATCCTGACTCACCTTCCCAAAAGCATTGTGAATCTGGCTTCAGCTGAAGAGCTGCAACCTTTCAGGAAGGTGATTCAGCATCACCTTCTCAAGGGTACTTACAGACAGACAATAAATGGTAGCCTTGACAATGATGTTCACTTTCTGTGAAATGGTTAAATGCTTTAATTATTTTATAAGCTAGGCGTGTTTTAAGTAATACGCACAAAGTGCTGGAACACTCAGCAGGTCAGGTGGCATCTATAGAGGGGAATAAAGAGTTGACCTTTTGGCTCGAACACTTTATCATGTTTTAAGCATTTTGAGATGTCAGTCGTCCATAACTCAGGAGCAGGGCTGATTAATGAAAATGTAAGAAAATAAGCGTAGCTTCACAATGCCAGCAATTAGGGTTCAATTCCCGCTGCTGTCTTTAAGGAGTTTGTACGTTCTCCCTGTGACCTCTTGTATTTTTCTGCTGGTCCGGTTTAACTCCCACCTTCTCAAAATGTATAAGTTAAGTTTAGTAAGTTGTGGACATGGTATGTTGGTGCCAGAAACATGGTGACACCTGCAGGTTGCCCTCAGCAAATTTGTGACATAGAATGACGCATTTCACTGTGTTTTGAAGTGGCGAATAAAGCTAATCTTCAGTCTTTTACAAGGATTATTATTGATTACTTGTGACTACAAAACAACAGCATTTTTTTGTCCATACATTGCATTCGTCTACCTGAGCAAGGTTCAGCTTAAACAAGAGTTCAAAGTTCAAATGAAATTTTATTATCACAATACATTTATGTCACCGCATAAAACCCTGAGATTCATTTTTCCGCGAGCATACTCAGCAAATCTATAGCATACAAACTATAATGGAATCAATGAAAGAGCAACCAGAGTGCAGAAGACAACAAAGTGTGCAAAGGCAAATATAAATAAATAACAAAAAAATAACAAGAGCATGAGATAAAGAGTCCTTGAAGTGAGATCTTTGGTTGTGGGAAACATCTCTATGATGGGGTAAGTGAGTGTAGTTTATCCCCTTTTATTCAAGAACCAGATGGTTGTTTTGAACCTGGTGGTGTGTGTCCTGAGGCTCTTGTACCTTCTACCTAATGGGAGCAGTGAGGAGAGCATGGCCTTGGGTGGTGGAATCTCTGATGATGGATGCTGCTTTCCTATAACAGCATTTCTTGAAGGTGTGCTCAATGGTTGCAAGGGCTTTACCCATGATGTACTGGGCCGAATCCATTACCTTCTGTGGAATTTCTGTTCAAAGGCACAGAAGCTTTTATGTTATTGGGTTGAGCTTCCAAGCCTGAATTCTCATCTGATGGATGCTTGTTTCTAAATCATAATACCATCTGTATCAATCCTTGCCCGGTCTTTTGTCAGTTTGGATTGGTTGGCTCGCAAAGGCTCTCCCCTGTCTCCACCACCTAGAATAATGTGATGGTTATTTTACCATGCCTTATGATTGTGTAATGACTGTTCTTTCATCCAATAACAAGAGCTGGGGTATTGTATCCTGAAGTTACTGTTGTGTGCCAAGATGTCTCCTGTGTTAAGAAACTCAGGTATTCGAGTTGTCACCTACGAAGTCTAGTTGTTAGAGTTGCTTTAAAAGCTCTCAACTCCTATGCCTGGTAGAGACTAATTTGTTTCCACGAGAGGAGATGAATTTGAGAATTACAGTAGCTTTTGGGTAACAAATATGCTTCACACTGTTTCAACCCATCTGCTTCTTTTAGAATTTAATCACTTTGCATTATAATTCATGTCTCAGACCAAAATGCGCGTAGGGAAAGGGCAGCAGCTCTCCTCCTTGAGCACCCTGACTATGCTTTTTGAAAGACTTGTTTAAAAAAAGGGGAAAGTGCGCCATTTCAAACACGCTCTTTAATACTGTAAGGCCTGAATGCATTATAACCTCGGCATTGTTTTATCTCTGACACAAATCTCTCACTTGTCTTGCAAGCCGCCACCCTTCAGTTACATTTCCGAAGAATTAATGTTGAATGGGCTTTAACCGTGTCTCACCAGGCTACGTGGATGGTTATTGCAAAGGAACCAGACATTGTGTCTCCATGGGTTACCGACGTGAACAAATATTTGAATGTTGTGTGGGCTGTTAACAGCTACATCCTCATTCAAAGAAAAATGGGGCAAGGATGGCTGAAATGATGTGACTTCCACTTCATTAAATGTCTTGTCCATCAGGCAGAACAAAAGCTTTGATCAAAATTAAATCCAAGTTGAAATGTCTACCCTTAGCCAGGTATTTCAATGAAGAAAGCTGAGCCTCTTAGTGCTAAGTCCTGCCATTGACAAGGGAATCCAGCAGAGTCCAAGTCTGCAAGCAAATGCATTTAAAATATTGTGAACAATTTGTTCAGAGCCGTTTAGATTTCTATTTGCATGCATTTCAATGCAAAGACGGGTTAAGTGGTAAAATTGATAGGACTGTTCACTAGTACAGTGCTTGCTTTATGCTGCTGGCATAATAAACCCCAATGGATCATATTATTGCTGGAGATTTGAACTCGTTTTCATGAATATATACTTTTTCTATATTTTTACCCCAGCAAATTGCCCTCCTGCAAGATTTGTGGGTTTTTTTCCAGTTTGCTGACAGTACTTTTTAATATTTTGTAAGATTATTTTTAAACCTCTGGTATATCTTGATGTCTTGTACAATTGTGAAAAATCCTATTTCAAGAATTTTGTAATTTTCACAGTAAAAATATTTATAAACTGTAAGAGCATACCAGGGATAGTGACTGTTAAACAGTTCTATGTGTGTATACAGCTTTATTTTTATGGCAAAACATTTTCGTTAAACCAGGATTCCTTAATTTCTGAGCTGTCTTCTTAGTTTTTTAATGTTCTTTGTTGCTAGAGTTAGTATCATATTAGTTGTATGGTTTTAATGAGCATGCTATACAGTATTTCCTTAACATCTTGGCAGATAATTTTATGGATTAACTGTTATTTATGATACAGAAATGTAAAGGCACAGGCCCAGTTCCAAGCCAGTTCTGGGTTAAACAGATTGAACACAGCATCAGACTAGAAGGACATCCCTTTGGAACAAAGATGAGGAGGAATTTCTTTAGCCAGATGATAGTGAAAGCTGTTCAGAGGTCTGTATATACTGTTGAGAGGCCTGTATATACAGTAACTCCCATCAGAGTCTTTTTTACTCTTGCAATTTCTTAACTCTACTTTTTCTCTACCTCTAACTTTATCTTTTTTGGACTGTCTGTGGGGTTTTACATTCAATCACATCTTCCCTGGGGATAACATCACGAAGCTGCTACATTGGCAGTAGTTGGAAGTAGAATAGTGGAGAGTAAATTATTATAAGCATAGCTGTTTCGCAGAAACTTCTTTATCATAGCATCATATTCGAAAGGACAGGCAAGGAGTAATACTACTCTGATATCAACTTGTCAATCAGTCAATTCAGCCAGATCTGTATGGTTTACAGACTGCAAATAAATTAGCCAAGGCTTGCTGTTATTGTGGAGTCCAGATGCCTTTGGGCAGAACAGGAGTTCTGCCTTTCAAAAGGATGCACCTCTGACCTCATTGATTTTTTTTATGCGTGTGGTCAGGATAATTTGCACTTTTTGAGATGGTCTCCTTGGCCTACCCCAAGTCCTTTTGAAAGGGGAGGGGCAGGAGAACAGTTGTGAAAGGCTTTGGAGGCCTGCTGTGCCATTGTGGCCGGCAGCTTCTCCAATGCTATTCAGTGCTTTTAAAATTGATTTTTTTTTAAAGAAAGGTGCCTATGTGTTCAATTGACTGCCCTGTGAATGATTTCGTATGGTTTTTTTTTGGCCTTTTCAAATTTGAATAGCCCTTTTGGTACATGTTAACACTGGAGTCCAGAGATGGACAGTTGACCGGACTCCTGTCATTGGGGCTGTTGTTACTGACAGGCATTATTTTAATAATTTCCAAATTCTGGCAGAGAATTAAATGTTCCAGTCATTACCTGAAACACAGCAAATGTAAAATCCTGCTGTTTGTGGTAGAATGGTAGTGCAGTGATTAGTGCAATGCTTTACAGCGTCAGCTGTAAGATCGTGATTCCATTCTGGCTGCTGTCTGTAAAGAGGTTGTACATTCTCCCCGTGGCCACGTGGGTTTCCTCTGGGTGCTCTTAGTTTCCTTCCACATTCCAAAGATGTCCCGTTAAGGTTAGTGAGCTGGGGGCTGCCCAGTGCAATCTTCGTTGATTTGATTTGAAGCAAAGTGACACATTTCTTTGTATGTTTCAATGCACAATTGGGGGAAGGGAGGAGAATGGGTCTGAGAGGGAAAGTAAATCAGCCATGGGCTGAATGGCCTAATATGCTCATACACCTTTTGGGCTTGTGTAAAATAAAACTAGTCTTTAAATTGAATGTTTGATCCAAAGGGGTTTATCATTATCAGCCGATATCTGGGAAAGAAAATCAAACTGGATGTGCTTGATAAGTGCAAGACTGAGAAGAAATAGCATTTTTTTTGTGTCTTTTGGGAGTATTTCTTCCTCATTTTGTGTAAAGTCTGCCAGAATTACTACATGGTTTGTGCAGCTCTTGCAAGATGTTTGAAAGGCTGGGAATTGGGGAGTAGCAGTTTACACCAGCCTGTGAGGTGACTCGCTCTTGATGGGTCGTTGGGAGGAAGCCAATCCTTAGCAGAATCCTGCTCTCTGGGTTTACAAGCTGTCAGTGCTATTGACTGTTGTGTCTTGTGACATTTTGCCAAAGCTCTGTCACTAAATCCCGCAATCCGTAAAGGAAAGTGTCAATGGGAAATGTCAATCCTCTACCAAGGTTGCAATCTGGCTTTGACATCAAAGCTGATATGTACCAACCTTGCCAGTAACAATTCGGAAATACAGTGAATCCTTTTCCCAAAAATGTATTTGTTATTAAATAAAAGATTTTTGATTCGAGGGAGACAGAACCTTTGTTGAAAGTTGAGCTACATTGGAGAGTAGTATCAACCAGGCTGGCTTCAGCAACTTGTAGTGAGTTTTTTTTTAATTGAGCCAAATGTCATTGACTCACCTCTGTGAGTCAGTTACTGATCAGCCCTCCTTGTGTTCAGAACCTCAGATGGTAACTGGGTTCACACCCATTTGCAATTGTAGCTTGTCAATGAATGATGCTGTCAGATCCCCAATTCCCAGCAACAAGATTGTTTCAACTTGATCATTGTTGCCAATTAATGATTTAGTGAAGCTTGGCATCTGTAAAATCACCGGAGTTAGGGTCCACTTGGAAATAAAATGAAAGCTAGGCCTAACCAATGCTGCTGTAAACTCTTTCTAGACCTAGAGGCCTATTTTTTTTTCCATAAGCAGATGACAATAATTTGCTTACTTGTGTTTTACTAATATAGAAATGATATATTTTCGGTGTATTCCCTTTAGCAAGTTGGAGTTCAGGTTCAACTTTTATTGTCATTCAACCATACGTGAACACCCATGAATACAGTCAAATGCAATTGCGTTTCCTTGGGACCAAGGTACAAAACACAGTACCAACAGTCACACACAGCACAAGGCACATATAGCACACATAAGAGATCAGTAAAACACTGTCACACAAAAGTAATTATAGTCATGTTGAAATATCTTGTGAGGACTAACAGTGACTGGTGTCCATTTTGGTTTTGTGGTTCTGAAACAGCTAATGAAACCATATGGACCTGGCATTGAAACATTGAAACGGACAGTGAAATGCGTTGTTTGGCATCAATCACCAACACGGTCTGAGAATGCGGTGGGGGCAGCCCGCAAGTGTTGCCACACTTACAGCCCCAATGCAGCATGCCCACAACTTCCAGACTCTAACCCAAATGTCTTTGGAATGTGGGAGGAAAGCGGAGCAGCAGAGCAAAACCCACGCGTCATGGGGAGAACGTACAAACTTACAGACGGTGGCGGGGACTGAACCCCGGTCCGTGATCATACTGGAACTGTAAAGCGCTGCGCAAACAGCTATGCTACCGTTTATGCTGGGTTTCTTGAAGCAGTACCGTTCCAAACTGATCTTCTTCGAACTACTGCAGGTCAGCGATTCCCAAGAGCCAGTAGGGATGTTGTATGATTTTTAAGGCAACTTTGGACACCTTAACTTTGTTGTTTGTGGGTGAAAGTATGTTTCAGTATCACACCAAAGAAGATCATATGCAACGTGCTTAGTCATCGTCGGCCATGGGAGATTGACTCAGTAAATACTTTCACTGAATAACCCAGTAGTACTGAGGTCAACCACAGTAACCCTTCAGCCATTGCAGGCGTGACCAAGAATCAAATTCATCAATTTCCTGGTCTTTACGGCTCAACACTGCAACACATTTGTTCATTGAGTCAGCATGGGATTAAAAGGGAGCTTTTGTATTAGCTGTTGAGGAGCAATAAAAGTATTAAAGAAATTTGTGAATCATGAACTTTAAATTGAGGTTGTCATAACATTGATATTTAGGCACAACAGATACTAATATTTCCTAATAGAAACCTGTTTTCTTTTAATTCGAGGTTAACCATGTTCTGTCAATACAGGATAAGAATTTTCACAGGGTTATGAAATTGATTTTGCATTGAAAGAAGTATTTTCATGCGATAGTTATAATTTTACCAATAAGGGCTTTTTAATTGTCTAACACTCTTCATTTACCCCTTCTGTAAAAGCCTTTATTAATCATGAGACGATTTATACAGGCCTTTAGGGTGGCAAGGTAGTGTAATGCTATTACAGTGCCAGTAAGCTGGGTTCAATTCCCGCCCCGGGCCCTGGGGAGAATTTAGTTATCCCTGTGACTGCGTCAGTTTCCTCGGGGTGTTCCAGTTTCCTCCCACATTCCAACGATGTGGTTTAGTCGGTTAATTGGTCACATGAGTGTCATTGGGTGGTGTGGGCTCGTAGGCCAGAAGAGCCTGTTATATCTCCAAATAAAAATAAAGAACTTCAATGAGTTGTGGTTTAATTGCAGAAAAGACTGACTAAATTTTGAAAAATATTGACAGTTTGCAAATGTTGGTAGGTATATTCATTGCTGGGGGTGAAGTGGGGCAGCAATTAGCTTAAGCTGCATGAACATTTTGCACTTAGAAAGAAACATTTTATACCCAGTTATCTTGTGACTCCTGTTGTGAATCAGCTGCTGTTCTCCCTCAGCTGTCAGCCCTTATTCTTCAGCAAGAGGCTGAGAAATGAGCAACATTCAGTCTTGAGGTGGAAGTTGCCTTGTTCTCTCTCCTACCCTGGGCAGTGGGAGGGGCAGTATTTTGAACTATTGCCGAATAAAGTTTATTGAATAATGTAGCACAAATTGCCAAATAGAGCAGTTAAAAATACTTGCAATCCATTTCTTATGTGGATGTATTCCAATTAGAAGCAAAGAAATTTGTGCTTCTATTTTTCAACTTCTCTAGATGAGAATGACAAACCATGTGAGAGAAATGCCCATTATTCAACAATGAGCACACATCCCTCAGCATCAGCGGCTCCACAGTGGAGAGAGTGGAAAACATCAAATTCCTTGGGGTGCAGATCTCGGACAATCTCACCTGGTGCAGGAACACCACAGGGATGTGAAATGGGCCCAGCAGAGATTGCACTTTCTGGGGAAGCTTAAACAAGCATCACTCCTCACTAACATCTTAACTACATTCTACAGAGGCGTGGTTGAGAGTGTGCTGACCTTTTGCATCACAACCTGGTACTCCAGCTGCAGTGCTGTCGACAAAAAAGCCTTGCAGATGGTGGTTAGGGGAGCAGAGAAGGTTATTGGGGTCTCCCTACCTTCTGTTCAAGACCTCTTTCAGAGTCGATGCCTCCAGAAGACACGGTACATCATTAAAAACCCCTCACACCCTCTCCATGAACTGTTTGTTCTTCTGCCATCAGGCAAACGTTACAGGAGCATCAAAACTAAAACCACAAGGCTACTAAACAGGTTCCTCCCACAGGCAGTCAGACTGCTAAATAGCTGCTGTACCTGACTCTGCTTTGGACACTTTTAACTTGCACTGGACACTTATAACTTGATTTTAACTGACATGTGGCTGTTGTGTTTTACTATTTATTGTTATGTTTATTATTTAGTGTTGCATTTGTTATGTTATGATTGCACTGCTCCTGAGAAACACTGTCTCATTCTGCCCTGCAGAGCTGATGTACGGTTAGAATGACAATGAAGTTTTTTTGAATCTTGAATCTTGAATGAATAACTACTAGGTTTGGCCAACAGAAGAGAAGCTCTTCCATACCGCCAACAAAAAAAAACAAAGGCGCCATCTTGTACAGCATAGGAGAAAGTTCCATGCAAATGCAAATAACAAAATTGATTCTCAAGCTATGAACAGACTATATAACACCCCTGTGTAAGAAACAGTGGAACCAGAACTGTTCAAAGTAAATTTATTATCAAAGTACATATATGTCACCATACTACCCAAAGATTCACCTTCTAGCGGGCATTCACAGTAAATGCAAAGAAGCTCAATAGGATCAGTGGAAAAACTGCACACAACCAATGTGCAAATGCTAAAAGAAAAAAAACACTAAGTGATAAATATTGAGAACATGAGTGGGAGAGTCATTCAAGGTGAGTCCATAGGGTGTGGAATCAGTTCATTGTTGGGGTGAGTGAAGTTATTCACTCCGGAGTAACTTCCACTACAAGGGATTACTTCCACTGCAATAATCATTAATATGTTGCAAGTTAAATCAAAGGGGTTAACTTCGCTCAACTTCACTTACCCCATTGAAATGTGCTCACAGCTTATTGTCTTGCTTTCAAGGACTCTTCATTGCATGTTCTTGATTGTTATTGCTTGCTTGCTTATTTATGTATGTATTTGTTGCACACTGGTTGATTGCCCAAGTTGGTGCAGTCTCATTGATTCTATTATGTCCGCAAGAAAATGCTCCTCAGGATTGTATATGGTGATACATATGTACTTTGAAACTAAATTAACTTTGAACTCTGAACTTTGAGGTAATATATTTGTTTGCAATATTGATTGCATGGCAGGACAGCTGTCTCACAATTGGGATCCTGTTTAAAATCCACATTTGCCCTATCTGTGAGATGTGCAAACTCTACTGAAACAAGTTTCAGCTGGTTGAAGCAAATTCTTAGTGGAAGTACTATCACAAATTTGCTCCTAAACAACCACTAAATCAGCAGTTTCACTCAGACTTCAAATGCATTTGTGCTAAGGTTAGCGAGTGTAAAAGCCACACTGACAGAGCACAAGGACCTTTGTTATCTGTTAGGCTTGTCATATCTCATCTCCGAATTCTTGATGCTGATACTGCATGATCAATGTTCCATTCTTCAGCATAGCATTCTTCACCTTGAAGTGCTCAACATCACCTCAATGAACACTTAGAAAGGAGTGATAAGCACCTTCAAAGACTTCAGAATATCACAACTTGTTTATTTGTTTTAAGTTGAAAGAAAGGCTTAATCATTTGAGGATTAGAGTAATTACCAGCCTCAGGCTGGATTTAAATTAGCACCTACGAGTTGAATAAGAAGAATCATTATATCTTGATGGAAACCTAACAGTGTATTTACTCTTCAGTGTTAATTTACATACTTGGAGATTGCCCTTTTTTGGGTTTCGTTTATTATTACCGGCAACTGAATTAGTAACATTTCATAATTTTTATTAATCCAAACTTTTCAGTGATTATGTATTTCACAGACATTATGTATTTTTTATGTATTTCGCAAAGCTTAAAATAAGTCATGCAGGTATTTTGAAAAAGTGCAGAATTTGGCTTTGCTCCTGTGTAGTCTTTTTAAAAATAACAGACTCTGTCAACCCCACCAAGGTCAGTTTGGAAAGTAGCTCTCTAAAAGGTTGAACTGGTCACGTGGGAATTTGAGTCCCTGACTCCAGAGTGACTCAGAGTTTAGCTAATGTGGAGCCTGGAGCAGAACGTTGCCCCTTGTGTTAAAATGCCTTTTCCCAAGAATACGAAGAAACCTTTTGTTCTAGTTTGAGGAAGCAGCTGAGCATTGATTGACTTCCATGCACCCTGCAGACCCCTGAATGAAATAACAAGACCTTTGCTTTTCCTGTTCCTTTAGCTTAATGCACTTGTTGGATATGATTGATTTTTGTCAGTTGAAATGAATAGGCCAGTTAATAAACCAGGACTGTTGAGGTATTTCCTCTTGAGGAGTTGGAAGAATGATGCATGCTAATTGATTTACATTTTAATTTAACACATGATGCATTCAATATAGGTTGGAAGTTAATTTTACACTGTACGATGTCTCTTAACAGAAGATCTGTGATAGGGATGATGTTGCTGGGTCACAGACTGAAACAGATGCTCATTACTGTGCTGTGTCCATGCTCTGTAACTCAACCAATTGTGGCTGTATCTATTTTGCACTCTATGATAGTTCATACTCCCTCCTGAACAGCAATACTCAGAAGGTAATAATGGGGGACATGGAGCAGAACTGCTGGGTCCCACAATGCCTTGCAGTGTGGCACTAGGTCATCTTTCATTCCCACTCATCTGATCTTTCTTTCTCATCTGTATGTACGACGCATCTGCCAAGTCAAAAGCTGATATACTCTGGTTTTACACAAATCAATCCCTTTACAATTTAACAGGCAGAGAGTTAAATCAGGAGAAAGAATGGTCCTAACATCGGCTGATTGGCAGCAGAGGGCACAGTCTGAATGTAATCATTCACTGAATATAATCCTATTCACTGAACAGAGTGATTTCTCCGGCTGGCTTTCTTGAGGCCTATACTTGACTAAAGTGATAGGTTAATGGCTGCATCTGGAGGGCATAGTTGTGTCTTACTCACTTACTAGGGAAGGATTCTGCTACAAGAGGATGAGCGGCAGTGGATGGAGGCAGGCGGGCTGCTGTGTGCTGAGTTTGGGACTGAGCCATTCTGCCTGTGTGCACCAAACCAATCCCACAATCATCGCTAATTTATTAGCTTCATGAATACCCTTGGTATATAGGGTCATGAGATAAATAATGAGGAATTCTACAGAGATGAATTCCTGGGAGTCACAGGGGCACTGATAAGGCAGCCACAGATGTGAGTCTTTTGTTCTCTGACAGCTTTCAGGTCAGGATCCTCAGCCCTGAAGCAGTTTTTCCTGTCACTCCTTTGTCGTGTTGCATGGCACTTTGCTAATGCACTTAATGACTATCATTTTGGAGGTGCTGACTTGGTCAGAAAAGTACGATAAAGCTCAATTTATTCTTGTTTAATTCAAGAGATCTGTTATCACCTCCATCAGGCAATGCAGGCTGCTTTTAAAAATGTTATTCTTTTCTCTATGAGTCTTTTAAAAATGAAGGGCATAATCCTGTTAACTGAACTTCGGTCAATTTAATCTAATTTTTAATGCAACTGGGAGGTATTGCACTCTTGAAAAATGGAAACCAATAAATTCTGCACATTTTCATTCTTTTGCCCTTTTTCATTTATTGGCAACTGTGAAGCCATTTGAGGGAAGAAGATTGCAGTGTTTTAATGGAAGAAGTGTAAATTGTATTTTGTCAGGGAGGAGGTGCAGGCTCTTGAAAGGTAAAATGCATTTTACTGGAGTGCTTTTTGACAGTGATAGAATTCTGTCCAATCATCTTTGCTGCTTGCATTGAGACACTGATGAAATATTGGCACAAATAAAGCAAATTGTGGGCTGCTGTCCCCTTTTGGTGTCTTTCCCTTGCATGACAGCAGGACCGTGTTCGATTTACGAGGCGAGCTAGCCCGAGTTAAGAAAGCTTCATTTGCATTCATGTCATTTTAGGCTGATACCGTATTATCACAGGCTGTTTTTGCCGTGATGATACGATTGCTGTTTGGTTCCTTGCTTCGGACTGCAAAGCCTCTTGACCTCATCCTCAAAGTTTGAACTTGTCAGCTGGGAAAGAAACAAATGAGAAGAAATTACTAAATTCTTTATTTTAGTATAGGGAGAGAGAGGAAGAGCAATAAACAAAAGCAATAGCCGAGGTTGGTGGTTCATTATTAAAATCAGCTGCATTATTGTTCGGAAGGATACGAGTATACTGACGTGACTTGAATTTGTTTTATTGGACATACTCAGATTGAAATATCAAAATCCTCTCAATGGGGTTGGTGTCCAGATGGTTCCAAAGATAGTTTCGGAAGCTGGCCTTGTATAATATGGGTGAGCCTCCTTAATGAGCCACAATAATATTGTAACCCCATGTCAGAGTTTTGTTTGGTGAAGGATGCTGGTACTATGTTGCTGCTGCAGATTGTTTGAACAGTTGGTGTGTGGAAGAAAGGGCCATTACAACATGGTGCCGCACTGCTAGAGGCTGGCTTGTTTTATGAGAGTGCTGGCACATAAACGCATTCATTCACATTGGAGAGGTTAACGCACGTGCTTAGCCTCAGTCAGATGCTGGCAGTAGCAGTTCAGGGGCAGCTATTGGTCTCAACACACAGTGGGAAAATACGCAAACACACTTAACATTCTCTAATTAGTTTTCACGCAGTCCACACCTACCAATCATACTTGTACAAAATTCATTCCATGGTAAGAATGTGCAATGCTTGTGAGAGAGAATGGAGGTATAGGGAAGAAATGCCTTGTGCATCTTGCATGCGGAAGAGCTTCATAGTCATATCTTAATTTGAGGCAAGTGATTTACCTATTTTATTATTTGTGTATTTCGTCATGTACCGAATTAATACTGCGATGCTTGGCATCTTTGCCAAGAAGCTTATTGTGTTCGAAAACATTTTACTTCCATCAGGTGCCAAGAATATTCCCAGTTATGTTGAAGTGGGAAATTACTGAACCCTCTTTTTATTTTTGGCAGCTGCATTCAGTCCAGCAGGCTTACAATATACACTTCGCAGATGATATCGCAGTTCTAGGGTTATTCTAATCTGTCAGACAGCCAACATGCACTTAATGGGCACTGTATTAGGCACACTTGTACACCAATGTAAATAACCAATCGGCCAATCACATGGCAGCAACCCAAAGTGTAAAAGCATGCTGACATGGTCAAGAGGTTCTGTTGTTGTTCAGAACAAGCATCAGAATGGGGGAAAAAGTATGACCTAAGTGACTTTGTGCAGTGATTGTTGTTGCCAGAGAGGGTGGTTTGAGTATCTCAGAAACTGCTGATCTCCTGGGATTTTAACTCACAACAGTTCGAGGTTTGCAGCGAATGGTGCGGAAAACAAGAAACGGCCAGTGAGCGGCACTTCTGTGGGCGTAAATCCCTCGTTAATGAGAGAGATCAGAGAAGAACGGCCAGGCTAGTTCAAGCTGACAGGAAGCGAAAGTAACTGAAATAATAACAGTGGTGTGCAGAAGAGCATCTCTGAACATTCAAAACATCAAACTATCTGGATGGGCTACAACAGCAGTCCAGGAACATACACTCAATGACCACTTTTTAGGTATCTTATAAAGTGGCCAATGAGTGTATTATAATGGACCCTCGACAGAAAGGAAAGGTAGGTGAGCCAAAAGACGGAAAGAGCACTCGGATTTATAGGAGCATCGGTAAGAGGGACTTGGACGTCCAACAAGGATTGTGACAAGTGGGAAAATGGAGCTGATGGCAGGGCAGAAACAACATTGACTGTGGGTAGGGATATGTCAGCAAGTTGTCACTGACTTCAAAAGCTCCACAGGAGACAGCAGCACTGTTAGCAAGGCTACAGAACTATATCTCACTGGTGAATGATACGTTCAGTAGTGCCGCTTGTGGCAGATTTCTTATTCATCCTTTCCAGAATTACATATCCAGTCATCAACAGAAATGCAGCTCACGATCCTGCCAGACTAGTGTTGTGAACATGGCACACGCAACATCTCATATAGGCAAAAAGTGCCAGCTGCATCATATTTATTGTTATGAAGAGATTTATTCGATTAAGCAAATACAAACCTTCAATGTATTTGTACACTTAGTGGCACTTTATTAGGTATCTCCTGTACCTAATAAACAGGCCACTAAGTGTTTGTTCCTGGTCTTCTGGTGCTGTAGCTCATCTTCTTCAGGGTTCGTCATGTTGCACACTCAGAGGTGTTCTTCTGCACACCACGCTTGGTTATTTGAGTTACTGTCGCCTTCCTGTCAGCTTGAACCAGTCTGGCCGTTCTCCTCTGACTTCCCATTAACGAGGCATTTTTGCCCACAGAACTGCTGCTCACTGGATGTGTTTTTTGTTTCTCGCATCATTCTCTGTAAACCCTAGAGACTGTTGTGCGTGAAAATCCCAGGAGATCAGCAGTTTCTGAGATACTCACATAACCCACCTGGCATCAACAATCATTTTACAGTCAAAGTCAGTTAGATCACATTTCTTGCCCATTCTGATATTTGGTCTGAACAACAACTGAACCTCTTGATCATGTCAGCATGCTTTTATGCACTGATTTGCTGCCACATGATTGGCCCATTTGATATTTGCATTATAAGCAGCTATACAGGTGTACCTAATAAAATGGCCACTGAGTGTATCTTGTCTCTTCTATGTGGCAAAAGTCTGATCAAGTATTTATGCAAATTTCTACTCAGCAACAACAAAGAACATTTGACATTCTCGGAACTGTTTGTTTTCTTAATCTGTTGGATGTCCCTTTAGAACAGAGATGAGGAGGAATTTTCTAACCAGAGGGTGAGGAATCTGTGGAATTAACTGCTACAGACGGCTGTGGAGGCCAATTCATTGGGTGTATTTAAAGAGGAGGTTGATAATTTCTTGATTAGTAGGGCAAGGTTACGGAGAGAAAGCTGGAGAATGGGGTTGAGAGGGATGATAAATTGGGCATGATGGAATGATGGAGCAGACTTGATGGGCTGAATGGCCTAATTTTGCTCCTATGTCTCGTGGTCTTATTGTCTGTTTAGCCAGTATCAAGATAAGCATTTGGTTGGGCCAAGCTTTCAAAGCATCCTTCTGTATTTTACAGTGTCACTTGTACGATGTTCATTATGCACATCAGAGATAAGTTGTACACACACCCAATGCTTTTTATTTCTTCTGGCAATACCTTAGCTGGTTCCATTGCAAAATTTAATTGATCAGTGGGTGCTTTTATAAATGCCAAATTGTGCACTTTCTACAAGAGATGTTGATTGCATTCATTTTTTGATTTAAAAGTGGACCTTGGGGATTCTTATGCTTCTATGAAATTACCCAGTAATATTTATTACAAAGCCAGCAAATACATTTAAATGAATCTTTGTTTTCTCAATCTTTTTTATAGCGGGCGCATATCATCCTTGTACCCAATTTTCTTTATACTGGCTGGATTCAGAATTAATGTGCTACAGTTGCAGGGCAAGTTGCCAAACAGTTAAGCAAGCTGGGAGAGATGTAACGGGTTTATCATAGGTACAAAAAGCCCTGTGATAAATTCTGTCTGGCATGCCGGTACTTTGATCTCCTTCTTGCCAGTTTGTCAGTGTTTTTGTACAGTTCATATGCTATGCAGTTTTAAAGCAAAGACCCGTAGAGTTCAATTGACAAATATTAATGGAGGCTTTTATCCAGCTTGCTGGAGCCAGCAACCAAAGGAACTTTTAATAGGCCGTGGAAGTGCTCTTTAAAATTCTAATCATAACTGTAATTTCCATCTCACTATCTACTCTGTGTTGTAATAAACCCCTGCTCATTGACACGAACCTGCTTTTAAAGCAGAAATAATTGATTAGTTCGAACCCTCTGATGTGGAGCCATCAACTGACACCTGTGCAAAAGGAATAAAAAGTGATAGGAGCAAGATGTGGTATTTTGTCCCTTAGCCTCTGAACAAAAGTTGGTGAAATTAGAGAAAACGATCTCCATCTGCACACCGTATTGTGGAGAACACAGCGAAGGCCAAATTACGTTTTGCTCATGGGAACTCGAGAGGCATAATTATCTCAGCAAATTCCTTCTGGTAATCCGACATGTATCAGAGAGCGGGGCGATATACAGCTGTGCTGTGCGGAGGTGAGTCTTTGGAGGACTGCTGGCAGACACAATGGCTTTGATTATTTTGGGCTGTATGGTTAAGTCCCCAAACAGGTGCAGCCCGATTTTAAATCCTGACAAGATGTTATAGCAAGGGGCTGTGGCCTTGGAGACCTAAAACACCTACTGAGAAAGATGGCACAATAATATGTTAGGAAAACAGGTGTTAGTTGGCATTCAGATTTTTGTTACTCAACAGTCTGAAGACTTAAGGGTGCAGTGAAAAGGCAGATTGTTGCATTATGGTCTCAGTTATTAAGTGCGGAATTTCACATTTACAGCATTGGTGGTGGAATTTTTTTATTCTGTCAGTGTTGACTGAATGTTCATGCACGGCATAGAGCTGTAATACAAATTCCCCATGGATCAAAGCAAGCCTGTGAGAGAGTTGCAGCCGGTATGTCAGAGGCCCAGTGGAATGTGATCCGGTGGCAGGCGTGAGCTGCCTCTGCCTGAGGCGTGCAGCACCATCTTTCATCAGATGCAATGGTGATGTCCCAGCTGCCAGAGAAGTCATTATTCACACTCGGAGCATTTAGGAAAGAGGCCATTGATTAGAAGAATGGGAGTACTGAAACAAAAGGAAAACTAAACTGGGGAGTGATTGATATGGAAACGTGGCAGAGGATTCCACACGTAGCAGCAGATGTGCCGTGTTGTGATTGGTCAGTGGCATTTGTCCTGGCCGCTCTGCTCCATTCATCCGTTGGTTGAATGGGTCCAGCTTCCTTTGCCACCCTGGAACAGTTCAGTAGGTAAGCAGGTCAGATCCAGTGAGCTACCAAGTCAGAAAAATCCATAGGTTTTCTTTAGATTTCATGAATACTATAACATTATCAATCTTTTGAAGTATAATCTTGGTCTAATTCAATTATTTTGGGATGTCATTATATTGTACAAATTATTCATATGTTATAATATTTATTTTTAAAGTACAGACTCATCGTGATCAATGTCCAATGACATCACTCTGGCAATGAATGCACAGATGGTGGCCCAGCACTGGTGGTGAATACATCTGGGTACAATTTTGGATCTGTGAATAACCTCCTAATCTTGATCATGATGTTAGGAGAAGTGAATAAATCTATTTTCCTTCCAGAACTCAGGTCAATAAGAACTGCCAGGGGTGGTGGGAGAGGCAGGTACGTCAGGCACATTTAAGAAACTCTTAGGCAAATGGATGATAGCAAAATAGAGGGCCACGTAAGAGGAAAGGGTTATTTGATTAAAAGGTTGGCACAACATTGTGGGCCAAAGGGCCTGTACTGTGCTGTACTGATCTATGTAACTTAAATGAAGGACAAAGGAAGTCTTAAAATCATCGCCTCCCTCACCACCCACCCCCACTAATTGTTGTCAGATAATCTGGGGAACGTATGAGTGGATTGTTTGTAACTTCCATGTTGTATTTGAACACAAAATGAGCGATGGAATGCACATCTTTAAGATCACCTATCCTAAGTCTGCTGCTGAAACCCTTATCACTTACTGGCACCAGACGTGATCATCCCAAACAGCTGCCATGGCCTCACTCCTGATGAGATTCAACTGGTCATGTCCCTTCTGCTGCTAACATTGACCTCTGCAGACGCAGCGTGTTGCTTTTAATTCTCATCTTTGCTGCCAGTTCCCTCCATGACCTTAATTCTCCCAATCTATACAATCTCTAAAGCTGTCATTTGTTAGGGTATGTGCAGTCTACTCTTGATCTTCCCTGAACTTAATTGCTCCACTTTTGGAGGTCTTGCCTTAAGCCCCTTCCTAATCCTTATTTTAGTTGCTTTTAAGAGTCCTTAAGCTCTACCTGTTTGAACAGTCTTTTGGTCCTTTTTCGGTATCTCCATGTGGTTGGTGTCAAGTTTTGTTTGAAGTGTATTTATTGAAGTATAAAAGCCATGGGATGCTTTCATACCATAAAAATAATACATATTTGCAAGATGTTGCAAGAAGAAATGTAAACTAAGCTTCTGAAATATGGACAGCAAAGGGTATATTATTTAAATATTTATAGACACTGCTGCTACAAAACTTGAGTAGATCATATAATTGTGTTAAATCAGAAATCATACAATTCTCGACAGTGAAATTTTGTGATGCCTGTATTTCTTCACTTATAGATGTTTTATAGGATAGTTCGTCTTGATGACTCTTGTGTACTATTTGAAATAACAGCACTGCTAATTTAGTCTACTTCACAATTATCTCTCGTACCTTGCTCAAAGTGAGCATTAATAAAGGATCAATTCTTTCTGGGCAAAGCTTACTTTAGGTTGCAGATCGGAGCCATGGTAGTGTACTGTTTAGCGTGACACTGTTACAGCTCGGGGCATTCCAGAGTTTGGAGTTCAATTCCAGTGCCGTCTCTAAGGGGTCTCTGTATGTTCTCCCATGAACTGTGTGGGTTTCCTCCAGGTGCTGCTGTTTCCTCCCACAGCTGAAGAAACATACCGGTTGGCCGGTTAATTGGTCTCTATAACTTGTCCTGTGATTAGGCTGGTGTTAAATAGGTTGGTTGCTGGCCAGTGCGGCTGGTTGGGCTGGAAAGGTCTATTCTGCACTGTATCTCTCAGTAAGCAAACAAACTAACTAACTAAAGTGTTGTTAATGATCCTTTAGAATCTAAAGTTAGCCACCTCCCCTTCAGGACACTGCAATGTTTTCACTAAAATCTAAATCAATATAAGTTGTAGAAGAGTGAGGCCAATTGAAGATAGACATTAGAAGTTGGCAGCACCTTCCCTTAAGCTGTCAAATGTAATGGTTGTGGGCCTGCATGTCTTCTGTATTACAAGAATAACTAAAAAATCTTAGCCAATAATAATGAAATAAATAACTTATGTTTTTAAAATTCTAAGGGGAATAAAGCTGGAATTCTAACAACACTAATGAAGCTATACTACAGAGTCTTCAGTTTCCCCAGTTTTTCAAGATGGCTTTCACCTACATCTCCAGAGCGTTGTGATTAACATAGTATAAATAACACAGGACATAAACAACAATAAAAGGAGTTCTATACAGTAATTCAGTCCTGGGTTTTTGTTGATTGTCAAAAGCCTCTCACGACACTCCAGTAGCACAATTTAAGACTCTATTGCAAAGTTTTCAGGAATTATTAACCCTTTAATTCTCACATTTACATTCACTGCTAACTCTGCTTTTTTATTTAAAAAAAAGATTAGCTTATTATCGGCATTGTCCATGTTATGACTAAGCTAGAAGACGATAGGTGAAGCCAGATGGGTGGGAAAAATAAAGGACTGGAGTGGAAGGAGTCTGATAGGAGAGGAAAGTGGACCATAGGAGAAAGGAAAGTTAGGAGAGGAGCCAGAGGGAGATGATAAGCAGGCGAGGAGAGGTAAGGGGCCAGAGTGAGGAACAGAAGAAGAAGTGAAGGGGAGAGAATTTTTTTTACCGGAAGGAGAAACTGATATTCATGTCATTTGGTTGGAGTCTACCCAGATGAAGTCTATGGTGGCTCTCCTCCAGCAGGTGGAGGAGGAACATCTTGTATTCCATCTGGGTAGACTCCAAAATCTTGTTTTTTGAAACTTAGAACATTTAGCTGTTGGAACACCATTTCTAGGAGCCGGTGCATCTTCAAAGCATCCTGGAGTATCGGCAGAATGTTTCATAAGTGTTTTCCGATATTTACCCCACTGTCAGGAGAACAAGGGCAAAAAATAATAAGAGCATGGACAGGTCCTTCCACAGTCACTGAGCCAAGTGCTCTCTCTTTGTGTAGTAAAGTTCTGTGATTGATTGAGTGACAAAGCACATTAATCCAAATGATGGCATTGATTTGACATTTTTCCCTGCTGACCTTTGTCACTCAATACTGGGAAGGATGGGGGAAGGGTGACCTTGAAACTAGGACTTGAGATTTAAGGTAGGAAAAATTGTTTGAATCCCAAAGTTCTTCCCCGTTTTAAAAACCTATTAGGTGATGCGCTGTTTAATTCCAAGTTGCTCGGAGAACTTCACTATCTTGATGAAGTCATTTATTTTGAACACACGTGGGTAAAGACTAACCATTTCTCATCAGAAATCGCCCAAGATCACCTTCATTCTGACTAACTATACTGTAATAGTTTTTTTTACAGTACGCAACAATGTTCCTTTATTTCCCCTAACAATTGTGCCTACCATATTCCCAGAAATTTCACTGTTTACATGCTGGAGTGTAATGCTGTGCTTGTTACCATGGATTGACACTTAAGCAGAGAATCAGAATCAGGTTTATTATAACCGGCATATGGCGAGAAATTTGTTAACTTTGCGGCAACAGTACAATGCAACACGTGATAATATAAATTAAAACCTATGAATTACGGTAAATATATATATAGTTAAATTCAGTAGTGCAAAAACAGAAATAAAAAAGTAGTGAGGTAGTGTTCACTGGTTCAATGTCCATTCAGAAATTGGATGGCAGAGGGGAAGAAGCAGTTCCTGAGTTGTTGTGTGTGCCTAGGGTTGCCAACTGGCCCATATTAGCCGGGACATCCCGTATATTGAACTAAATTGGTTTGTCCCATACGGGACCGCCCATGTCCTGTATTTCCCCCGCTAAGGTAGAGCGTTCCTATGAAACCGTTTGTAAGCCGAAGAAGCAGTTACCATCAATTTATATGGGAAAAATTTTTGAGCGTTCCCAGACCCAAAAAAATAACCTACCAAGTCATACCAAATAACACATAAAACCCAAAATAACACTAACATATAGTAAAAGCAGGAATGATATGATAAATACACAGCCTATATAAAGTAGAAATAATGTATGTACAGTGTAGTTTCACTTAACAAAATCGGGAAGATTAAGACAAAACCGATTTGTAGGAAAAAAATCAGCACGTACACGCATGCGCACGTCATGTATGCACATGTCACGCATGCGCACATAGGTGTCTGCGCAAGGCTTCATGGTCATGGTAGTCTTTCTCAGGGTAAGCACAAGTGTCCCGTATTTGACTGCTACTTTTGTCCCTTATTTGGGAGTGAGAAAGTTGGCAACCCTACGTGTGTCTTCAGGCTTCTGTGCCTCCTTCCTGACAGTAACAATGACGAGAGTTCGCATGAGTTGTCTCTGCTTGCCTCTCGTACCATTATTTGCAGAGCTGTGGTGGTAGTAGAGGTGGGGGCATGGCCAAAATAACAGTTATTTCTTAAAGTGTTTGTCTTCAACTCAGAGCAAGAGCAGTGGTGAATTAAAGCAGGTGTGTAACATCAGGCATATTGCAACTTCAAACTAAGCAGAAATTCAGAACATTTCATTCTGTGAAACACTGTGTCACTGCATTACACTTGCTTGATGGATAAGATCGCTGCCTTAAATTGAGGGTAGTATTTTAATATGTTAATAGAATCCGAGTTGTTAAAGTGCACCTCATGTCTCCTTTCAGAAATCTTCCGCTCTTTTCTTTGAAGCTGACACTCCATGGCACCTCGTGGTTTACTGACAGCTTCCATTATCCCAGCTACTACAGCTAGATGATCCTGCTGATTTTCATACATTGACTGGCTGCCCTCATTTTATGCAGGAGTATGTTCTCCAAAAGAAACAGGAAATTCAGCTTATTTGACTCCCAGAACTGATTTTCAAGAACTAGTACTTCCTGCATCTGATGTGAGTTGAATAGTTCCCAGGTTTTATGGCATTCAAATTTACATGCATCAGTTTTGAATGATTTCATCCTAATTCCTGAATAGCTGAGCTCAGAAAGAAGTGTTTCATTAACTGAAACAAAAAGAAATTGAAGTATTCAGAAAATTCCTAAAATGGCTGGTGTGGGAACTGAGAACTATCATCATAATGCACTAACACATACAAAATACTAGAGGAACTCACTAACACATATAAAATGCTGGAGGAACTCCCTAACACACACACAAAAAATTGCTGGAGGAACCAGCAAGTCAGGCAGCATCTATAGACATGAATAAACAGTTGATGTTTTGGGCCGAGACCCTTCTTTGGGACCGAGATCTCCTGAAACGTTGACTGTTTATTCATTTCCATAGATGCTGCCTGACCTGCTGAGCTCCTCCAGCATTTTGTGTGTGTGTGTGTGTTGATTTGGATTTCCAGCATCTGCAGACTGTCTTGTGTTTAGCTTAGTGTACAAAGAATGATCTTCAGAGGTTTGGGGTAAGTGCTGGTCCTGAAGTGGAAAACGTCCCTCACGTGCTTGGTGAAAATTTAATAATGAATCGTAAAGGAGTGCTTTAAAGAATGCACAATGCTTGAAGGGTTGCCTAGATTAGTGTTCAATAATCTTGTTAATCTCTTGCTGCACATGCCGGGCATTTTGGCCCTGCTGGAAAATTCAGTAATGCCGAAGGCATCAGGTGCTATGGAATCAGTTTTAGACAGGGACATGGGGAGGTACGCTGAAGCAATTCACAGCTAGGCTAAGCTGCTTTGCTTATTATGTTAATTTACTGTCTCATCTGAATGCCAGCACCTCTGAAATTGCACCACCATAGTTACGGTGCCCTGACTGATAATTAAATCAAACTCATATTCTTCTGAATCCGCTACTGTTTTCAAGGTACGGAGGCGGATTGGCTACTTTTGTAATATACTGTATGTGAAAGATATTTTATGGAAAAGCTTCATTCAATTTTTGGGTTTATTTTTATGCTGATGTGTGGCCCACTCTAATAGATAATGACATAGAAAATATAAAGTGAAAGACAAATGAGCTTTCAGACTGCAGCTTATCACATCTTTCAAAGGTGTCTTGATTTCACTTGCTATGAATTACTTTGAAATGCAGTTACTGTTGTTATTGGATAAGCAACAGACATTTTATACAGAGATCCAATATACAACAGCGGTTTGAATGTAGGCACCTTGAAAGCCCTGGAACAATACCACCAAAGGTCCCTAGAAGGACTTTGAGGATCAGCTAGAAGGACAGACGTATTTAACACCAGCGCACGGGAGGAGGCCAACACGAACAGCATCCCCACCACGATAAAGCAACACCAACTCCGATGGATAGGTCATGTCATTCAGATGCCTGACTCGCGTCTCCCCAGACAGATCCTTTACTCCTAGTTGAAGGAGGGTCGACGAGCCCCTGGTGGGCAAAGGAAGTGTTTCAAAGATAACATCAAAATCAGTCTGAAGGAATTCACCATTACCTCTAAAGATTGAGAAGAAACTGCACTCAATAGATAGACCTGCAGGAAATTTGTTCAACAGGAAGCTGTGCTACATGAGAACGACCTCTGTAGTGCATCAGATAACAAAAGGCAATTATGAAACGAGAGCCGAGAAAAACCAAAGGACCCAACCTGTGATTACAGCCACACTGCATCAGAATATGTGGATCCCGGATCGGCCTCTAAAACCACCTGAGGACCTAACAATAGACAATTCCTTAGGAGAACATCATACTCGACTCAAGTCATCGCACTACAACTAGTCTGAATGAACTGCAAAGCTGCTTCTGGTATTTTTGTGATGCTCAAGTGTGAGAAATTTTAGTTAGTTACCATTAATGAGTTGCCAGTGTGAGTGGGGCATGAAAACTGTGGATCCCCTAGTTGTGCAGGGCAGTGAGTCCAGAGTTTGTGGCCTGGAGTTCAGGGTCCTGTCAGCAGCTCGTCCTAGCGTTCATACTGAAGACTGAAGCCTTAATGTTGATGGATGTCTGGAGGTGAAAGCCCAGTGGCTGAAGCCCTGGGTCTATGAGTCTGAAGTCCACTGGGGAAGCCAGGGGACCATTGTCTGCAAGTCTGCCAGAGGCCTGCCCTGGGGTTGGCTGACTGTGCGGGAGGGCGGGAGGAAGGTAGGAAAGGGGCTACTTTTGCTCCTGTTGTTTCGTTACTTGTTCTGCTCTGTGTTGTTCTGCGAGCATTGTGGACCTGCTATGTTGATGGCAGAAATATATGGTGACACTTGCGGGCTTCCCCCAGCACAATCTTAGGTCGTGCTGGTTGTTTGTGCAAGCGATGCACCTTGCTGTATGTTTCAGTGTGTACATGCGATAAGTAAATGAATCTGAATATATTGCTTGGAACTGTGTAACAACAGCAACATACACTTACATAGTAACTTTAGTAAGGTTAAGAGCCCTGATTGTTTTCAGAGGATTGGTCATTGTTGAATACTAGACTGTAATGTGTGTTGTAAAGGATGAATGAGATGGGAAAGTAGACTTCCACAATAAGAGTGTTCAATTAATGAGATACATGGTATGATTAAAACTCAGTTTACACATCACTGTGATTTCAGCGACTGTGCAGATGGAGTCATAACGTGCTACAGCACAGAAACTGGCCTTTTGGCTCATCTAGCCCACACTGAGCTGTTAGTCTTCCCTCTCCTGGACTGTAGTCCTCCAATATCCCTCCCGTCCATGTACTTAAATGTTCCAATTGAACCCACATGCACCACTTCCTCTGGCAGCTCATTCTATACTCGCACCATCCTCAATAATGGCTGCACCATTATTCAATACTAATGCTATATGCAGCAAGCCATTCTTTTCTTTCAAACTTGTGAAACTGGTTAAAACCCACAGTTACAGATAGCAAGGGCACAACTTTTTACTGTGAAAATAAATGTTTGGTGAAGGGTTATGGCAAATGTGAAAGAGTGATCTTAAGACTGATGAACTCTATTTGGTTTGGAGCCAATTGTTATTCAACTGTGTAATTAGAATGGAAGTGGTCCAATCAGGGTTGGATCTTAAGCAAATTTAAAGGAGCCTTCTTCCAGAAGAGTGGATGAAAAAAAATGTGAGTAATTGCCTTCTTTCAACAAGGAGTACCTGGCTGTAACGGCAGCATCTATGCCTGCAGGACAGCTTTAATTCTGAGCTTTGTTTTCATACGTCCCTGCTGCACACTGTGAACACCTGTAACATAAAAGAGACCCACTATTACCATAATTAACAATCATGGGATCCTTGTTTAGTTCTTAATTAACACCTGTAAATTGTAATTGAACAGAATACTTTTGCAACAAACTTTAATTTTGTGAACAGCCCTTCCCTCTAGTGGAGGGAAAACTCAGGGAATGGGTTCCGATAGTAATGTGGGCTCAGTATGTACTGTTACTTTGCGCTGCAGTGTAACATATGAATATGTAGAGTATATTCTCCATTATCTGCAGCAACAAAAAGAACAATACTAGACCTTTGGAACTTGAAGGGCCAATTAACCCACTCTTCCTTCTTTAACATTGTGTATGCATTTTGTGGAAATTATGTATTATCTGACAATGAAAGAAAAATAATTCTGGCAATTATTTCAATTTAAAAGAAAAATAAAAGACTGCAGTTGCTAGAAATCTGAAACAAAAACAGGAAACAATGGGAACACTCAGCAGGGCAGGTATCTTTTTGTGGAATGAGGAAGAGTTAAAATATCAGGTTGAAGATTTTCATCCTCTGACAAGGCATGTCAAAGCTTTTCAGACTTAATCAAATGCATCAATTTGAATTAACACACTTTCTCTGTATCAGAGCTGGCCATTTCAGCATTGAGTCTTTCATCTTTGATTTTTGGCATAGTTCTCTCACAATTAGCATAGATTGATCTGTTTGAAATGTCGAACATCTCTGCATTTTGAAACTTTTACAACTTTTTTTTCTTTTTAATACTTTATAACTGATCTCATTTCTTAGCTTTTGTTCATAATTTCTCTAACTGCTCTCATTAACCTACTAGCTGGATGACCTTTACAGTGTATCTAGTTGGAAAACTTGGTCTCACCCTATCCCTCTATCCTATGTATCACCCCCTCTCCCCATCCATCCTTTCAGCAACTTATCATTGACTTGCTTCATCTCTTGCCCACTTATGAAAAAATGTTGTCTCCATGAAATTTTAACTTTCATTCTCCTGTAGATTCTACCTAAACTGCTGAGAATGTCCAGCATTTCTTGCTTTTTATTTGAAATGAGTTTGGGCGAGGCTTTCAATGGGGTTGATGCTTTTGTTATTGGTGATGCTATTGGGTTGTTAGTGTACAGGGTTGTTAGTGATGCAGTGTGAGGGAAATAGAAATCAAAATGCCCAAGGTTCCTGTGGTGTCTGCCGCATGCCTGTGTGTGGAACAGATGAGCAAAGAGATTCCCCAACCCCATTTTATTTCCACTCTACAACCCCCCAACCACGACCACCAACATTTGCAATAAGTATTTTGGGGATACTTATCCAAGTTCATTTGTGTGGTATATGGTCAGGAGGGCAGCTAAGAACCATGTCTCTGTGAAGTTTTGATCTTTCTTTCAGAGGAGGGAGATGGGTTTATTTTTAAAATTCATTATCAACAGTATTTCTTGTTCTTGTTGGAGAGCTGTTTGTCAAGGGGGTCTATGAGGTCACCTTTTGTATCTAACCTTGCTTTGCCCTCTAAATGAAAACGTACTGATCATTTAACAGAGGTGCTGTATCTGTGACAGAAGAGGTTAGGCCAAGTGCGCAGAAGTATTGCTCTTGTCTTTGAGAAGTGAAATGCTACTTTGGCTGCTGATAGGACACTCATACTGGAATGTGTGTCTGCATTTCTTCTGCTCTTGAACCGATCTCTGGTAGATTAGAATATGTGACAGATATGGGTTGTGGTCATAATGCTTTTACATTGACTTCCTCCTTTTTGTATTCAAGCCCAGAAGCAACTGTGTGCATCTGCATGTATGGTCAGCAATTCAAATTACGGTTTTGATCTCAGAGTGCAGTGACTCTTTCAGCACGTAATTTCATTAGAAAAAGTCAATGTTTTTGCTGAATGGTAAGCCAGCTTCTGTGGCAAATAGCAGGAGGTAAAAATACCAGAAAGGAGAATGACAATAGTCACTTTGTCTGTAAGACTATGAGACATAGGAGCAGAACCCAGGAGAGTCCTTGTACCTTCTGTTTCTAGTGTAAAACCTGTGAATATCTGGGTCTTCCAAAGACACTGACAGGCTGCATCACTGTCTGGTATGGGGGTGAGGGAGTGAGGAGGTGGGGGCGTCTACTGCACAGGACAGAAAGAAGCTGCAGAGGGTCGTAAATTTAGTCGGCTCCATCTTGTGTACTAGCCTACAAAGTACCCAGGACATCTTCAGGGAGTGGTGTCTCAGAAAGGCAGCATCTATTATTAAGGACATCCAGCACCCAGGGCATGCCCTTTTCTCACTGTTACCATCAGGTAGGAGGTACAGAAGCCTGAAGGCACACACTCAGCGAATCAGGAGCAGCCTCTTCCCCCTGCCATCTGATTCCTAAATGGATATTGAACCCAACAACGCAACCTCACTTTTGAAATATATTATTTCTGTTTTTGCAGGATTTTTAATCTATTCAATATACATACACTGTCATTTATTTATCTTCTATATAAAGAAAGTGCAGAAGGGTGGGACGGAGAAGAGGAGAGCTGTTGTCATTGGAGACTCTATAGTCAGGGGAGCAGACAGGAGATTTTGTGGACGTGAGAAGGACACCCACATGGTTGGTTGCCTCCTGGGTGCCAGGGTTTGGGATGTCTCTGACCGGGTGCACGACATCCTGGTACGAGAGGGAAAGCAATCAGAAGTCGTGATACATGTTGGCACCAATGACATAGGCAGGAAGAGGGATGAGGTCCTGATGTGTGAGTTTCGGGAACTAGGCAGAAGGCTGAAGAACAGGACCCCAAGGGTGGTGTTCTCAGGATTGCTGCCAGTGCTACATGATAGTGATGGTAAGAATTGGAGGAGATGGCAGTTGAATGCCTGGCTGAGGAGTTGGTGCAGGGGGCAGGGTTTTAGATTTTTGGATCATTGGGATCTCTTCTGGGGAAGGTGGGACCTGTACAGATTGGATGGGTTGCACCTGAACTCGAGGGGGAGCAATATTCTTGCAGGTAGGTTCGCTAGCATGGTTCGGGAGGGTTTAAACTAATTTGCAAGGGGGATGGGACCCGGAGTAATAAAGAAGTGCATGGAGTAAAGCTAGATTTAACATTTAGGGAGGCTTTGAGGAAAGAGAAGCAGAATAAGGGGTGTAAAGGTAGTAAGGTAGAAGGGCTAAAGTGCGTGTACTTCAATGCAAGAAGCATCAGGAACAAAGGTGATGAACTGAGAGCTTGGATACATACATGGAATTATGATGTAGTGGCTATTACAGAGACTTGGCTGGCACCAGGGCTGGAATGGATTCTCAATATTCCTGGATTTCAGTGCTTTAAAAGGGATAGAGAGGGGGGAAAAGGGGAGGAGGGGTGGCATTACTGGTCAGGGATACTATTACAGCTACAGAAAGGGTGGGTAATGTAGCAGGATCCTCTTTTGAGTCAATATGGGTGGAAGTCAGGAACAGGAAGGGAGCAGTTACTCTATTGTGAGTATTCTGTAGGGCCCCTGGTAGCGGCAGAGATACCGAGGAGCAGATTGGGAGGCAGATTTTGGAAAGGTGCAAAAATAACAGGGTTGTTATCATGGGTGACTTTAACTTCCCTAATATTGATTAGCACCTGATTAGTTCCAATGGTTTAGATGGGGCAGAGTTTGTTAAGTGTGTCCAGGACAGATTCCTGTTACAGTATGTTGACAGGCTGACTAGGGGGAATGCCATACTAGATCCAATATTAGGTAATGAACCAAGTCAGGTCAGAGATCTCTCAGTGTGTGAGCATACATTAGGACAGATAAGTCCCCGGGGCCTGATGGAATATTCCCCAGGCTGCTCCATGAGGCGAGAGAAGAGATTGCTGAGCCTCTGGCTAGGATCTTTACGTCCTCGTTGTCCACGGGAATGGTACCAGAGGACTGGAGGGAGGCGAATGTTGTCTGCTTGTTCAAAAAAGGTAGTAGGGATAGTCGGGGTAATTATAGACCAGTGAGCCTTACGTCTGTGGTGGGAAAGCTGTTGGAAAAGATTTTTAGAGATCGGATCTGTGGGCATTTAGAGAATCATGGTCTGATTAGGGACAGTCAGCATGGCTTTGTGAAGGGCAGATCGTGTCTAACAAGCCTGATAGAGTTCTTTGAGGAGGTGACCAGGCATATAGATGAGGGTAGTGCAGTGGATGTGATCTATATGGATTTTAGTAAGGCATTTGACAAGGTTCCACACGGTAGGCTTATTCAGGAAGTCAGGAGGCGTGGGATCCAGGGAAGTTTGGCCAGGTAGATTCAGAATTGGCTTGCCTGCAGAAGGCAGAGGGTCATGGTGGAGGGAGTACATTCGGATTGGAGGGTTGTGACTAATGGTGTCCCACAAGGATCGGTTCTGGGACCTCTACTTTTCGTGATTTTTATTAATGACCTGGATGTGGGGGTAGAAGGGTGGGTTGGCAAGTTTGCAGACGACACAAAGGTTGGTGGTGTTGTAGATAGTGTAGAGGATTGGCGAAGATTGCAGAGAGACATTGATAGGGTGTAGAAGTGGGCTGAGAAGTGGCAGATGGAGTTCAACCCGGAGAAGTGTGAGGTGGTACACTTTGGAAGGACAAACTCCAAGGCAGAGTACAAAGTAAATGGCAGGATACTTGGTAGTGTGGAGGAGAAGAGAGATCTGGGGGGTACATGTCCACAGATCCCTAAAAGTTGCCTCACAGGTAGATAGGGTAGTTAAGAAAGCTTATGGGGTGTTAGCTTTCATAAATCGAGGGGTAGAGTTTAAGAATCGCGAGGTAATGATGCAGCTCTATAAAACTCTGGTTAGGCCACATTTGGAGTACTGTGTCCAGTTCTGGTCACCTCACTATAGGAAGGATGTGGAAGCATTGGAAAGAGTACAGAGGAGATTCACCAGGATGCCGCCTGGTTTAGAGAGTATGGATTATGATCAGAGATTAAGGGAGCTGGGCTTTACTCTTGGAAGAGGAGGAGGATGAGAGGAGACATGATAGAGGAATACAAGATATTAAGAGGAATAGATAGAGTGGATAGCCAGCACCTCTTCCCCAGGGCACCACTGCTCAATACAAGAGGACATGGTAAGGGGTGGGAAGTTCAAGGGGATATTAGAGGAAGGTTTTTTACTCAGAGAGTGGTTGGTACATAGAATACACTGCCTGAGTCAGTGGTGAAGGTAGATACACTAGTGAAATTTAAGAGACTACTAGACAGGTATATGGAGGAATTTAAGGTGGGGGGTTACATGGGAGGCAGGGTTTGAGGGTTGGCACATTGTGGGCCGAAGGGCCTGTACTGTGCTGTACTATTCTATGTTCTATATATTATGTATTGCATTGAACTGCTGCTGCTAAGTTAACAAATTTCATGACATGCCAGTGACAATAAACCTGATTCTGATAATATTTAATGTTCACACTGCTCAAAACTTGCACCACTCCATGTAGTTCTTGGTCTGGAAAGCTCCACATGCCCCAGATAAGTTTTTTTTTCATTGCATGAACTGTTAGATGAGGCTCCAGCTCTATTTTTTTTTAATTCAAATTTGTCACATCTTGTTTTCATTAGTGTTCAGCTGGAGTTTACCTCAGTACTGCTTGCTGTGTCTGAGCTTGTCTGCATGGCATGTAACCATAATCCTTTCCCTATCATTAACTAGTTAGCCTGTACTGTACTTAATTACATTCAAACAAACTGCTTTCAATTCTGATTCTGTCTCATGTGCAGCAGAACTGTGCATGCCTCTTTGCCTTATCTGCACTCTGTCACTTTCTATATACATTTGTGGTAATTGTTTATACCAACTAACGCATTATGCTCCTTATTACACAATATCCTCTACTCACATAAAGAACATATGATAAGGAACAGTGAAGAACATGGCCTATTCTCTATCTAAGAAAAGCATACCAAATGGAGCAGATGCAGAGAACTTTTCTCTACAGAATGATTTGGAGCAGGAATTCCCAAACTTTTTTATGCCATGAATCCCTACCATTAACCAAGGAGTCCACGTACCCTGGCTGTGAACTTTTGAAACTGTGAAGAATCTACTATTCCCTATTGTTCACTTTAAGAAAATATTTTCCTCAAACTGAGCACGTATTTAACATAAGTAGGAAGTACAAGGAAAGAATAATAAGTTTGGAGATCAAGACTATAAATAATCAGCAAAAAACTTTTTCTTTTCTGGAATTCAATATGCCTTGCTTATCTTGTGAATAGTGGGGGGATATATGGTATATTTGCTTGGCTATTAAAAATACATTTGAATACAGCTACAAAACATGCATTATTAAAATTCAGTTCACCACTTTCAGACTGTGATGTACAATTAATCTTTGCAAAGCTGTTTTACTCTTAAATAATTATAGCTTCACATTTATGACTCAAGCTGCAAACTTATTTAAAATCATCAAAAGGAATTATAACTAATAATATGAATTTTCAACAAAGGACTAGATTCCTTGTGGTGACAGAGGGGAAGGGGTTTAATTATGCTTAGGATTGGTTTGGCAACTTAATTTTTTTTGTTCTCTTGGCTGGTGGCCATCAAATCATTGAATATGTAGGAATTACTGAGGGACTTTATCTTCACAATTAGCATCTGTGACTCAGAGAACTGGGGCCTATCAATTTGCTACTTGGAAGTCACATAGGTGTAAGGAATGTGAGCTTTGTGTTTAATTATCTCTAATGAGCCATATCAGACAGCAGGTATATGTAAAAGTGTACACCGTACTTAGAGTGGAGTTGAGAAAGCTTCCTGCTGCTTGCATCTAAGAATCATTATTTGCTAACACAGGCAGTCATGTCAGCAGATTAAGGGAGATTTCATGGCAGGCTTTCATTCAGAGGGCTAGAGTCGAGCAGTATGGCAATAATTAATGTTGCACATTCCTTTAATAACGTAAGAGATGTTTCTTAATGCTAGGATTATAGATGGTATGGTAGTGTGCCTTTGCCAATGAACTTCCAGTATAAGTCTGACTGAGAAGAAGGGCTATGTACATTATTTCTTGATTTGTTACCTAATTCTATAAGGCGTTCTTAAAAATTGAACACTTGGAACAGTTCAATACTAATGCCTGTACTTTTGATTTTATATTTTTATGATTTTAAAGAAAAGCAAATAGCTTACAGTGCAGAGTTATCTCTGAATTTCCCAGTAAACACTTCTTTAATGACATTACCTAGTTTGTAAGCCTGCTTGTATGAATAGATAGAGAATACATAGAAATTTATGAAGTAAATTTTCATGTATTTAGTTGTTTACAGTTGTTATTTTATGTTTTCTCATGGTGTTCTCCTGTAAGTTGTGCCGACAGATTCATTAGAAGGTGATAATTTTGCAAACAACTTTGCCATTTCTCTGTCAGTCTGGAAGAGTTTTAAGTGACTAGTTTAAGTGAAAGTAGCTTTGTACCAGTTCAGTGACTTTAACAGGAACTAAATTTGAGATGAAAGTCTATGTCCAATATGTAGTCGCAAATTACTTAGTAAATACATGTATGTGCATGTAATGCTTAAGTGTTCCTTATCCAAAATGCTTGGGGCCGGAAGTGTTTCAGATTTTGTATTTTTTTGGATTTTGGAATATACGATGAGATAGTTTGGGATCGCCATCATTTCCAACTCTAAATTTATGTGTTACTGGAAAGCAGTCTTTATTTTAAAATTGTTCATCACACATATGATGCAGCCATTCAGTGTGTTAGATTTTCATCAGACAAATGTAATAAACTAATATCAAAACCTATTGGGACTCCAACTCTGAAAAAAAATCTTGTGAATCAGAATCAGGTTTATTATCACTGCCATATGTTGTGAATATTTTTGTTTTCTGGCTGCAGTACAGTGTAATACATAAAAGTCTATAATTTACAATCAGTAATATATATAAAAAAGATGAATAGTGCTAAAAGTGAATAAAGTAGTGAGGTAGTGTTCATGGTTTCGTGAACCATTCTGCAATCTGATGGTGGAAGGGAGGAAGCTGTTCCTAAAATGTTGAGGGTGTGCCTTCGGGCTCCTGTACCTCCTCCCTGGGGGTAGTAATGAGAAGAGGGCATGTTCTGTGTGGCAGGGGTCCTTAATAATGGATGCCACCTTTTTGAGTGATCGTCTTCTGAAGATGTCCTCAATGATGGGGAGGCCAGAGCCCATCATGGGGCTGGCTGTTTTTACCAATTTGCAGTTTTCTCCTGGTCCTGTGCATTGGTGCCTCCATGCCAGCAGTAATGCAACCAGTTAGAATGCTCTCCACAAGGCATTTGTTGAGATGTGCAACATCTGCACTAAAGACCTTCTCAAGAGGTCTTTAATGTAAGTGACAGGTGGCTCAATTTTCCAAGTAGAAAGGTGTAAACTATGCCATCTCTGATCAGTGGGTGGGTGTTAATCTGGAGCACAGAGGTACACCTGAATGGAACTTGTCTTATGGTTGAAGAGAAGCTATTTCACCCCGCGTAGGGGCAGAATTGTCATCCATGTTTACAAAAGAAAAAGGCAGCAATCTAAAGTTTCTGTTGTTACTTCTGTTTTGATTGTCTTCAATAATCACTGAGCCTATCTGTATTGATAAAAGTAAACTTTAAAAAAATGTACAGTTTGGAATGTACAATAACGTGGATTGAAGTATGTACGAGGTAAAGATTTCATTATTGCAAACCAACGTTTTGTTTTATGCTGGCTATTTTCTAATTGTTGACAGAGGTCATTGTGTAGTATGTACTCTTTCTGTTAAAACGAAATGTTTTTTCTTTGCAGGTTCCTGAAGGGTGATTTCCACATTGAAGTTTGCATCAATGATTACTTGGATGTTTTCTGCCCTCATTATGATGACTCTGTACCGGAAGACAAGACAGAGCGCTATGTTCTCTACATGGTGAATTACGATGGCTACCGCTCATGTGATCACACCTCCAAAGGTTTCAAGCGATGGGAGTGTAACAGGCCTTATGCATCCAATGGTCCCTTAAAATTCTCTGAAAAGTTCCAGCTGTTTACTCCATTTTCATTAGGATTTGAATTCAGACCTGGCCGGGAATATTACTACATCTGTGAGTATCACATCTGTCGTTTCCTTTCTCCAGCAATGTAAGAGTGATGTTGCACCACACAATGTCATTTCTGTTGTTGACAATACAATATATTTTCTAGAAAGTACACATATGTCATAACATACAACCCTGAGATTCATTTTCTTGCGGCATATTCGACAAGTCTGTAGAATAATAACTATAACAGAATCAATGAAGGACTGCCCACTGGGCAGTTCAGCCAGTGTGCAGAAAACAACAAACAGTGCAAATACAAAATGAAGAAACAATAGTAATAAATAAATAAGCAATAAATATCGAGAACTTGAAGAGTCCTTGAAAGTGAGTCAATTGGTCGTGGGAACATTTCAATAATGGGGCAAGTGAAGTTGAGTGTTACTTTTCAACTAACTTTAATTCACATTTAAAAAAAAACTTCCCATTATGCCTGATTAGAAATTCCTGTTTTGCATGTGCTTGCTGGGAATTTAATCCAAAACCTGATTTCCCTTAGTATGTTGCACAGCCTAACACCTGTCCAAGTCCTCTTTCTGTACAGTGGAAGCCGTGGGCTAGTGTGTCAATCCATTTTGATGTTATCTTTGGATCTAATAAGCCTGTGAATACTTTGAGTCATTAACACAGTAGTCAGCTTTATCTGAAGAGGAGAAGCTGCTCCTAGTTAATCGGGTCTGCTACACTGGGGAGAAAAGATGGGCAGGTGTTCTTCTGAAGAATTCTGCATCACCCACCCTGTCCACACCCTCAGTTCAGTTTATCTGTTGATGTCCTTTAGGCTACTAATATGCCTGTTATCCCTCCATATTCCTAATTCATGGCTAATCATGTGTCAGATCCACTACTACTCTGTAACCATTTTGATGTCTATATTCCTTCCCCAAAGTTATCCAACTCCCCTCCTAGTCCTCTCTGGTTCCCCACACCAACTGCTGCTGGGCCTCACAAAAAAATCACTACTCCTACTGTGAGCTTTGGCCTACCACTGAATACGGTGGAAAGCCCTTTTCCGTACGTGCAGGGTACTGTGCGACCATACACAGTGCTCTGGGGTTAGTGCACAATTCAGTGTGGTTTCTCCCGGAGGCCCTGATCAAGAAGGTGCTGGAAAAGCTTTCACAATCATCTTTTCAAATTTAAAAAAAATGGTCTAGGAATTTTGATGAGAAGCAGTAATATCTTCAGCATGTGAGAGGAAGTTTCTTATGGAGCAGAAAATGATGATGAAGTTTTCCATGCTGACTCAGTCCACTCAAAAATTTGACGAGGGATTACTTGTCACATTTTAACCAGTGAAGTATTTTCCACATCGAATGCCTCTCCCATTCTCAGTACAATGCTTCTTTGGAGAATTGCTGGAATACTTAGTGTTTCTTTTCTAGGATTATCATTTCAAGTTCATGACCTTTCATTGGAAGATCATCAGTCCTGCTTCACAGACACTGTCTGACCTCCTGTGTCTTACCAGCATTTAATTTTAATTTTATTTCAGATTCCTGTCCCCTGAGATATTTTACATTTGGAAGGCTTTAAAAGCTCTGTTATCTCTGAAACAGTGGAGATAACTACTATTATAACAGCTATTAAAACTCCTGTAACAGGGATACCCTCTGGAGTAGGACCCAGTTCAGTATTGGAAACCAGACTGAAGAAGCCTCTCCTTCATTTACATTTTTAATTACTGAACTTTAGTGCAGCCTGCCATACATCACTGTTCAAACCCCAATCGCCCCACTGCAGGTTTTGCTGACATCTCCTGGGCCCCACGCCACCCATGAGACCACCCTCTGAGCTCTGATTCAATTACTTAATCCACGCTCACCAGGTGTCTCCTATCTGACCCCGTCCTCTGTCCCCTCAGCATATATTCACTCCAAATCCGAGGTGTGTAGCTATTTCACTTCCCATATTCTGCAGTGGTGCAGTCCACAGATGGAAGTGTCTAAGGCCCAGTCAGCAGTGCCCGGCCTCCTTGACCTCTCTGAATTTACGAGCAATGGGCCCAACATCCAAGACAGTTGGTAGTATGCCATGTGACAACAGATTAATCCAAGCCTCTATTTTTGAACGCTTCAGTCACCCAGAAACATGGCAAAACTATGAAAAGTGATCAAACTATTAAAACATGTAAAAATTAAAATATAATTCAAATATAAAAAAATCAGAAGCTCTGAGAAACTAATCAAAATGCTTAAGTAAACAGAAGCAGTATTTAGTTTTGAAAAGCAAATTGACCAAAACTTACCTTGATCTCTCAGTAGTTCTTCTACATCCAGGTGAATGGAGACCGTGTTCCCATGATGTATTATCAGGTTAGATTTGTGAGGTGTGAATACTGGGATCCTACTACAGCTTTCCACCCGCTCTGCGGGCGGGACCAACGTTAACATGCAACCTAGGAGACAGTGGCAAATGAGTTCAATGAAAGTACAGAGTGGCCAGCATTTCCTTGCTAAACTTGGATCATTGCCCTGAGTCTCAGTTAAAGGTCCTGTAAGTGAACTTTGAAGTCCCCTCGATGTGGAGTTATTCAGTCGGAGGAAAATACTTTATTAGACATTAATCAATAATGGCAGTTTGGAGCATACTATTTACATAAAATATACCATATCTCAAAATTGAACTTGAGGCAGTAGTACAATGAAGAGTAATTCACAAGAAGAAATGCAATTTTAGGATACCACAGAAGCAAAGTATTGAGATTTAGAAATAATGTTCAGGAATTATTTAGCATATGGGGAGAGAGAAGTAGCAAGCTGAAAGGATAAGTTGCTTTCCTTCTCAAAATCAGCTAACTGACCCTTTGAAGATCTTCATCATTTTACTCTAAATTCATTCTTCCTTGCTTTTCATGAAAAAAATGTCTTAATTCAAGCAAGGTATTAATTTGTGATCGACTCTTAATCCTCATACAATGTTTGAACTGAAGCTGAGATCTCAGCAGTGGGAAATATCAACAAATAGATTAGAGCAGTAACTTTTTAAAATAATTGCTGATTTGGATCCAGTAGCACCTTCTTTAGAAGTTGCCCATTTTGGGCACTGTGCTCAACTATTGGACGTTTATAACGGATAACTAAGCATTTTCACTTTAGTTGGTGGCCGGCACGGTTTGTAGCAGTAAACGCAATGCTATTCCAGTTCCAGTGACTCAGGTTCAATTCCGCCATTCTCTACAAGGAGTTTGTACGTTCTCTCCTTGACCACGAGGGTTTCCTCCCACATTCCAAAAGATTACTGGGCTACGGTTAGTAAATTGTGGGCATGCTTAAAAGTTTGGCTTTATTTGTCACGTGTACATTGAGCATCAAAACATCCAGTGAATTGTGCTATTTTACACCAACAACTGACAGAGTCCAAGGATTGTAGCTTGCAAGGGTCACCACCCCTCTGGCGCCAATACAGCTTCCCACATGTTTGGAATGTGGGCGGTAACCAGAGCACCGGAGGAACCCAATACGATCACAGTGAGAACGTACAGACTTTGTTTGAACTGGAAGAACGGTGACACTTTTAGGTTGGCCCCAGCGCTTCCTCGTCAGTTATTGATGCAAACAATGCATTTCATTCTATGCTACAATGTACGAGGGGTGATTGATAAGTTTGTGGCCTAAAGTAGAAGGGGTCAATTTTAGAAAACTTAGTGCATTTATTTTTCCTACGTGTACACACTTAGTCCAGTGGTCGTGGAGCGTACGGATCCCCTGTTTGGTAGAAGTCGGTGTCCTGGACCTCCAGAAAGTGGTCCACAGCAGGGGAGATTGATAAGTTTGTGGCCTAAGGTAGAAGGAGATGAGTTATTAACTTCAAACTTTCTGCATTTTCACTCAAAGAGTTGAACTGCACGTGCATGTAACGAGAGCGGTATAACTCATCTTCTTCTACCGTAGGCCACAAACTTGTCAATCACCCCTGCTGTGGACCACGTCAAACAAGAAGGGATCCGTCTGCTCCACGACCGCTGGACTAAGTGTGTAAATGTAGGAGGGGACTATGTTGAAAAATAAATGTGCCAGGTTTTCTAAAATTGACTTCTTCTACCTTAGGCCACAAACTTATCAATCACCCCTCGTACATATGACAAATAAAGATAATCTTCAAATCTTTTTTCTTTAAATAATGCAGTGTATATGTATTTGCCCTTGGCCTTCAACAGAAAGTCCAGTAAATAGTGTAAGAGAGCTGACCTGTATCCTTGTGAGATTTTGTGTGCAGGCTCCAAAATTTGCTAATAAATATCCACAAAATTAATTCTCTGTTATGTGGCCCCTGTGACTATCTTGAACTTTTCTGCAGAACATACAGTGGAATGTTCCTACGCTACCATAGCACCACAGGACGAATGCTTGACTGGAGTCACAGAGGAATTCCAGTCAATCCCTTTAAAGAGCTTGCAGTTTTAAAAGCCAGAGAAGGTTAGACTCCATGTGGAGTCAGACAACTTTGTCACTTGTATAGTTATTTGTATTTTCTCCCTAGCACCACAGTTCTTCCAGAAACCCCACAGGCCTGTTGCTTGGGTGTTGAGTGAAAAGACAATAACATTTAGTCATATCCTTCACTGAGAAGATCAAGTGCAAGTGTCTGGATGTTTGCAATGTCCCTCTGAGACAGGAGGGCATGGGAACCATTAAAGGGAAGGGGAAAAAAACAGTTACCAAGTATCTGGTAGTTGTGGAAACCTTTATTTTAAAACAAATTTGATATTCATCATGATTTTTAAATTGGCAGATGGAGTCTTTTATTTTTATTGTACTTCAGCAGTGAAAGCCATGTTGAAATTCTCTTACTAATTTAATAACTGAGACTCCTAGAACAAAAGGTCACTGGAGGAAATGAAGTATATGAACCACTGAAGCAAAGTTTTTATTTTACCTTAAAATTAAATGTGCATTTGGTGATAAAAAGTAGTGGTAGGTTATAGAAAAGTACATGGTTTTTGACAGAAAATAAAGAAAAAGATCATAACAGATTTAATCTTTCCGTGAAATAAATGTGCGAGCTAGTCATTTTTTCTGGCAGTGCGCTGTAGCTATGTGCCCTGGGAAATTATAAGCAAGTCTTAGAAGTATTTTGTTGGTTTGAAGTAGAAGAAATTCCTCCACTTGAATTCTCATGGGTGCTAGTTAGTCTTGCTAAGTCTCACCTCAACTTAAAGTAGGGAGAATAAAAACGCCCAGAACACCTCTTGTTTCTGCTTTTCCCTGAGCTATCTGTAAAAGAAACTCCCTGTTAAACACTGCAGCTGAGTTATGAAGGTTAAGTAGAAAGCTGTGAAGACTGATCTGTGCAGAGTCAGACATTCATTGCAAGCATCTGTTGGGAAGGAGAAGAAAAACATTTCCAACAAACTGACTTTAACAGATTAAGCAAATTCTCTACTCAAATTAGTGCAATTTACATTGTCAAAATTGTGTCATAACACTCTCATTGAAAGTTCACCCATTGATAACCAATTCAGTAGACCCACTTAATGTCTTCTTCAAAGAAATCTAAGTGTTGCAGAAGTTTGGTTAGCGTGGGTACAGTGAAACTAGACCTAGACAAGGTGACCTTTAAGCTGCAGCCTGTATTGTCATTGGGCCTTGCACGTACGTTTATTTCAGTGTTATCCAAAATAAATAGGTTCAAATTAATGTCTGGTAATTTTACTATTTTTTATATATTAACACATGCTGGTTGCCAAATGCATTACTAAAAACATTTTTAACTGCCACAGTAAACAAAATAGTTACCATAGTCCTTATATAAAGATTAACTGTCCTAGCAATTCATTTAACAGAAACCCAATTTTACTTCATTGTGTTCCAGTTCAGTGCAAGACATCACAATAAAGATGATTTGTTGAGCCTCTGATAAAATTAGATGGCAAAGACAGAAGCCGGTGTAATTCATTTGAGCAAAAGAAACTAGTTAATCAACAAAACTCGTGTGGGATAAAATCAAATTGAGGCAATATTTCTTAATTCTGGCAGTCCAAGCTTTCAAGTTTGAAAGGAAAATTACCCATTCAGCCAGTTGAAAAGCAGTTGATCTAAGATGTGTTTTGTTCACCCTTATGTAAGAGGCATGGACTTCAAATAGGTGCCACTGTACAATAAAGGAAGACTTTTCAAGTGCTTCATGTCTGCAAACAGGCCTGATTAATGTTATTAAACAAAGGGAATTATATTGTGAAAATGGCCTATGACTTTTGACATTGAGCTGTGAATTAGCATATCTGATTTTTAAAAAAAATAACATGCAGACAATGATCTACCCCTTGGATCTATTTTCTTTAAAAAATAACACTGACAACAAATAATTGATGTAAAGACCCTAAAGGAATTAGCTTAGTTCATGTATATTTTATTTTTAGTACTAATTCTTTCATTCATAACAAGCATTGAAAATGCAATGATTTTTAAATAATGTATCTCCCTTGGTTGCACTGCCTTGATATTGAAGAAAAACTGTGTTTACTGACACTTCCCACAAACGTAACAGTCAGTAGTGTTTTACCACATGAGTTTCAACTATAGAAGTGCTTAATTAATAACTGATGAATATTTTGTTATTTACATTCCATCGCACAACGTGTCTTCCTTCCCCTCCTGAGCAATCGAACACACTGGCCATTTGTTGGTTAGTTCACATTTCACACTATGGGGAATTGAGAGGATGGAGTATTTAGCAAAGAGGTCCATTTGCAGCAGCCATTGCATGCTTCGCTTCTTCCTGGTCATTTAACATCTGCCTACTGAGATGTTTCAGGGCCAGTTTATTTGCTTTTTCGTGCGATGATTATGACTTGGCTTATTATTCCCTACCGTAAGAGGGCTGATGTACGCAGATTTTGCCATCTTGAATTTCCGACTAGACTCTGCAATGGAATTTATCCTTATTTTAGTTTGGCCTATTTATAGAAACCATTTTGCTGAATCTACTTTAAAAATCAATTTTTATTCCCTTGATTTTTTTCTGTTTATGCACATGGTATTTGATTGTCCCCTTTATCAATTCCCCTCTGCTACAGTTGCCAATTAGAGCTCAGCTGTTCTGGCCTTGTACATACCAGGTGGTGTAGTGGCATCTGCACTGGACTTCCAGGCAAATGGTCCCGGGTTCGAAACTGGCCGGCTCCGTACACTCTTACCCTCCATGCTGGGTTGAGCTTTGAGCTCGCAACTTGGCCCCTTAAGACACAGACAAAAATGGTAAAGAAAGGGCAAGATTGCCACCCAATGTGCCACAAGGCATGGAAAGCAACAACAATGCACCTGATGTCAAGAGTCACTTGCAACCTACATTGATTGAGGTCGATTCCATAAGGTGCACTGAGGAGACTTTTAAACTTGTGCGGCTTTCCCGTCCACTGTCACTACTATGCTCAAAACGTGGGGATTTGATGGAACTTCTCACCAGACTCAGATCTTCCCTTGGGAACAATCACCTCAACTTGGAGCAAGCTGATGCTACAAACATTAAACGTCTGCTCAGATATTGCTACCAGAGGATCCTTGAATCTTCCCCAGGAGAAAGCTCTGGGCTTTGGATCAACTGAGGACCATTTGACTCATGGGGTGGCTGATTTTGCAAGAATTCCCGAGGCTTTTCAGATGAAAGGGATGTTTCTCACTTGCATCCACACTGAAAGAGGTGGCTTCCTTTTACTCTTCAATTTTTGAAGAGGCTGCTAATATAAATGGGGGGAATTGTTACTACTGACCCACATTCCTGAACTCTACACACCACCTAATCTTCCTCTTTGAATTCTGGTGTCCCCCCCCCCCCCCCGTGCATAAGCACAGCAGGTCTAAACATCACCTGAGCTTGAGATAAACCACCATCCATATATCGTGAAAGCACAAGTTTAATGGCAAGGGCTGCTGTGATTGCAAGTTCTTGTGTATATTTTCAGCATAGTTTGCATCAGACCTTTCATGACCAGAGGGACCTGCAAAAAGGCAGGAACAATTTCTTAATGCGCTGCAATCATTTGATTTTAGTGATACTGCTGAAGAATGCTTGTTGAGGTTTCATTGGTTTTGCGCTATTATAGAAACAAATACCAATTCAGATTAGGTCTTAGCAGCCAATACTTCCTGTTGTGAGCCGAGAGTATGAGGTAAAGTAGAAATGTCATCCCAGCATGAGGTTAACTGATTTGTGACTTCTAACTCTGTTCAGTTCAGATTAGGAACTGTGAAACAGGACTTGATCCAATGTCCATAATGGTGATATGACAAAATATAATGGTTCAATTGTGACTTTTTATAGTTTTACACAAGAAATATTATGTGAATAAATAATCATGGAATCGCTCTAGAAGTAGATTGTGGTGAACGTCTCTTACTGAAACTAATAAATCAAACCAATTGTTCTTTTATGGAATTTGTTGAGTGAAATCTCAAGGTAATTTCTATAAGTTGTTATATTTTCAGAACAGGCTCACCCAGCCGTTGGTTCCTTTATTCACAAATGCAGGTCTTCCAGAAGCTCAGGCATCCTTGATGATATTTTACTCTATGTGAGAGACAGGAAGAATCAGTTGTGATCCTGTGAGCAGGAACATAAATAAGATGAGGAAAACCCACACTCCTGCAATATGTCTTGCATTCCAGCACTCAAATTTGTTGCATTGCATTTAAAGAAACACAAGGAAACAGCGTTATAATGCATTAATTGCCACCCATTACAGTATATTTATAATAGTAGAGTACAACACTATGAAGTAAACTTTTAAGCTGCTTTAAGATTTTTGGTCAAGTTGGTTATTTTGTAAAGTGGCTTTTGGTTTCTGATCAGTAATAAAAACACAGTCAGAGAGCAGATACTTTTATTTTTTAAAGGAGTGTTCAAATGTATTATTAAGGTATGTACGTATATCATATACAACCATGAGATTTATCTTCTTGCAGGCAATCACAAAACAAAGAAACAATAAAATTCACTAAAAACACACACACAACACAAAACTGCCACATATCCAATTTGCAAAAGATGACGAATTGCGCAAATAGTAGAAAAATGTAAACAAGAGCACGTAGAACGTGAACTAACAAGAGAAAATCTGAAGATGCTGGAAATCCGAGCAACACACACACAAAATGCTGGAGGAACTCAGCAGGTCAAGCAGCGTCTACGGAAAAAAGTACAGTCGACGTTTCGGATCATCAAAACTATCAAAACCATCGTCTTCAGTACTCGCCACAAACTCTGTTTCCAAGCTGTCAACTTTCAGCCCTCTCCTAGTTAACTACCTGAACTGAAACAGACTATTTTCAACCTTGGTGCCGTCTATTCTAACAGGGTGAGCTGCAGACAACTCATCTACTCAATCCGTAAGACCACAAGGTTCCAGTTTTAGATTATTGCTCTTTTTTAAACCTGCCTTGGTTTTTTTTCTGCTGCAGGATTTCACTCTCTTGGTTGCCTCGATTCTAGCTTATTCCACTGGTCTCCCACATTTGAGCCTTTCCAAAACACTGCTGACCATGTTCCCAATAACATCAAATCCAAAGTTCAAAGTAAATTTATTATCAAATTACATAAATGTCACCATATACAACCCTGGGGTTCATTTTCTTGTGGGTATACTCAATAAATCCATAATAGAATAATATCAATGAAAGAGAGCCTCACTTATCACACCTGTGCCTGTGAAGCCTATTGGATTCTCCTTCAGTTCGAATATTTTGACTCTATCCCCTCCAGCCTTAGAATTATCAAACTAGGTGGCATCCATGGAGGGGAATAAACAGTCACTATTTCAGACCATGATCCTGCAATAGCCCTCATGCTGATGAAGTCATCTTGTAGAATTTGGTCCTAGCTGATGGGAAGTATGCATTCATAGTCTCACTATGATCTCTTGAAGCATATGAAAACTTAAAAGTTCATGTGCTTCAATGAAAATGGAGGGCTTAAGTGAAAGGGAAGGGTTAGATTGATCATAGCATAGTTATGTGTTTGGCTCAACTTCATGGGCCAAAGGGCTTGCACTGTGTTGTATTGTTCTATACTCTAAAGTATAATGTGAAAAAATAACATTTTTGTTAAAGAGATCTAATTTATTATTTTTCGTTGAAGGTAAATTGGCAGTCTGAGAAGCAAATTTTCGGTAACAAGATCAATTGAAATCAAGCTAAATGTATCATATTCAAAATTAAACAGAATAAATATCTAACATCATGTATCAGTGTTTACATATTAAGTGAATAATAGAGTGCTGTCTGGAAAAGCTGAAAATTTCTCTTTGAAATATTATTCGGCTAAACTTAGTTTTGATTTCCTCTGTCTGTGGAATTTGTATCGTAAATTTTTAGCCTCTTTTAAGGGAACTATTTCCTTCTAGAAAGTGAAATAATAGCTCCCTAAATACATCTGTAAATTGAAGATTTACAATATTAAAGTATGATGATAGTATCATTTACTGTATATTTAGTTTATTGATTTTTGAAATTAAACCAATAATTTGTTTTAAAGTGACATCTTTGTAAGGTATAAAATATATTAATGCACCAATACCCGTACCTCTTGTAAACCTTCATTATAATTTCCAATAGTACTGTTCAGGTACAACTGGTGTCTAAAATGCACATTTTAAATGGGAGTTCTTTCACATTCAAGAAACTGGAAAATTTAGCCCCAGAGGTTGGGTTTGAATAGGGATTTGATAATGAAGTATGATATAGCAGTGTGGAGTGTTTCTAAAGTTGATTTGGGAGTTAACATCTTGTAATTCCATTGCCTTTGCTGGACTGGGTGAAGAGCATAATATGTTGAAACCTGGGATCTGTAGAGCAGGGATGTGTTGTAAGATGTAATGGGGTAATACAGGGAATTTTAGATGTGATCCAATTTCTTGAAATCAGTGTGCATGAGAATCTCAAACCTGAAGAGCCAATGGAATTTAAATGGATGCAGATCATCTGTGAATGTGACAAAAATTAATTAAAAAATTAACATTCTTTGAAGATTTATAGCAGCAAATTATTAACTTTGAAGAATGGATTGATAACTTCCAGATGTGCTTTCCACTGCTGCTTTGCTTTTGCAGGAGCCTGACAGAATTTTCTTGTAAATTTGGCAAATATTCTCTGGAGTTCAGAAGAATGCAAACAGATTTTAATTTTTAAAAAGGCCCAAAATGTGTGCCCTGTGACTAGGGAATCCAAAATGAGTGGGCATCATCTTAGGCTAAGGAAGTGACAATTTAGGAATGGGTTGTGGAAAATTTTTTGTTCGTAGAGATGGTTCTAAATCTATGGAATTCTCTACCTTTAGAGCAGGTGTTCTCAACCTTTCTTATGCCGTGGACCAATATCATTAAGCAAGGGGTCTGTTGGCCTCACGTTGTTTTAGAGGATTGTGGTTTCTCAGTTGTTAAGATCATTCAGAACTGAGATCGATGGATTTACAGGCATTAAGGGAATCTGACGTCAAGGAAGGTGGATTTGACATGCAGAAACAAATGACAGAGCAACCTTGATGAGTGATAAAACTACTGCTTCTCTTTCTTGTATTATTACAATCTGTATGATTACGTTGACCGACAGGTGTAGGCTCGAGATTCAGATGAGTAGGCCATCATTCCGTATTGTCCACTGCTGCCTTCTTTCAAGTTGCAACAGGAGTATTTAATACCTATGAATTCTAGTGAGGGAATATAACATGCTACTAAAGCAACACCAACTCAGGTGGATGGGTCACTTCTCCGGGTGCCTAGCTCAAGTCTCTCCAAACAGATCTTTCACTCCCAGTGGAAGGAAGGTCACCGAGCCCCTGGTGGGCAAAGGAAATGCTTTGAAGATAACATCAAAATCAGTCTGAAGGAATTTGACATGACATCTAAAAACTAGGAAGGCATTGCATTCACAAGATGCACCTGGAGGAAATCTGCTCGGTAGGGAGCTGTGTTACATGACAGTGGCCTCCGCCAAGCCGCAGAGAACAAGTGGCAGCTGGGAAAGGAGAGACCGAGCAACTGAAAGACCCGACCACTAACCACAGCCACCACTTACTCTTACTGACACTGCACCAGAATATGCAGATCCCGGATCAGTCTCTACAGCCACCTGATGCACCACCAATAGACTACGTGTTGGAGAACTTCGTACTCAACTCGAGTGATCGCAGTGCCACTACTATTGCAGCAGAGTAAAACTGTCAGTCTGAACGTTGCCTCTTTCACTCTAGCCACAATGCACAGTGGAAATTCCCACCGACTAAATCTAGTTTAAAACTGCCGGTGTGTGGCTTATATTATCCTGTCAGATGGCCAGTTGCTTGTGTTAAATAAAACTACAGCTTGTATATGTAATGGGGAAATTTAGAGTGGGTTAGGGGTTACTAACTTCTCATGTACCAAGACATTTGGGATGGCAGTGAGAATAGATGCCAGCTTTTTTGAACTGTCGTGTTTTCAACTCTTGTAGTTCTCATAATTGTTGTTGCTCTCCTCGTTGTCTGGGAATGGTAATAACAGCCTCTATCTAATTACACCTGTAATATATGCCTCCTTGGAAACGTGCCAGCTTTAACTGTGTTTCTGACAAAACTCAAACATCTGGTGTTGTGCGCAGCAGTTAGCGCGGCCTTATTACAGCTTGGGGCGTCAGAGTACGAAGTTGTATTACAGCGCAGTCTGTAAGGAGTTTGTGCATTCTCCCCATGACCACGTGGGTTACCTCCAGCCGTTCCAGTTTCCTCCCACAGTCCAAAGAGGTACCAGTTAGTGGGTTAATTAATCATTAAATTGTCCTAGGGTAGGGTTAAATACGTGGATTGCTGGGTTGCACAGTTCACTAGTCTGGAAGGGCCTCTTCTGTGCTCCATCTCTTATTATATAAGTAAACAAATAAATAAAGCTTTCTCTCTCGAGACTTGTTCTGGAAGCTCAACAAGGTGTGGAAATGCTCACATAGTTTCCAAGTGAGAGGCAGGTAACCACCTGCTTTATATAATAATATTGTCATCAAAATGACTTTGAACTCATAACTGCAAGCTATGAACTTCATACGCATTGTTTCTGCTCATTTTGCTTGGCTAATGGGGCCCCGAGTGACTTGCAACATTAAATTTATATTGCTAAATAAATGCAGCTTTGAACCAAGCTCATGAATTTCCACTCACTCCGGAACTGTTTCGCAGCTTTTTATAAAAGGGCTGTTGTGGTTGTGAAATTATAATTGACCAGTCAGTGATAAATATGGAACAAATGCTAAGGTCGTGTCTGGCATCGTTAAGCTTTCTAGTAAGAAAGGGAACATGAGATAGCCGTAGAGTTCACGGTAAAGCTTTCATCAGTTACTATCTTTCAGGGTTATACTCTGTATTGACAGGTTGAGTTCCTTCCTGTATAAGGTCTGATCTCTGCACTGAGCAAAGTTAATAGGGAACAGAGCCCAACAAAGGCTGATTGATCCATTATCACATCAGGGGCACTCTTTTAAACACAGCTCACTGTGGCATCATACAAATAGCTAATGTCTAGTTTAGGGACTCTTGGGCACCAACCCTTTTGTGGATTTTTTTTTTAATTCATGCTGTTCAAAAGTATAAGAAACTTAGTTAATTCCAAGTCTTGATTTGTCAAAAGCTAAGTGAACTCACTGTATCTTATTAATCTTTTAAATTTTGCATTTATAGCTTGGCCTGTTCTGCTTTTTTCCATGTGTAGCAGTCCCATGACTGCACCATCTCCCCCCTTTATTTGTTTAGAGATACAGAGCAGTAACAAACCCTTCCGGCCCAGTGAGCCTGCGCTGCCCAGTTACACCCATGTGGCCAATTAACCTATTAGCCTGGAGGTCTTTGGAATGCAGGAGGAAACCCGAGTACCCGGAGTCATGCAGTGATGGGGAAAACATAGAAATTCCTTACAGACAGTGGCTGAATTGAAACTGTCACTGGTGCTGTAATGGCATTACGCTACCATGCAGCCTTTAACTTAGTAACTCTGATTTTCTGATAAATTTTCTTTTACATTTGTATATAATTTCTCTCCTTTTTTTTGGGCATGTGCCTGTGTGCGTGCGAGTTTGTGCGTGTGCGTGCGCGACTGTGCGTCTGCGTGTCTTTTTCGTGGCTTTTACAAGGCGTGGAGCGAGTGAGAGAGAGACTGTGTGGCGTGCCACTCCTTGCACAGACGTTTTTCGCAGTATTTTCCCTTTATTTTACGAGGTTGAGTTGTGATCGCGATGTTCAACCCGGCACGGATGGAAAACGTACTTGGGAGTGGACTCAACTAGTTTCAAACCCGGGAACCTTCGCAACCAGGTCTGGCGCCAATGTCGTGCACCACCAGCCAGCCCTATATATCATTTCTCATTTTTGATCCCTCACTCTTTCTCTTACAGCCTGGATATTCTGCTCCATCACTATCTTTCTTCTCAATAAGACTTTTGGAAGTTTTTCACTGCTTACAAATGAATGACTAGTTTAAAACCTTCAGGTTATAAAGCAATGATCTTATTGCATAGATCCAGACTTGCAAAATTCACGTGGAAACTGCTGTGTACATATCTGTTTTCTGTTGGATGAAGATATACCCAGAGGCCACTTTATTAGGTACACCTGCACACCAGGTCATTACACAAATATCAAATCAGCCAGTCATTTGGCAGCAGCATAAAAACATGCAGACATGATCAGGAGGTTCATTTGTTGTTCAGACAAAACATCAGAATGGGGAAGAAATGTGATCCAAGTGACTTTGACTGTGGAATGACTGTTGGTGCTAGACGGGGTAGATTGAGTATCCCAGAAATTGCTGATCTCCTGCGATTTTCCTGCACAACAGTCTCTTGAGTTTACAGAGAGTGGTGTGAGAAACAATAACCATTCAGTGAATGGCACTTCTGTGGGTGAAAACGCCTTGTTAATGGGAGAGATCAGAGGAGAATGGCCAGACTGATTTGAGGTAACAGAAGGGTGATAGTAACTCAAATAACTATGCAACAGTTGTGTGCAGAAGAGCATCTTTGAACATACAACACATCAAATCTTGAAGTGGATGGGCTACAGCAGCAGAAAACCAGGGACATACATTTAGTGGCCACTTTAGTTGGTACAGCATGTACTTAGTGAAGTGACCTCTGAGTATATCTTATTAATCTTCTTTTGAAGATGATCTGATGGATTAGGAAACAGCTAATAAGCCTTTTATGTAATTGCCAACACTGGACAGAAAGTGTTGGAAAGAAACAGTTTGGGCTGAATGCAGTAGAGTGGAGAAGCCAGACTTACATTTGAGGCCACTGATATTGAGTGCTTCAGCACTTGCTGTTTTTATTTCAGATTTCCAGCACTATTTGATTTTTGCTTTAGCTGCCGGTGGGATAGAATGTCTGCCCAGACGTCCAACTGCTGCTCACCAGTGCCTGTGGCTAATATGCATGCTGATCAGGAAGCCTGAGCAGTCGTTGCTAAACTCCTGTCGGAGTTTGCCGAGATGACCCACGCTGTGCCCCTCACCGGTTATCAGTGTACAGGCCCCTGTCCGGCTGGTGGCATAATCCCTCTGTCTATAGTTGATTGATATTTTTCAGCTGTAATGGTTTGGGATATGATGTGATTTACTTTCCACTATCTGCTCTAACAAAAAAGAAGATTCAGCTGAGTTGTTTTGATGGACTTTACATGTTCATCACCCTGAAGGGAACATTAAAAACAATACATTTAGGGACGGCTTCTAATTTCATGTCATCATTTGCCTAAAATATCCCTGCTTGCTTGGCTGGCATAATATCGAGCCATAGAACAATCCAGCCTAGGTATAGGTCCTTCAGCCCAAACAATCCATACTGACCATGGTGCCCACTCAGCTAGTCCCAGTTTCCTGCATTCAGCCAATCTCCCTCCAACCCTCACATCCCTCCTCAATGATGCACACTCATCTAAAAGAGTGGTACATATAAAACTGAAATTCTTCTCTACAAAACCTCTCCAAGTTCCTCTTAAGTGATACTATTACGCCTGCCTCAACCCTTCTCTGGTAGATCGTTCCATCTACTCTCCACACTTCGTGTGTAAAAAAAAATGTTGCCCCTGCGATCCATTTTAAATGGCCCTGTCTCATCTCATCATTCATCATACAACTCCTGCGTTGGTTTGACTTTCCAAAATGCATCATTTTATGTCATCTGCAACCTCAGTGATCAGGCCCGGTGCATTTGTGTCCAACTCGGTGACACTCCATACCATGAGTGTACAACATTTACAAAGTTCACCCCCCCACCCCACTTTCCCATCTAACTTCCACTCCCACTGACCGCACAGATTGCCAAGGAGTGGGTATGGTTGGTCTTGCTCAGCAAAAAGCCCCCTGCCAGTCAACTGTCTCATTGTGCTAGAAATATGGATGGAGCTCCTGTGCTGAATGGCGGTGGAGGGGGGGGGGTGGCTACCCAACAGAGTCAAAGCAGGGAGATCATATCACCAAGCAGTAGGACAAGAGAAGGTTGTTGCTCACATGTGGGCAGTTGGAAGTTGCTTGGCGTGGCAATTGGCTAGTTATAATGTGTGGTTTGAGTCCCCGTGTCCGTGTGGATTTCCTCCAGAAGCTGCAGGTTTTCCCGCATTCCAGTGATGTACAGTTAGGGTTAGTGAGTTGTCAGAATGCTACATTCTGGAAAGCATGGCCAGTCCTGTTGGCTGCCCTCGGTATAATCCTGGCTGATTTGATTTGACGAAAATGACACATTTCACTGTTTCACTGTACATGTGACAAATAATGATAATCGTTATCATCCCTCTTCAAGCGCCAGTTGTTGGTCCTGTTGTTGCTGCTTGATGGGGTAAGCAGTGAGTGAGAGCTGCTGAGAATATCGGGCCTTGTCTAACCATTTTATTGGATTTCTGGTGGACAGTTAAACAGTCCCTTAGATTTAAGCAACACCTCTTGTTGCACAGGGTTAGCAGAGCCCACAGGAAAGTGGTCATTTCCTGCCAGTAAACACTAACCTCAAATACTCTGCCCTATTAGCAAGTCATTTAGTAGTAGAGGCTGCAGCCCATTGGTTGATTTATGATAATTGTCACATGTATGGAGATAAAGTAAAAAAGCTTGTCTTGCATACTTGATTGTGTAATGTGGTGAGAGCTTTTGCTCATGCCATTATGTTCAGTGAAAAGAAAAACAATTGCTACATATTTTGAAATGTTTAGATGGGAGGGGAAGGAATCAAAGCTTTAAGAATGTATTTCACTACAGAACATAATGTTTCAACTTTGTATCATCAAGATAATCAGATTTGTGGTATAGACCTCAAAGCATTTCAAGTTATCTTTTCCAAAGCCTCAGATGCCACAGTTTGTAACTCCTGACATTGAACTGATTATCATCATGAAGCAGTTCCACTCAGTGTATGTGCTATCTTTACCCAATGTGCCGTAAAATCTCACTTTCAATGTTTTCTAAATCTGAACAACTCACTTTCATGCCAACTGATCTTAAAAATGTTTTGACCTGCAGTAAATTAAAGAGGGAAAATAGATGCTTGATTTACTTCTGTACAGAATCTTACAGTGGTTTCTTTTCACATTCCACAGCTTCGGCTATCCCAGATAATGGAAAGAAGACGTGTTTAAAATTGAAAGTCCTTGTGCGACAATCAAGTAAGTTTCTTACGCGGGTTTGCAGGGGTGGCTTTAGTGCATGTATAATTGTAAGCACTGGTAAAATTTTCATATTGTGCATATCCTATGTGGTATCTGTTCTGTACATAACATTTTCTGTGTTTTTTTCCATCATTTTGTTTTCTTACATTTCTTCACTGAGCTTTGATGATAGTTGCTAACTTGTTGTTTCTGAAAGTTTACCACGATTGAACCAAATGGACGAGTTCAGCAAGACACAACGTGGAATGATTTTTTTTTAAAAAAGAGAAAGAAAAAAAAAATCAGGGAAATTAAAAAAAATGTCACACTAACATATTTGGCTATTATTTCTATTTTTGTTATAGACAGCTGTTCGAAAACTGTAGGTGTACATGAAAGTGTTTTCGGTGCTAACGACAGAGTAGACAGTTCATTAGAACCAGCAGGTTAGTATTCTTAGAGAATCTTTTAACCAGTCCGTCTGTCCCCCCACCCCAACCCTTTTTCTTAAATGTCCCTCCTTCACAGTTTGCATGCCCTGCATGGGTTCAGTGTTGAAAGCTTGTTCTCCTCCCTCTCCTCTTTTTTTTGATGACTTTCTTCTCTCTATATTGCAAAAAGATAATGCAATAACTCTCGCATGTTGTGCCAGATTGCTATTCTGTGCTGTGCTGGATATTCTCCTTGATACAAATAAATTGAAGTGGGATATCCAGCAGATAGAATACTTCTGTTTTTTTTAACTGTTATATTGCATTTGCTTCACAGAAAAAGAAGCTAATACAAAAATTGTTTTAATACGGAAATTGATCTGTTTAGCATTCCAATAAAAACGGACTAACAACCAATGAAAACGAAGCATGAGACTAACTTTTTAAAATTGGGATGTGGGGTGGGGAGGTTGTTCCAAAATTGAATGGGATTCCAGTTTTGATGCACTCGAAGAATAATATGTCCATGACAGCTGAAAATATTGTCACATTGTGACATCTGGTTCCCCTCAGTTTGGTAGAATCCAGGCTTCTATCAGCCAGCATCACTGCCTTGAGCAGAAATAAATCTGTCTGGAGCATATTTATGTGTCTTTGTATTTTTAATGTTGTCCTTTTCATTAAAGTCTGCCACCAGCATTTATGTCTCTGAGTATATTTGGTTGTGTTTGCTGTCTGCTACCGTCGATATTTTAGTGAACCTAACGTGAAGAAATGTTGTCAGTCTCATTATTCTGAGGGGCTAAGTGGCAGAGTGAACTTAAGTCACCTTTCACTTCAGGAATCAGGTTTTGGATTCAACCCAGATTGACGGGATCATATTCCGCACTGCGCTTTCTGAGAAAGACGTTATATTGATGTGGGATTGTTTAAGACTAGGGTGTTCTGAAGCTCAGTGCAGCCAATGAACCGTGTTTTGATGCATTGTCTCTATTGTAGGATTGTATTCAATTTATGGCCCATAAGGCGGCCTTTTGGCCCCCTGTACCTATATGAGTACTGTAGAACATAGGACTTGAGAGTTAGTGCACAGCTGGATCACACTGTATCAAGAAGACAAATAACATAACTAGGTAAACAACAGGAATTCTGCAGATGCTGGAAATTCAAGCAACACACATAAAAGTTGCTGGTGAACGCAGCAGGCCAGGCAGCATCTCTAGGAAGAGGTGCAGTCGACGTTTCAGACCGAGACCCTTCGTCAGGACTAACTCTTCCTAGAGATGCTGCCTGGCCTGCTGCATTCACCAGCAACTTTTATGTGTGTAACATAACTAGGTTATCTTTTTTGTGTGTTTATTTATATATATATATAACTTAGATACTAAGAATCATTGTATAATTCTGTTTGAATCATTCAAAGTTCAAAGTACGTTTATTATACAACCTTGAGGTCCGTCTCCATACAGGCAGATGCAAAACAAAGAAACTCAGAAAAACCCATTTAACAAAAAGACCATCAAGCACCCAATGTGCCGAGAGAGAGAGGGAAAAATGTGCAAACAATAAAAGCAAGCAAACAGCATTGAGAACGTTCCTTGGTATCATTTACGTTGAATCATATTAGATCAGTTTTAGAGCATAGATCATATTGAACGTAGCACAGTATAACACGTTACAGGCACTTAGGCCCATGATGTTGTGATGGCCTTTAAACCTATTCTAAGGTTAATCTAACCCCTCTCTCCCATATAACCCTCCATTTTCTTCCATCCATATGCCTATCTAAGAGTTTCTTAAATGTCCATTATGTACCTGCCTCTACCACCACACCTGGCAGGGTGATCCATGCACCTACTCACCATGTAAAAGAAACACCTACCTCTTGACATCCCCCATACTTCCTTCCAATCACCTTAAAATTATGAGCAACACACACAAAATGCTGGAGTAACTCAGCGTCAATGGAACTGAATAGATTGTCGACGTTTTGGGCCTTCTTCAGGACTTCAAAATCATGCCCCCTTGTATTAATCATCACAAATGAAAGGTAACATTCTGGTGCAACAGTCACTGAGTTGTGTCATGCAGAATAACTTCTGGTCATTCTCCTGTAAATGAGCCTTGGGCACATAGCCTTATGACTTGGAGGTAAACTCAAGATGACACCATCCGAGCTCCATATAATATTTGTAACATTAGGTCCTGAGTAAAAGGGGCCCAAAACATCGGATATCCGTTTGTCTCTTGACCGGCAGGGTTCCTCCAGCATGTTTTTAACTTCAGATTCCAGCATCTTCAGTCATGTGTGTATCCTGAGTAACGGATTGTTGGATAGTTTGACTTGAGCATCTGTTCAGAAGAAGTGAACACAAACCTATCAACAAGTAACCAGACACCACACTTTTACATTTCTTGGTAGAACTCACCAGAGCCTTTTATTATTGTTAGATCCTGATGATCGTGTGATCCAGAAATTCTTCAGCAGTGAAGAATGAGGCATAAAGCCTGGTGGTAATGGCCATTTATTGAGTGTATTAAGATTGAAGACTGGAACAAAGTAAAAAGATAAAGGAAAACAGTTGCGGTTATCTTATACTACAAAGTAATGCTAACTAGAAAGTTAAAGAGACATTCCAGTGATGATAATATTCTCTGAAATAGACAGATTCGGTAGTGTGACATCTGCTGCAGAGAAACCAAGAAGCTTCTCGAAAAATACAGAATCAGCTGAACTACAATTACTGAAAAATTTATTGAATAATGATATGTATATACATTACTGGGCAAAAGTATTATTTATTGAGATAAGATGCAGAATAAGCCCTCCTGGCTCTTTGAGCCACCTCCTGATTTAATCCTAGCCTAATCATTGGATAATTTACAATGACCAATTATCCTACCAACCGGTACGTCTTTGGACTGTGAGAGAAAACCTGTGTGCCCGGACAAGACCCACACGGTCACGGGGAGAATGTACAAACTCCTTACCGGCAGGGGCAGGAATCGAACCCTGAGCTGTTGGTACTGTAAAACGTTGTGATAACCACTATGTTACTGTGCCACCTCATGGTACGGTCTGGTATATAAGTCCTAAGCACATATACTGTATATTGTTAGGGTGCCTAAGACTTTTGCAGAATATTGTATATTATGTCTTTCTAGTTACCAAATAACACTTAATACTATCGAGCTAATACAAAGCTAAGTACTCCCGATGTGGCCTTCTATACATTGGCGAGACTCGACGCAAACTGGGAGATCGTTTCGCTGAACACCTACGCTATGTCTGCCAGAGAAAGCAGGATCTCCCAGTGGCCAAACATTTTAATTCCAAGTCCCATTCCCATTCTGATATGTCTATCCATGGCCTCCTCTGCTGTCAAGATGAAGCCACACTCAGATTGGAGGAACAACGCCTTATATTCCGTCTGGGTAGCCTCCAACCTGATGGCATGAACACTGACTTCTCTAACTTCCGCTAATGCCCCACCTCCCCCTCGTACCCCATCTGTTATTTATTTATATTCACACATTCTTTTTCTCTCTCTCCTTTTTCTCCCTCTGTCCCTCTCACTATACCCCTTGCCCATCCTCTGGGGTTTTCCCCCCTCCCCCTTTTCTTTCTTCCTAGGCCTCCTGTCCCATGATCCTCTCATATCCCTTTTGCCTATCACCTGTCCAGCTCTTGGCTCCATCCCTCCCCCTCCTGTCTTCTCCTATCATTTCGGATCTCCCCCTCCCCCTCCCACTTTCAAATCTCTTACTAGCTCTTCTTTCAGTTAGTCCTGACGAAGAGTCTTGGCCTGAAACATCAACTGTACCTCTTCCTAGAGATGCTGCCTGGCCTGCTGCGTTCACCAGCAACTTTTATGTGTATTTCTGTTTCCTAACTACCTTCTTGTTTTAACCAGTATACAGTACTGTGCAAAGGTTTTAGGCACCCTAGCTATATATGTGTGCCTAAGATGTTTGCACACGACTGTACGTCACACCACATGGAAATGACTAACCTGGGCACAAGATGCAGTGTATTTTTCCACAGTTCCCACAGAGCTGAAGTAAGTCCACTTTAATTAAAACTATTTGGGTGGCGCAGTAGAGTGGTGGCTAGCGTAACACAGCAACTCAAGTTCAATTCCTGCTGCTGGCGGGTAGGAGTTTGTACGTTCTCCGCGTGACTGTGTGGGTTTCGTCCAGGTGCACTGGTTTCTTCTCACAGTTGAAAGACGTACCGGTTGGTAGGTTAATTGGACATTGTAAATTGTCCTTTGATTAGGGCTAGGGTTAAACTGGGGGTTGCTGGACAGCACAGTCTGAAGGGCCTACCCCTTACCGTATCTCAATAAATAAACATAATCATTTGCAATGTTAAAATTTCTCTGCGCTGAGAGAGGAGAGTGGAATTTTGTGGTCAGAATATACATCAGTGAGGAATTTGGAGTTTAAATTTCATCACTAGTCCCAATGTTGAGTAGTTCTTTCAAGGTCTTTAATTTCAAGTTAATCCTTATCACAGTAGAGATGGCTGTTATTGTTATTACTACCTAGCTATGGCCATTTATAATCATGTAGCCAAACGTTTCGGAATGCATGCTGAAATGAGAGGTGGAAATTGGCCAGGATACCAAGGAATTTGGGGAGAAGTGAGTAAAGACACGAACGAAGATATACATGTTTAGAATGGTATTAATAGCAGAGTGTAGAGGGACAGAACAATTCAGAAAGTGAAAGGAAATGAGGGGACCATAAGCGAAGAATCTACTTTTGACAGGAGATTAGAGAAATTGAGAAACAAAGAGTGGTTGGAAGCTGATAACAAATGGTGGAGAATGAAGGTATTATGGGGTTGAAAGTCAGTTTTGAATATGATCCAGTGCTTAGAAAGATCACTGTGTCTTGGTTATTTAAAACCAAGGACAGGGTATTTAAATATTGAATATTTGCCAAAGACGGTTTCCACTCAGTGGCTTCTTTATTAGGTACCTTATGTACCTAATAACGTGGCCACTGAGTGTACATTTGTGTTCTCCTGCCCCTTCACTGTTCAAGGTATTGTGCTTTCAGAGATGCTATTCTGCGCACCATTGTAGTAACGCGTGTGCAGAATTTGAGTTGCTGTTGCCTTCCTGTCAGCTTGAACCAGTCTGGTCACCATCCTCTGTAAACCCTGGAGACTAGTGTGCATGAAAATTCCAGGAAATCAGTAGTTTCTGAGATACCCAAACCACACTGCCTGGCGTCAACAGTCATTTCACGGTCAACGTCACTTAGGTCACATTTCGTCCCCATTCTGATGTTTGCAACTGAATATCTTGACCATGTCTGCATGTTTTTATGCATGAGTTGTTGCAACGTGATTGGCTGATTAGGTACTTGCATTAAAGAGCAGGTGTGCAGGTGTACCTAATAAAGTGGCCACTGAGTCTACTAATGTGGCACTGTCCTTTGAGGGGGTTGAGGTTTTGAAGGTTTTAATCAAAACCAAACATTGCAACATGTTTCATGCTGAAAGGATTAGATTAAAAGTGTAGTCCATAGAAGTAGTAAACATATACTGAATGTACGAAATGACAATTGAGTCCACAAATTCAGAGATTTCCACACAAAAGCTCTGAGTTTTAGAACATTCCATCTGTCAGTCTGTCCAAAAGATCATCCTTGATAACGTAATCCAGTGGATTTACTGTAATTAATAGCACTACAATTGCTATTCTGAAAAGAAATTCCTGTTAGCTAAATCTCAAAAATATTATTAAAAGCATTCAATGGATTTTTAAAAAAATAATTTGCTAATATGTAGAAAGGTTAACCAGTGTTTTAGCAGTGGCACTACCGAGATAAGGCAGGATTTAAAGTGAATAGAGACTTTCACAGACTCGTATCATTTTTTATTGTTTAAGTGGATTGCACAGGTGGTAACTTTGGCAAAGATTCCATTTGCCAAAGATGGAAAATTCATGTAAATGAGGATAAGCAAATATAGAAGTTATTTCTCCTCTACCTGGAGCCATTATCTTTACAAGCTTGAGTCAATAACAGAAAACACATCCTGTCCTATATTTGTGGTTCCTGCTTCCAGAGACAGCAACTAACATAGATTTTAGAAGAATTCACAGCTGGTGATACAGATTTTGTCTTCTGTGCAACAAATGGATCATATTTATGTTAGTTCTTCATTTCACAAATCAAGTTTAGGTGAAGAAATACCCTTGGTGTGCCACTCGGCCATTAATAGTTTCTGTCTGGGTACAAAAGAAAGGCATTGCGAACATATTAGCAGCAACTCAGATCAGAAACAGGAGAAAATCTGCAGATACTGGAAATCCAAGCAACACACACAAAATACTGGAGGAATTCAGCAGGCCAGGTGGCATCTATGGAAAAAGAATACAGGTGACGTCTCAGCCTGAAATGTCTGCTGTACTCTTTTCTATGGATGCTGTCTGGCCTGCTGAGTTCCGGCAGCATTTTCTGTGCGTAACTCAATCAGATGCTCTGTTGGTTTTCTCATGCAGTTTGAACATCTATTTCTGCAAGCACAATCATAAACACTGAATTCAACTCAATTGCTTGAATTCATTAGAATGAATTTAATCTAAACACCTCCATATTGGGGATGTGATTCCATTCTGCCAGCAGTACACATGCAACAGACAATTTTAAATTAATTCTGAATAATTTGATGAGAAAGCTAACAGTGGATGTGGTGCATGAAATAATTTGTTCTTTTTTTCAATTTGTTGAGCAAACTCTACAGAAACTAGTTAGTTCCTTGGCATTAAATTAAGCTGAAATATACTTTTACTTGAGGTGATTGAAGCTGCTTCTTGCCTCCTCCCAGGCACTGCCTTTGATTTGCATTTGTCTTTCATTAAACTCAAATGAAAGATTTTCAAGTTTGAAATGAAACAAGGATTTTAAGTGTTTTGTAGGTGGTTTGCAAATGTGTCAAATGGAATGTGTTTGGCCAAGGAGCTTAGCTGATCTGTAATTGTGACTATAAAGTACTGGGGAGCAATCATTCAGTTGGTTTTTGATGTAACATCATTGCTTTCTCTCTTTCTGTCCAAATAGATGACACTATCCATGAAGCTGAACCATCGCGAGGCGAGAATGATGCCCAAGCACCCAGGATATCCCCGCTACTTTTGGCGACTGTACTATTCCTTTTCTTGATGCTTTCAACATTGTAGTGGTCGACAATACAAAGAACCTCTGACACAGCATGGCTGGATCAGGAAACATCGCGAGTTCTGTAACTGCACTGTTGAAGAGGGGGACATTCAGCTTAATCCAGGCATAAGATTTATTTTCTGTCCGGAGAGTAGAGAGCAATTTAAGAGGGATAATGTGTCCAAACTGATAACCCCTGCAAAAATGCCAAATTATATTTTGAGACTAATGATTCTTATTTTCCTGTGCATTTCTTCTTTCAAAGTACCCTTAGGCGGTTTGGCTCTTGTCATCAAGTGCAGATGAGAAACAGTAGCGGCAGATGCAGTAGCTGAAGAAATAAGAATATTGAACTGAAGCCCAAGGGGGTTCCAATCCTCCATGCAATATTTATACCTTATCACTCAATACTGTAAGATGATCACACAAGGCATCGAATCACTGTGTCAGAACTTTAGAGGAGATTTTACAAATAGATATAACCCTATCCCTCTTGGGACTTATAATTGAATGTTTCTGAAGAGAGAGTTCCTGTGCTTATGCAGTAGCTAATATGATCTGTAATATTTTGTATTTTCCACTCACATTCTGTTTCATGTGCTCTTTAGCAGGGCTTTGCATTTTTGTAGGAAATGCTCCTACCTTAGTCTTTGAAAACAAAATTGGGCATCACCACAGAACTGAAGAGTGGTGCACATTGCAGTAGGCTACTAGTGTTATGCTGGACCTCATGAGAAACACAAACGTAAATGGTAGATTAGAAACGCTGGTTTCATTTGTAATATGGATAGTTTTCATGTGAATAAGGATAGGCATTGTGAATAACATAACAGTTGCAATTTATTTTAACATCCTATTCTACAAGTGAAAAGCTAATGAACTGAGTATGTAAAATACTGCATCATGTTTATTTCCTGTAAAACTGGATTGCAATCCAACTCTGTAATGGTGATGCAGTTAATTGCATTTTCCTTTCCTGTGCACCGTAAGCTACCATTTAATGTTTGACCATTTAGTTTCTGATTGTTTAGGCAAGTCAGTGCCTACATCTATTTGATGGTAAGACTCAATGTGAAACTATTACTATTACACACTTGGAGGATTCTGACATAAACTGGACACCCCTGATGTTATGGAGGACATTCGAGACCAACAACTTTTTGCTTGTTTGTTTTTAGTTGCCTTTTTTAAAAGCAGGGAAATAAGGATCAGTTTGTTCAGTGGATACTGTGTATCCTGTAATAGTCTATAACATTAGTGTTAGCTTAGTACATTGATTTGTACCTTTTACTGGAGGACAAAAAGAAAAAAAAATACATTGTTTAAATTCTGTATTATTAGCAACCTATGTTGTAAATAGTGTTTGATAAAGTATTAATTCCAATTCTTACATCTTTTATAATTGAATACAATAGAATTTCTGGATTTGATTGAGCAGTTTAAGCAAACAGATCTATTGTTGGAATGGAAGATGTGATTCAACAGTCCTGATAGAGGCTTACGACGATCGTGGAAGTGCAGAGGCACAAAACTGGGCGCAGCCCGAAAAAATTGCTTATTCTCGATGAACAGAGGGGAGCAAAAACAAAAACTGTGACTTGACATTCAGAATCTTGGTCCTATATGTTTCTGAGGTGATGCGGACGAAGCCCTGTGTGAAGAGGCACGTTGATTCTGTTGATTGGTGTTCCCGATTTTTTTTTTCTTCCTGCCCCAGAGATGAAGTGAATATTTTTGTGGAAAGATCTTGCCAGCATCACTGTGGCATGCGCATGGACTCCAGTAAGGAAAAAACCCCGAAAATTTGTCCGGTATAGTTTTGTAATTTTTGTCTCCTGTTTTCGCCCTCTTTGTGTGGAAGCAGCTCGTTCCAAGGACAGAAATCGGGATGCATATACCTGTCAATACCCTTGACTGACCCGCCTTGCAATGTGGAATAGAAATGGTTCTATAAATTTAGAAGCATAGAAATTAATCCACTCCCCCTTATTCACTCCACGTAGATCAGCTGTTCCCTGCTTTCATCCAAGCCTTCATTGAGCGGTGAATGGGTAAATCTGTTCTATTTGGCAACTCCGAGTTTTTCCCATGCATTAGCCCCCAAACTGTTCTGATGCGAGACGAATCTTCTTACAATAGCGTTGCTGCCATTGTCTGTACAGTTTAATAAATGCTGCTGGCATGCTGAAGGTTACTCATGGAGTCTGCTAAATCTGTTTTAGATGCTTAATCTGACACTCTGTCAGAGTCACTCATTGTTTGTGCGTCTGGATATTAGAGTCCAGCCATTGTTGTCCTTTGCCTGTACTGCCCTGCTCAAGAACCGCTTGAAATGCAGATTCTTTGCACTTATTGAAGAGTGCTTTTTTGACATGCTTATAAGAGAAAGACACAAACCTATGGTCTTCTGCCATGTGGATATTCTATACATCTGTTTTGTATATACACGTGTCTGAGCAACTATACATAAATAAAACTAAAGATATTCATCATCACAATGTTCTGTGTCTTTGGCCACTAAAGGGCGGGAGATGTGGATTAAAGAGCAAAATACCTCATGTTCAGAAAATTGCATGTTTTATTGCGAAAAAAATCCTTGGGTATTTTGTACAAACTAAATCCGACTACATGCAGGCAGAAGTGAAATTTGGAGCGGGGGGGGGGAATGCTTAAAAAATAGGCGCTACTTTTGCGGAAATATAAAACCAGCTGTACAGTTCAATTGAATCCAAGTGATCCTGGCATTAAAAATGAACAAGGAGTGGCTCATTATCAAAATTACAGTAATTCTTTACATATTATGGTTAACTTGGAATACGGGTCACAGCGTCTTTAAAATGCTTAAGGAAAATAAGATCGTCAAAGTGGAAAATAAATTGAATGGCTTCATATCTGTCCATTCCATTCCGGCGAGATCCAGTTGGTTGGAAATCGCCTTTCTGCCACATCTGGGTGCTGGGTCTCGTTTGGAAAGGGTTCCCAGCACAAATTTGCCCCGCACTTTAATACTGACGCTGAGTCTTGCGGAATTGGAAAAGTCGCTCTGGTGCAGGGGAAAAGATTTCCTATCTGTTGCAGTGGAGAAGATTTCCTGTCTGTTGCAGTGGAGAAGATTTCATATCTGTTGCAGTGGAGAAGATTTCATATCTGTTGCAGTGATACCCAATTCCAGATCGCCTTTCTTGTAACGTGAGGTATTGCAGCAAAGATAATTTAAATTCCTTGCTCCCACTGGCAAGCCGAGACGCTCCGACTACAATTAAAAAAACACTGTACAGGGAGCTCAAAACTCCCGAAAACTTTAAACTTGGTTATTCACTCAATATTATGCTTCATCGTTATATATAAGTTACGATCATTTACAGCAAGATATTAAATTTTGATCTTAATATTACATAATAAAAACGAGCTACTGAAAGTGTTCCCTTTGCAAAATGAGATTAGGTTATAACTGCAGAGTATTAAAATGTAAAATTAATCTCGGGCGGCCGCTTTGCATCTCACATAAGACCCATGATAGTTTAAATCATTCCGCAGAGTCAGTACTTCCCCAAAATCAGCGGATAAGCTGTTTCCATTTATTAATTAAAGACTATAAATACTACTTTTCACCCTTAATGAACAGGGTATATTTTGTTATTTTTCGAAATAGTTAACACACATACTATTATATACATAAAATAGTGTGCGTGTCAAATAACTATTTCGAAAAATAACTATATATATCATAAAATATCCCATCGAGTGGTTGTTCTTCAAATACTATAGAACTAAGAGTGGCATGGTAGCGTAGCGTTTAACGTAACGTTTTATAGTGTCAGTGACTCGGATTCCATTCCCGCTGCGGTCGGTAAGGAGTTTGTATCCCCCGTGACTACGTGGGTTTCCTCCCACATTCCGAAGATGTACGGGTTAATAGGTCACATGGGTGATATTGGTTAGGCCAGAAGGCTCTGTTACCGTGTTGGACTTCTAAAACAAAACGACTCCCCCCCCCCCAACCACTCCCCAAACAACCTGACGTTAGCTGTATGATATTTTACCTCGGAACGAAGCTCTCTCACGTAAGCCCTTCGAGACCACAATACGAATTTATAATGTTTTTTGGGGTCATATAATTTGAAAAAGTAAGTTGCTTTCAATGTTGCACAGCAAGGGCGGAATGCAGACCGAAAAGTGAACAGCACAGAGAAAAGGCAATCATTCTAAATAACCAGTCATCATCTATCTTTTTTGACGGGGGAGAGGCAATATCTACGTACATTGTTAACTTTATTGAATTTTAAATGGTAAATATCCGCAGAATTTCGAGTAGTTGATGTTTTGAAGTACAAGCATCTGTTTTATTTGTATTCAGCTTTACTTCCCCAACATCTGTAAGTAAATAAAGCGATACAGGCCACCGTCACTCCGTAGAACAGAATCTGGACTGGAACCTGTTCCCTTTGCAGAAATTTAAATGTGCATTCAAGTTTGCACCAAATAAGACAACATATAAATAAATATTTTTACGTAATGTAACCAATGACAGCTGATGATAGTAAAGCAATTTTTTTTAACATGCCATTTTTAGGTTTCGCTCTAAAAGATCAGAACGGGCACTGAAATTTTAAGGTATTTAATTACATTCCACTTCTGCGGTAATACGACATTCTTAATATGGACAAGTTTCGCGCCAAGCCCGAAGCTACAGTGCACCCTCGTCAGAGCGCCTGGTTCGTAAACTGTGTGTGTGTGTGTGTGTGTGTGTTCAGACTAGCAGATAAAATATTTTCCTCATATTGAACCGTTTATTCATCCCAATAACTACCGACGGAATAAATCCGAAAGTTTGCATAAAGTGATCCTATTTAGTTATCTCCTCTACAGGTTTTCAGACATATCGATATATAAGGCAAATACTGTACGTCAAAAGATAAAAGTAGACAAGGGCACTGTTTACATTAATCTGTATATACATATTTAACACACACACAATGTGGAATAAGATCAACTAATTGTGTTGATTCATTTGAAGAGATGCGTACTAGCAGGTTAAGAAGCGTGACTATACTTGATTCAGGTGATACAGGGCATCGTAGAGTTATATTATTTCAATTCCGTGACACTGAGCGAATTCGCACATCGTTTCCAGCTCCCTGAATATTAATCGCCCTCAATATTAATCGCCCATAAATTCCAGTTCTCGTTGCCTATGGATGCAATGTGGAAAATCACACAGCCGCAGTGACACGATCCCAATTCATATCAAAAAAATAATCAGAGATAAAATCAAAGATAAAATCACGCTCAGCAGAAATGAGACCACTCGGAGGCGTAAAAGCAACACGCTCAATTAGCCAGAATTCCTCAGCATCACTTGTGGGAAAGAAAATCGGTGGAGGCAGGCAAAACAAACAGCCCAGGTTTGAAAGACAAATCATTTGGTACACACGCCTTAGCGGGAGTTGATAACAATCCTGACAGTACGAAAGAACCCGCTGGAGAGTAGATGTATCACAGGTCACCCAACAGCTCTGCCAGTGTGATGCGGCAGACAGAGAGAGAGAATGAAGTGACTGCAGATTGCATTCCCCGCCGCCCTCAGCGCTTCAGGTATTTTCTCCCGGGAGTCCCGACTCCCTGATCACGTAGGTTTGCCAGACTCCCACCGGGGCGGCTGGGCGGTCAGAGGCTGCGGAGCGGAACAGCTTGCCGCAAGCGCCGGTAAAACCACCGCCGTGCGCCGCAGCGCCAGTTTCGGCCCGCTGCGCAGTGAACGATTGTTGCATCAGTGTATAACATTGTGGAAGGAGATCACTTGAAATAAAATCAAATTCATTTAAAAAAAACGTTTTTTTCCCCCCAGGAGCGTCAGTGAACGTTTTGGGTTAATCTATTTCTGTCTTTCTCTAGCAGTACAAAACTGGGCAGAACAAATACTGTATAATGCTGTCCTTGCAACCATGCGAAGAATTTAGACACAGACCCCCTTTACTGCAAATAATTCAAACAAGATCTTTGCAAGCAGGGTCGAATCTGAAGAACGGTCCTGCTCCGGGCATCCCCCACTCCCCCGGGATAGCGTTGAGGGAGGGTCTGACTGCGCCGTATAGGCTGCATTTTTGGGGTGAAGATTGTTGATTCTTCAAGCTGCGGACAGCTTCCTAATTGATTGCCCTAAAACAGTTTAATTTGATGAATTCATGTCGACCGTTAGGTGATAAAATATCAGATCTTCAAAATTCACCTTTGACCCTCACCCCTTCAACTAGATTTAACCTCGGTGATAAGGGTTAAACCAAAACAAACTAAAGGAGGATATCGAACTTCATTGATACGGGAACCAGCTACATATTTCATTGAGAATATACTCTTCATTCATGCGTGTCTTACGGTAGGAGGGACGGTGATGTATTTGCAAATGAACTGAACGTTCGAGCTGGTTTAACTTTAAACAGTAGTATTAAATAAAGCAGTCACTGACATAACATTTAAAAATACAGGCTTAATTTGTGCCTTGCAGTCAGTTAATTTTAGGGGGCCTTTAAGTGATAGACACCCAAATATGCTGTGTTATTTGCGATTTTTATTGCTTTTGAAAAACAAAATTCTCAGAAAAGACACCAGACACATGACCCCATGATAGCTTGTGACCGCCCATGCAGAGTCGTTTACTTCCATGTATTTATAATACTACATTTAAATAATTTGCTCAAAATGAAATCTGGCTACGCCGGTGATTTATGTTTTTAATATCTCACTGCAGAGACGCGTAACCACGTGGTTATAGCAAGGGAACTTGTGTTGTTGCCACCGGTAAACTATTTGTGTATTTTGTGACAAGGTATTCAGCTGCAGAAAGATCCGTCATAAATAATTGTTCATCTAAGGAATTAGCCATTAGAAATTGAGTAGGTCGGGGAAATTCGCGGATTCACAGAACTCGGAGAATGCATATTTTCTGTTTATCCATCCCTGAGCAAAAAGGAATCTGTTAACATCACGCTAATAAAATCACTCAGTTGTCGGTAGCTTGTTTACCATAGTCTCAGCTCTCTAAACCAATAAAGTACACAATTAAAAGATAAACTATTATTCCAAAAAAAAGTCTGTTATCTTTCCCACTCCGATCTAATTTTTAGTATCTGTTTTGCAATCTTTATTAATGAAAGTAAATTTAATATCTCTAAAAATTCAAATTGTATTCTTTTTATTTTAATTAATTTAATTGCTTTGGGATGAGCTCAAGTGTTTCAAAGATTTACATTTGATTTACCAACTACCAAATGGTGGTATCTAAGCCAATTTTTAAACTCGCGCAAAATCTTCCTTCAAAGGTCCATACTTGCATCAGACACTGGAATGACCCCATCAAAAAAAATCAAAGCAGACCCTCATATACCCTCCAAAAGCACTGCACACTTACTTATCCTCAAAATGAGGCCACAAATAATTTCTTTAAATAATCCAGAAGTCAGTTCTGAAAACTTCAACTGCTATTTCTCCGAATGCAAACTTTAAAAAATTGTGACTCATCGATGGGAAAGGTTAAAATCAGACACAAATAGTTAGCAACATAAAAATGTAGCATATATTTGCTTCTGGAAACAGCCCAAATTTGGAAATGACAAAGTCTATACATCTTTGCTTTTCATTGATTTAACAGACAAAATAGAAAGCCTCAAATAGATATTGTTATGCTTTACAAAAATCTTAATGGCAATTGCATACTTATGTTGATTGATTGTTTCCATTTGTTCTCAGGATGTGGATGATGTTGGCAAGCCCAATTTTATTGGCCATTCCTGGTAGTTATGCAACTATGGGTTGCTAGGCTACTTAGGAAGGCAATAAGCATCAGACTTGTGGGACTGAGTGGGTTGGATTTTGGGGTTCAGTAGCATGCACTCCAACCAGCCATGTGTTCTTTAGTGACTTGTTAACAACATATCACTTCAGCTGCCCAGCCAAGTAGATTGAGTGGAGGTGATGATGATATACACAATGCACCTTTAGCTTCTCTGTTCAGTGAGTCGTTACAGACATGGCAGCTGACAGATTCTGTAGTTGGTTACATTCAAAGTTCAAAGTAAATATATTATCAGAGTACAGACATGTCACCACATACAAACCCAATATTCTTTTGCTGCGGGCATGCTTAGGAAATCTAGAGAACAGTAGCTGTAAACTATAAACATCATGAGTTGTTAACTAAACAAACTGTGCAAGTGCAGATATAAATAAACTGCAATAAATAACGAGGATGAAATAACAATATAACGGAGTCCTTAAATGAGGGTAGTTATCCCCATTTGATCAAGAGCCTGGTGGTTGAGGGTTGCAAGTGTTCTTGAAGCTGGTGGTGCGAGTCCTGAGGCTCCTGTACCTTCTACTTGATGGCAGCAGCGAGAAAAGAGCATGGCCTGGGCGGTGAGGATCTTTGATGATGGTTACTTAACACAATGAAGATAAAATATAGAGTGCAAAGAAACAAAGGTTGCTTCTTGATTCAGGATGATTTCCTGCTGGGCTGTGTTCTGACAGGTATATCCTATGTTCTGAGGGGACAAGAAAGCCGGTTGGTGAGATAGAACAAGCTGGAGGCTGCATCTGCAGTGAGCAGTAGGTGTGTAGTTTCTCTTTCTGTGATATGGTGCAGTTCACAGCCTAACAACATCATCTGGGTGCTGTGCATCTACCTCGTGATGTGGGTATTGTTCCAACCCCACTAATCTCTTCATAACTCCATAACATGGCTCCCCTAGCATCACTTGTGAACCACAGAGACAAGAGATTCTGCAGATGTTGGAAGTCTTGAGCAACATGAAGATAGTATTGGAAAAACTCAGCAAGTCAGGCAGCATCTGTGGAGGGGAAATAAACAGTCAATGTTTATTCTCAGGTATTGCCATTATAAACCATCTACGTCAGTGCCGGAATGTGCAGTGGCACTACTGGCTGCCCCAGCACAGTCTCAGATTGTGTTGGTTGTTATCACAAACAAAGCATTTCACCGTATGTTTTGATGGTCTGTACGTGTGATTAGTAATGAATAAATCTAAATCTAAATCTCAGCATCCTGATGAAAGGTCTAGACCTGGAAAGACAACTGTTTATTCTCTTCCATAGATGCTGCCTGACTTGCTGAGTTCCTCCAGCATTTTGTATATGTTCCTTGCAAACCTGTCAGTTTTTAATGCACCTTATATTACGAGCACCTTATATTCTGTTTGGGTAGCCTCCAACCTGATGGCATGAACATCAAATTTTCAAACTTCCAGTAATTGTACTCCCACCCCCAATCCTTCACCATTCCCATTCCCTTTCCCCTCTTTCACCTTACCTCCTTACCTGCCCATCACCTCCCTATGATTCTCCTCCTCCTACCCTTCCTTCCATGGTCTTCTACCCTCTCCTATCCGATTCCCCCTTCTCCGGCCCTTTATCTCTTTCCCCGATCAGCTTTCCTGCTCCTTAGTTCACCCTCCCCACTCTCCCAGTTTCACCGATCACCTACCACCTTGTACTTCTTCCCCCACACCCTCCGACCTTGCACTAACTTCTCATCCTTTTTTCCATTCCTGGTGAAGGGTCTCGGCCCGAAATGTCGACAGCATTTTGTGTGTGTTGTTTTTATCCATGTCCATATGTCTCATGAATTGCCTTCATAGGTGCTAGTGGCTCAGAGATAAGGGAATCATCTTAGAAGTGGGGAAATGAAGGCCTCACAGCTACCTGAGACCAGTTCCATTGGTTGTCACCCCATCCATCACACTAAACATTCATTCCCTGCACGACAGGCATGGAAAAGACTGAGTGCTCCATCTACAAATTACATACAGCATACTGTAGGTGTCTGGTACCTCAATGACTGGAAGCAAAGGTGACCTGCAGCTCATTGCTTGCTGGATCGAGTGGGATAGCTATGAGAGGGATGGTGGTGAGCTCTCTGAAATGTTCTTATTCTTTTTGTTTTAGCTAATGGCTCTGTGGGATGAGATCAACTTTTTAAAATTATTTCGATTTGATTCGATGAAACCCGTTAAACCACATCGACACCATCCATTACCTAATGCAATTCTGCAAGAGCTTTCAAAAGTTTCTGATGGAGAATCCCAGAGCAAGGAAGCTGAGGGCGGTGTTTTGCCCCCAGACTGTGGTTCTTATTCTAAATGGTTGCAAATTGAGGTTACTTCCTGGCATGCTCTCTGGGGTCCCCTGTGACACTGATATTGAGATGCTGGGGAAACGTGTACTGTTGTCTGGTGTTCCGCTCCAGCGTGCAGCTGGAAGCATGGGAAGAACAGAGTGCTACCCCTCAGGAATTCCTGATGGTTTTTGTGGCTCCATTCTAAATGTAAACTGTGGCAATGCTCTGTTTGGTGTGAGCAACCAAACCCGGTTTACATGTGGTCATATCCAAGGTGTGTACATTAAATGGGAGCATTTTAAAAGCAGACTTCCAACTTTAAAGAAAAGTCTTACACAAAATTACTCAAGAGTAGGTTGTCCTACTTGTTAATGGATTTTCCTTTCAAAGCTTTAGCTCCCCCCGCTCCCCAACTTCCCCCAGCCAGTGCTGCCGTTTTCTTGCCTATCTTTCATTGTCAATGTTGTAGCGTGGATGAAATCACCAGAGAGACAGAGTCACTGGTAGATACAAAGCAGCTTCTTTATTTGACACAACAAGCAGGCATCATACGGACGGAGATGCTTTCGGTAGAAAGGTCTGCTAGCTCAATGTGGGCTCGATATTTATAGCTAAACACAAAGGCAATCGCTACTTAAAAAGTTATAGACAATGTTTCCTACGCCAACATGTCTGGGTTGGTATCCACAGCCTTTAGGAATGCAAGTTAAGTCCACGATACATTTATTTGGCATTTCACGTGCTAATATAGAAGACAATTAATATTTATAATGTATAGATAATACTGTCTTTGAAACTACAACATCAGGTCAAACTATGGCGCCAGAACCATCTGGTATTCACACCCTTTTAGGAAGCGCATTGTTGTGGACTCAATCCACAGTACTTAGTCATACAGTTAAAATAGAAGTCTGGTGGCCAAAGTCATTTAAGTGTAAACAAATCATCTACCCAAAAAGACTCACTCTACCAGTCAGGTTCCAGAAAGCTCTGGAAACTCACGTGTGCTGAGTCAAAGTTCAGCACTGCTGTTTTTGAGCATTGGATGCACTGACATTGGCAATCCACCTCCTACGTGCAGCCGAACCTGCTCAGGTTAGATGCAGGGTGTGAATGAATTGGAAGCTGCTCCTGCATGTTATCAGCCACTGTTAAATCCCAGAAACTGAAATCTTGGCATTGATGTAGGAGACTCTTATGAAGCTTGACCAACAGAGGTGCTAACTTCCTTTATCTGAAAGATTTTTCTATGGTTTTACTTGCAATATGCCAGATTTATTGAATTCCAGTTTTTCTCCTTACAGTAAGAATTTGGGGTGATATTTGGGGTGCCAAGTTAAAAACACAATAAACTCAGGATCAGAATCAGCTTTATTATCACTGACATATGTCGTGAAATTTGTTGTTTTGTGGCAGCTGTATGGGGCAAGACAAAAAAATTACTATAAAATAAATAGATATATAGAATTTTAAAATTTATATTTATTTGTTTTTGAATTATTTTTAATCTATTCAATATACATACAGTTGAAGTCAGAAGTTTACATACACCTTAGCCAAATACATTTAAACTCAGTTTTTCACAATTCCTGACATTTAATCCTAGAAAACATTCCCTGTCTTAGATCAGTTAAGATCACTACTTTATTTTAAGAATGTGAAATGTCAGAATAATAGTAGAGAGAAGGACTTATTTCAGCTTTTATTTCTTTCATCACTTTTCCAGTGGGTCAGAAGTTTACATACACTTTGTTAGTATTTAGTAGCATTGCCTTTAAATTGTTTAACTTGGGTCAAACATTTTGGGTAGCCTTCCACAAGCTTCCCACAGTAAGTTGCTGGAATTTTGTTCCATTCCTCCAGACAGAACTGGTGTAACTGGGTCAGGTTGGTAGGCCTTCTTGCTCGCACACGCTATTTCAGTTCTGCCCACAAATTTTCTTTCGGATTGAGGTCAGAGAATGATGTCAACTCTGGTTCATCCTTGGGAGCAGTTTCCAAACGCCTGAAGGTACAAACAATAGTACCCAAGTATAAACACCCTGGGACCACGCAGCCGTCATAACGCTCAGGAAGGAGACGCATTCTGTCTCCTAGAGATGAACATAGTTTGGTGCGAAAAGTGCAAATCAATCCCAGAACAACAGCAAAGGACCTTGTGAAGATGCTGGAGGAAACAGGTAGACAAGTATCTATATCTACAGTAAAACGAGTCCTATATCGACATAACCTGAAAGTCCAGTGTGACTGGGGACTGTGCATAGGGTGTAAGGTGAAGGGCAGGTTGCATCTAATATTCTGCCTGGGCAGTCTATGACCCAATGGCCTGAACAGTAAGTTTCCAAATTTTAGATAACCCTCCCCTCTGATGGGTTGTTTCCCCCTTTTAATGCCCCCTAATCCCTCCCCTTTCTGCCCTTCTCCCTCCTTCCCGTTCTCAGATCCTTCCATTTTTGTCCCCTTTCACTCAAACCCCATTGCTCCCCATCCCATCACCCATCTTCGTACCCTCTCATTCTGGTTCCATTCACCTACTTCATACTCAGCTTAACCATAGGCTCGCCCTGTTAACACGCCCCTTATCTGTTTCTGGATACATCTGCCATATACACCTCCTTTGCTTATCAGTGTCCAGTATTGATCCCCCTTTGCACCCCTGCTTAATGTCCTCCAGCAGCAATCACAATTTTCCACACTTCCTTTTCCCTAGTTGGCTCCATCTACCTCTCATTTTTCTCCCTTTATCTACCCCCATCTATCATTCACCTGTCGCAGTCTCCCAACTCCACCCCCACTCCCATTCCCTCCCTGGTGCGACTTGCCTGTCATCTTGCACCCTTCCCTCAGTTCACCAGTCACCTACCCCCTCCTCCTCTTTTTAGTCACCTCGCCTCTCTCAGTCCTGATGCAGGGCTCCTATTCTCCTCAGATACCATTCAACCAGCTGAGTTCCTGCACCCAGCTATTTGCTGTTCTGAGTTCAAGATAGTTTTGATAATAAGGACATTGCAAATATGCTTCTTTAGCAGCAGGCGGTTTGGGGTATCCTTAGATTATACACTCAATGACTACTTTATTAGCTATCTCCTGTCTTCTGCTGCTGTAGCTCATCCACTTCAAGGTTTGACATGTGTGTTCAGAGATGCTGTTCTGCACACCAGTGTTGTAATGTGTGTTTATCTGAGTTGCTGTCACCTTCCTGTCAGCTTTTACCAGTCTGACCATTCTCCACTGACCTTTCTCATTATCGAAGCATTTTCTGTAAACTCTGGGGACTGTTGTACAAGAAAAGCCCAGATGATCAGCAGTTTCTGGGATAGTCATACCACCCCGTCTGGCACCACCAGTCATTCCGTGGTCAAGGTCATTTCTTCCCATTTGTGATCTTTGGTTTGGAAAACAAATGAACCTCTTGACTATGTCTGCATGTTTTTTATGCATTTTGTTGCTGCCACATGACTGGCTGATTAAATATTTGCGTTAATGTGCAGGTGTACAACTGTACCTAATAAAGTGGCCACTGAGTGTCAGATTGCAATCTTGTTTTTCAAAGTGTAGTCTTTGGCTGCATTCAGATTTGACCTTTCTTTGCCCGTCTCCTCATAATGGTGGGCTTTGTCTCTCTCCTCACTGCTGCAAGTGTCTCCCCCAGGTTGTCTTCCTCTTGACCTCTGATCACTCCCTACCTTCAGTGCCAGAGTTGTACTGTTGTTCAGCTTATGTTTGTTTCATCCTTGGATATTTCTTCAGATACTTCCTTTAAGCATTCTTTTAATCTCCTAAACCAGTTAAGTGTTGATTCTGGAGCCTTTGGATCTTCACATAAAACTTAAATACAAATATCTGTTTAATTACAGTGGTTTCAAGTTAATTGGGCTCTTGATTAATTGGGGCAGCTTCTTATTTGAGACAACTCTTAAAGAACAAAATCTGATTGAGAAAATAGCAGGTATCCCCTTCTATAAATTTGCCGATGACACCACCTTTGTTGGCAGAATCTCAGATGGGGGTCGAAAGGAATACAGGAAATAGATTGGCGCTGGGCAGGGCACGTCTCCAGGATGGATGATCATCGCCTGCCCAGGATTGTGCTGTATGACGAGCTCTCCACTGGCTACCATGACAGAGGGGCATTGAAGAAGAGGTACAAGGACTCTCTGAAGAAATCCCTTGGTGCCTGTCACATTGACCATCGCCAGTGGTCTAATCTAGCCTCCGATCGTGATGCCTGGCGACACACCATTCACCAGTCTGTCTCCTCCTTCGAGAACGCACGCAGAGCTGGCATTGAGGACAAAAGGAGAAGGAGGAAGAACCGTGACACAGCAGCACCAAACCCAGAACAGAATTTCCCTTGCAGCCGCTGTGGCCAGGCCTGCCTGTCCCATATTGGCCTCGTCAGCCACCAGCGAACCTGCAGCAGATGTGGGCAGCCCCCTTCCTAAATCTTCGTTCGCCAAGCCAAGCCATGAAAAGAAAGGAAAAAATTTGTTTGTTACATACTGCATTGTGAGTAATATGTAAAAGTATGTAAATGGCATGTGCCATTACTCCACCGTGTCATAAGTGTGGGCCTTGCTTCAAGTAAAAACAAAGTTAGACTCTCATTTCCTTGTTTCCTTTCAATTAATTTTTATGTTTTAGAGTTAAAAAACATAATATAATCCAATTCTCTCTTGTTTTTGTGAGCTCCCTTTCTGTCATTCTCCTTGCAGGTTGCTTTGGCTTTGCAAGACCATAAATTGCCCCTGGCCTTGCCTCCTTCCTCTGACAGCTGTTTGACATTCCCACACCCTCTGGAGCCATCAGTATTCAAACCATAGGTGTCAAAGCACAGCTGTCACTGCCTCTACTGCTGCTCAGCTACTTCCAGCTTTTTTTTGGAGCCCAACATGTTCTTCTATGACAGGAAAAGAAATCTTTTCTATCTACAAAATAAGCTACATTATCACAAATCTTTGTTTGAATTATCCATTGTTTCTGAGATATAAAATATGTCCCCTCATATTGCTAATGAAAGTGGTCATAATCTTAAGGTGATTGGACTTAAATATAGGAGCAGATATCAGAGGTAAGTTTTTTCATATAGAGAGTGGTGGGTCGTGGAATGCCCTGCCAGGAGTGATAGTAGAGGCAGATATATTAGAGGCATTTAAGAAGCACTTAGATGGGAAGATGGATGATTGAAAAATGGTGGGCTATGTAGGACAGAAGGGATTGATTGACCTTAGAGTGGATTAAAATGTTGGAACATTATGGGCTGTAGGGCCTGTACTGTATTGTAGTGTTCTATGGTCTATTTGAGTCCAATTTTCAGATCTGACAGATTGCTGTCACTCACAGATTGCTTGTTGCTTTAGAATAGTTCACTAGCAGTTCTGCTATTTATTTGGACATCTGCAAACAATACATTGTATGCAAGTAACTATTGGCATAGGCAGATTTACTGTAGAAGCATTGGAAAGAATGTTAGGATTACATATAGTACTCGGGTTCTAGGATTGAAATGGCTTTGTTTTACATTTTGGATTCTGGTTACCTTGTTTTGGGATTGAGACTGGTAATTTTACAGTTAGTTTTAATACAGTGGACCTCGTTGAGCTGTTGATTGGCCTTCATTAGCTGTATTTACTTATTTTACCTTGCTCTAACTCTGCAAGGTTTAGAGTATTATGTACAGATTACTCTTCCTTACATGAGCGAGGATATTTTGACTTGAGAAGTGGGGCTGCCGAGTTTCACTGCACTGATTCTTGATTGTCTTAAGAGGTAAGGATGAGCACAATGGAAATAGAGGCTCTGGAAGTAAGAAAAAAGTGCTCTTAAAGAAACTCAAAGGTATGTGTACAGGCCTACTTTAAATTACCCCTTAGAATAAATATTAGGGTTATATAGAAACATTAAAAGAGAGAGAGCAGGACTATTGGGATTGCTCTCTTGGGAGCTGGCACTGACACAATGGGCTGAATGGCCTTTCTGTGTATCATAATAAATAATTAAGTAAAATTTGCATAAAGATTTTACAGCTTCATGAAGATTAGATTCTAGTTATGACAGTTTCTTGGTTGGAAACCATACCCTGCCACTAAAATAGCAAAAATAGGCTTGTCATCAGAGGCAAGCCTACATTTTTACAGCAAAGTTGGCTTGACAGATTGCTTGCTTTCCCAACCAGGTTTAAATGGCTGATCGCTATTGGACAATAAAACCGATAACCTCAGTGACACCTACACAATAAGGGAGAGCGACCTCTAGCAGTAAATTCATTTCTGTACCGGATAGATCAAGTCTTAGCAAGTCAACTTTCATTGCCCCGAGACTCAGATTAATGAGTTAATCCTTTTCCTGTTGTGCCTTTAGGTTTCGCAAAGAGCGATTTCAGAAAAAAATTTCCGGTGAAAACTGGCTGCTTCAATCTCCATCAGACATCTGGTACAGTAGTTTGCAAATGGCACCTAGGTGAATTATAGCTAATGCTGCATTATTTTCTGTACTGCAAAATTGTATCTTAAAAAAGTATCCATCATTTTAGTTCAAATTGAACATTTCAGCACAAAAATATTGTGGTTCACTGGTTCTCGCTATTATCTTTTCTATACCTCTTTCCACCATGTTTCTCAGTTCTTCTGTTTCTGCCGCAACTGTTTTCTGAGGCTTTCCAATCTGCAATGTCCACTTTTTTTCAGAAAACATGTTTTCCTTCCCACCATCGATGCCGACCTCACCTGCATCTCCTCCATTTCCTGCACATCTGTACTGACCCCATCCTCCCACCATTGCAACAGGGTTGGGGCTTCCCTTCTTCTTAACCACCACCCCACGAACCTCAGTATCCAGAATATTGTTCTCCACAACTTTCACTATCTCCAACGGGCTTATACTACTAAATATATCTTTCCTCCCACCCCGCCCCACTCCACTTTCCATAGAGAGTGATCTCTATGGGACTTCCTTGACCATTCATCCATTCATCGCTCTCCCTTTTGACACTTATCCCTGCAAGCACAGCAAATGCTATGCCTACTCTTGCCCCCACCACCATTCAGCACCTCAAGGTGTCCTTCTGACACTTCCCCTGCAAGTGTGTCGCTTCACCTGCACCTGCTCCTAGTGTGGCCGCCTCTACATCAGTGAGGCCTGATACAGATCGTTGATCCATTTTGTCAAGCGCTTTCACTCTGTCCATTCGTCACAAAAGGCAGGATCAATTCCACTTCCCATTCCCATTATGACGTGTCTGTCCATGGACTCCTCTACTGTCAGGGTGAGGCAAACTTAGGTTGGAGGAGCAACACCTCATATTCCATCTGGGTAGACTCCACCTTGATGGCATGAACATTGGTTTCTCTAACTTCCAGTAAACAAACCCATAAGCTATCTGTCCCCCACCACCTTTTGTTTTCTCTCATTCTGGTGGCCCCCTCACCCCTTCTCCTTTCCTCCACTGCCTCCATGACCTGCCCATCACCTCCCTCTGGTTTCCTACCTTCCTTTTATCCATGGTCTATTCTCTCTCATCAGATTCCTTTGTCTCTTCCATCTATTACCTCCTCGTATCTCACATCATTCCCTTTCATCCTCTCTTACTGCCCCCCCCACCTACCCACCTTCCTCCTCACCGAGACTTGCCTATCTCCTGCCAGCTTGTACTCGAACCCCACCTGGAACTTCGTATTCTGACTCCTGCCCCCTTCCTTTCCAGTCCTGTTGAAGGGTCCCATCCCAAAACATTGACGATTTATTTCCTTCCATTGATGCTGCCTGACCTGCTGAGTTCCTCCAACATTTTGTGTGCGTTGCTCAAGATATCCAACATCTCTTCTGGCAGAGTAGACAAAATCAAAATGTATCATTTCACCTGAAAGTTTCCAAGTAATTTTAAAGTTATCAAACTATTTTACATTTTTTAAACTTTAAGAACAGCATGTGTACTTTCCTTGTAAGTATGTGCAAAAAAAAAAAAAAGAAATCTATTAAAATTGCACCATGGACTGCAAGAGGAGTGTTTAATCACTAATACTAGAGGCCTGATGAAGGGTCTCAACCTGAAACATTGACTGCTTATTTCCCTCCATAGATGCTGACAGACCTGTTGAGTTCGTCCACCATTTTGTGTGTGTTGCTGGGGGTAACCTGTTGAAGGCTATATAACAGAATTTTGAAAAGTCTAGAGGAGAAGAAGTTTGCCTTTTTAATACCTGCAATGTTCTGAATTCAGGTTATTTCAACACCTCTTTAGTTTTTGGGATGTGGATTATCTTGAATAATTTGTGTGTTACTGAAAATCTTCAGTTTCGTTTCTGTAACATTCAATACAATGTTAAAAGCCAGAGTTTTTAATATATGTTGCATAGTTTAGATAATACCCACTGTGATAATGGGGCATTAACACTGAAAGTAGCTGGGCAAACTGAAAACTAATAATTTATGTCAACATGCTTTTCGATGAAAGGGTTCTCTCGTAGTATTTGTTGGATCACTGAATTTTGGGAAGTACTGCATCTTTTGGACTGGATACTGTTGGTGGGAAACTTGCCAATGCAAGAACATGGAAACAAGATCTAATTAATCTGTCAAAACATAGTTTCACAATTGGTTGTTTGTAAATTAAAAGCATATGCAGTAATTTAAAAATCAAAATTGTAGTGAAATCCTTTATCATCGCACTTTTATCTGGGGTTTCCTTTGAGTTAGTTGCTAAGTACGTTCCACTCAATGGCCACTTTATTAGGTGCCTTCCGTGCTTAATAAAATGGCCACTGAGCACATGTTTACAGTGACCTGCTACTGTAGCCCACCCCCTTCAAGGTTCGACGTGCTTTGTGTTCAGAGATTCTGCTCTGCACACCACTGTTGTAATGCGTGATTATTTGAGCTATTGTTGCCTTCTGCCAGTTTGAACCAGTCTGGCCGTTCTTCCCTGACCGCTCTCATTAACAAGGCATTTTCACCCACAGATCTGCCTCTGACTGGATGTTTTTTTGTTTTTCAGAAATTCACGAGTTTAATTGTCATTCAACCTTGCACATGAGTGCAGCCAAATGAAAGAGTGTTCCTCCAGGGCCAAGGTCCAAAACACTGCACCAACAGTCACAGACAGCACAAGGCGCATATTGTACTTACAATTACGAGAGTAGAAAATCATGCAGTCTCCAAACAGATGTAGCCCAAGTCCCTGAGTGTCATGGCCTGTAGATTGATGGTGCATGGGATGTTGTCCTGGAGCCATGTTTCTGCTAGCGCAAGCATACAGCTGTTCTCATGGCACCAGTGCAGCAGCAGACAAATGCATTTGAGCTTGTCCTCCTCTGAGCGAACACTGGAGGGCAGCACTGATGGAAGGAGGCTGGCTCCAACGCAGCAAGGACTCCAGTGCATCCGCTTCACCTCTGCTCTCTCTCCCACGCCGCCTCTGGCGTCTCCTTCCCTGGGGGAGGGGCTGTGGCACGAGGGCCTGGCCTGCACATCAACTGAGGCGACACAGCCCCTCTGCCATTGTTCTCGTCAATGAACCAGTGAACCATACTTGCAGTATTATACATTGCCAATGTCCAACAGTGTCGTGCAATCAGACAAGAAACATCTAAGACAATCAAACTTGCACTGTTTGTTAGACCGTGCACCAGTTCCGCGCACCGCCTCTGACGCAGCATCATGGTATGCAACAAGTCCGGCTCCACCGTTATTGAGAAACTTGCTGGTGAGGTAGGCCTGCAGTACCTGATGTTCCTAATATCTAGCAGTGCCTTATAATCGTAAAAAAAAAAGATGTAAAGTGGGAACAAATTGGACCCAGGGAGGCTGCTGCACCCAGCACACTGCCATCTTACTGGAAGATGAACCACTGCCTGTAAACTCTGGAGACTGTTGTGCATGAAGATCCAAGGACATCAGAAACTGAAATCATCCCGTCTAGCACCAAACTGTCAAAGTCACCTAGATCACATTTCTTCCCCATTCTGATGTTTGATCAAATAACAGAACCTCTTGACCATGTCCGCATGCTTTTTATGCATTGAGTTGCTGCCACATGATTGGCTGATTAGTGAGCAGGTGTATGGGTATACCTAAAGAAGTGGCCACTGAGTGTATTTAGGACAGGTTTCATGGGTTGACTGTTCTTAGTTGTGGTGAAGCTGCTGAAACGGGGACTTAGTGACCCTAAATCAAGGACTGGAAATGTCAGCATCTAATTTACAGTGGCTGGAGAATTGCAGCATTCAATAAGCTGTTATTCCACTGTTGTCAGTTCTTGCTGAATGCTATCATGAAGTATCAAGACTTGTGCCGTAAGCGAAAGGAATTAAGGTGGTGACAATAAAATGAGAGATTTTTATGAGGAACACACATAAAATGCTGGAGGAATTCAGCAGGTCAGGCAGCATCTATGAAGAGGAATAAACAGTCGACATTTCAGGCCGACACCCTTCAGCAGAAATGTTTATGAAATGTCAAGAGGATTCAGTGGCTTGGCATTCAAGATGATGTTGTAAACTGGATTAGACATTGGCTTTGTGGGAGAAGCCAGAAGCTGGTATTAGATGGTTATCTCTCTGACTGGAGGCCTCTGACCGTGGTGTACGCAGGGATCGGTACTGGATCCATTGTTGTTTGTCATCTACATCAATAATATGGATGATAATGTGGTTAACGGGATGAGCAAATTTGCGGATGACACCAAGGTTGGCGGTGTAGTTGACAGCGAGGAGGACTATTGGAGCTTGCAGTAGGATCTGGACCAGCAGGTAAAATGGCAGATGGAATGCAATGTAGGCAAGTGTGAGGTGTTGCACTTTGATTGGACAAACCAGGATAGGTCTTACAAAGTGAACGGTAGGGCACTGACAAGTGCGGTAGAACAGGAGGATCTGGGAATACAGGTCCATAATTCATGGAAAGTGGCATCACAGGTTGATAGGACCATAAAGAAAGTTTTTTTTCGCAATGTATTGAGTACAGGAAATGGTTTGTTATGTTGCAGTTGTATATGACATTGGTGAGGTCTAATTTGGAGTATTGTGTGCAGTTTTGGTCACCTACTTACAGGAAGGGTGTAAATAAGGTTGAAAGAATACAGAGAAAATTTACAAGGATGCCACTGGGTCTGGAGGACCTGAATTATATGGAAAGATTGAATAGGTTAGGACTTTATTCTTTAGAGCGTAGAAGATCGAGAGGAGATTTGATAGAGGTATACAAAATTCTGGGGAATATAGATAGAGTAGATGCAAGCAGACATTTTCCACTGAGGTTGGGTGGGACTGTAACTAGAGGGAGGGGTGTATGTGGTGTCAGGGAGGGGTAGCATCTCTGGTGGGGGAACATGTCGCGTCCTTTTCAAGGCATCTAGTCCGCCTGTGGCTCCGTGTAGCTGTTTGCATGCGACAGCGGCCACACCCCGGGCAACGGCTTTGACAAGCCGGCTAAACCAGGTGAAGGTAGCTGACAGGTCTCAAACCCTCGGTGAGATAGGGAGTTGTTTCTCCCAGTATGTGAAGACAGATTCCGGCGGATTGAGCGGACGAGACCAATGGAAAGTCCAGCGGTCAAAAAGGCAGTCTCTGCAAGCGTCGTGGAACGTGTAGAGCACGACAAGACACAGAAGTTGTCCTGGTCATCCACTACGCCTAGTCCCATCTCCAGCCGTCTTGACTTCTGTTTTGCCACTGGATCCAGATGGGAATTGGGAAGAGAGAGTGAGGGTGACGCTGCGCAGCTCTCCCTCACTTAAAATCCAAATCAATTGCTAGTCTCCCATCCACTACATAATGTACTGGTTGGGCACAGGAGTACATTCAGCCGAGACTCATTCCATCGAGATGCAAGACAGAGCGTCATAGGAAGTCATTCCTGCCTGTGGCCATCAAACTTTACAACTCCTCCCTTGGAGGGTCAGACACCCTGAGCCAATAGGCTGGTCCTGGACATTTCCTGGCATAATTTACATATTACTATTTAATTATTTATGGTTTTATTACTATTTAATTATTTATGGTGTAACTGTAACGAAAACCAATTTCCCCCGGGATCAGTAAAGTATGACTGTGACTAGTCTCAACACCATCATAATGGTGTCGAGGTCTTCATCAATGCCAACGATGGACGAACAACAACTAGAGGGAATGGGTTAAGGGTGAAAGGTGAGAAGTTTAAGGAGAACATGAGAAGAAACTTTTTCAGTTCGAGGTTCAGGAGAGTGTGGAATGAGCTGCCAGCACCAGTGGTGCATGCGAACTCGATTTCAATGTTTAAGAGCAGTTATGGATAGGCACATGGATGGTAGGGGTATGGAGGGCTATGGTCCCGGTGCAGGTCAATGGGAGTATGCAGTTTAAATGGTTCAGCATGCACGAGATGGGCCGTTTCTGTGCTGACTTTTCCAAGACTCTATGTATTGCAAGCACCATAACTTCCCATCTTCATTTTCTGCTGTTGCCTGAGTGCTTTTCAACATTTTGTGTGTATGGAGAAGCTCCTTAGACAACAAACAAACTAATTTGATTGCTAATTATTTCCTCTAATAAATCCTATGAATTGTTTTGTACATTCCATTGGTATGTGGTATTTATCATGTAAATTTATTTTAATCTTCTTAACTTGCTCGTGTGCTGGGGCACTGCCCTGGATGTCAGGGACAATAATAAAGCATTCAGAAATTCCAACCTGCGTTCTGGATGAGGAGCATGTTAATCCTTTGATTCTTTAGTCCCAAGCGCGGCGTTGAATTGGCAGATGGCATTCGTCGGCTCAATTGCAGTGGCATTTATTACAGTGGGATTTATAGCAGTGAATTTTATGGCAGTGAGCTTTGCTGTGCAGTTTATAGGATGGGACCGACGCAGATGGCTTGTAGCAGGTAAGGTTTGTAGATCAGATTTATATTAATGTACTTTATAGCAGACGGGTAGACAAGAGTGGGTTTTATAAACTATTGAAGCAACACTCTGCATTTTTAAAAAATTGCTTTTGGTGTTTTGCTGCTGCTTCTATGGCCACCATTTTTTGCCCATTCCTACTTGCGCTGAAGAAGTGAACTGCAGGGTCCTCTAGTTGAAGGTGCTTCTTGAGAGTGATTTTGAATAGAGAGTGCCAGAACTTAACCATAGGGCCAGTGAAGGTTTGGGCAATATATCCACAATCAAGTGACTTGTGACTTTTGCCCGAGTGCTTAGTATAACAATTCAGCAATTGAGGTACGTGGAAGTGTGACTTGGAGGTGGTGATTTTCCCATGTAGCTGCAGCCGTTGCGCTTTTAGGTGGTAGAGGTCCCGGGCATGTGAGGCGCGATTGGAATAAACTAGGTGAGTAAATGTAGCACATGTTGTTACAGACTTCAGCAGGTATCAGCAGAAGGATCACTCACTGCAGGGTAACCCATCTCTCACCTGTTCAATACTGCTGCAGTACCACCAAATTCTGAATATTAAGGTGATTCCCCCTAACTCTCATAATATTCACCAAGAAAAATGTCCTCTATCTGCCATGTCAATTTATTTAATTATTTTTAACATCCCAATTTGCTCAGGCCTTGATTCTCTAAGCTCCATGATGACCTGTTCATTCTGCTGAAGCTGCAGTGATTGGGGTTCAGTCCCTCCCGCTGTCTGAAAGGAGTTTGTATGTTCTCCCTGTGACTGTGTGTTTAGCTCTGGGTGCTCCAGTTTCCTCCTACATTCCAAAGACATACAGTTAGGGTTAGGGTTAGTAAATTGTGGGTATACTATATTGGCTCCAGAGGCGTGGCAACACTTGTGGGCTGTCCCCAGCAGCATAATCCCCTGACTGTGCTGGCCGTTAACACACACATTTCACTGTATGTTTTGATGTTTCAATGTACACATGACAATAAAACTAATCTTTAAACTTTCTTTAAAAGGAATTTCCCTTGACCGGATGAAAGTTTGAAGTAATTTTTATCTTCTCAAGGATTCGAGTCAGGAGCACAATTGACTTAGTATACGTTAGTCATTTTATTTAAAAGAGCTTTCAATGCCCGCTTTGGAAAACAATGATAAGAGCTGAGACAGAAAATCACGGGTGTCATTTGCAAAGAAGGTTCTTGGATTACAATATTCTTCACTAAAAATGGGGCAAATATGCTGTTCTCTCATAGAGAGCTAGAGCACAGAGAAAGGCCCTTTGCCCTATACTATCCATTCTGATATCAGGCGGCAGGTACCCATTTCTGCTAATACCATTTGCTAGCACTTGCTTGATACCTTTCTCTGCCTTGGCGATTGAGCTGCCTGGATGGGTAATTAAATGTTATGAGAGTCACTTCATACACCATCCTGTCAGGCAGTATCAAATTGAAACCACACTCAGAATGATATATTGTTCTTTATCGTGCCTTGTAGCGCATTGGGCAGCATTTTTTGGCTACTTCCGTAGCATTTGACTTATTTTTTATGAGACCAAATTGCTAGTTGGATGCTCAACCCAGCATGGATTGATAGCGTGCTAAGAGCTAGCTAGATTCGAACTCAGGACCATTTGCCTTGAAATTCGATGCTGATGCCACTATACCACCAGCTGGTTTCAGAGTGACATATTCTTCCACATATCCCTTCTAAACCCTTCGGTCCTTACCTTAAGCCTGTTCCCTTTGGTTGCCAGTGCATTTTTTGTCATGAAAAGTTTATCGCTGCCTGTGTTTCTTATACTTTTGTACATCTCTATCAAGTCTCCCGTCAGTCTCCTCTGTTTTGAGGTAGACGAGCCCAATTTATCTAGTCTCTCTTCATAACTGATTCACTCCATTTCAGATAAAGCCCTATGAATCCCCTCTGCACTCTCTTCAGAGCAACCATGTCAATAATGATAATTTTCGTCACTAATGACAGAAATATTTAAACCACTAAAATATGTTTGTAAATTTCCTGTGGTTAACAGCCCGTCGATTTGCAAACATACAGATGTTTCCCCATAGATTTCTTGTTTCACTGCTTTAGTAGATACCATGTTGAATGTTTAATGCACACTTCTTTTAAAGATAGATTTATAACAGCTTCACTGATTATTTCATCTCAATTTGTCCCCAAACAATATTAAAAATCATGTGAAGATGTTCGTGTAATTTTTGGATGTTTTCTGTCACCTGCACGTACACTGACAAAGTAGTTGGCAAGAGAGAAAATTACACAGTTTCCAGCTATTATGTGGTTTAGGAGTGCTGTCAGGAGTGATTATACTGCAGAATAATGCAAAGGTTGACAAATCTGGTTCTCCATGTGTATCTGCTTCCTAATTTAAATGATGCAGGCATGTGAGGTTAAGTGAATAATTTGCTTTATTTATTTGTAAATGACAGGAGTCTTTTGTAAGCATTGTGTTCTTTTTCAGTCTTTTGACCTCAAGTCAGTCTTTTGCATTTCCAGATCAACTACAGCAATTTACCTCAGGCAAGTTGAAGTTGTTTCCATGTACTCCATCGGTTGCCTTCCTGAAAAGATAATAAATGCCCCTCTAGTGTGGCCAGAATTACATTACCTAAGATGTTCCTTTACATCTGGCAGTAGACTACTTAACATGCAAGTCAGTACCGTAAAACATACAGTCCTGTGTAAAAGTCTCAGGCGCATATGTAAATATAGCTAGTGTCATGTACCCTGTGACGGGTTAAAGAACCAGCAGAAATGGAGAACAGTTTGGAGTCCAGTATTGCTATTAACAAATGGTATTTATTAGTAACTATGCAATACAGTAATATAAATGCAGATATATCAAACAGGTTAGCAATGATTATATATATAAGTAAGTGTGGAAATATATGAAAACCAAGCTTCTTCAAGTCTAGGGATAAATAGATAGTCTTACGATGATGAGTAAAGTTCAGTTCAGTTTGTGGTATTGAGTTGAGTAGTGATGGAGAGAGAGAGAGAGGAAGAGATTTGAGTCTTCAGGTGAGCTGACACCATTGATCTTCCTGTTGTCCTCCAAAATTCTTTAGAAGTCACCGACTGTGGCCACCACAAATCTCGTTCTTCTGTGGTGGAATTACTAACCCAGGTGAAGGTTGGACACGCAAGTAACTCCCCACCGGTCACTCCCTTTTCACGTTGCGAGAGCCACTGATCAATCCGCCTGATTGATCCTCCAAAACCCACCTTTCCTGTGGGCACAACAAAGCTCATTCAGTGTCCAAAACCATGTGTCCCCCAGGTCTAACAGCTGACCTTCTATTTATCTCACTGTGCTGAACACTAGCTGTCCATCAAGCAGCTCCTCCCTTCTCTCTCTGTCAGAAATTGGAAGCTGCTAGTGTCCTTGTAGAAAGTATAAACAAACTGTGAGCAGTCTTCACTTCTCTCTCTCTTTCTTTCTCTCTCTTTTTAACAAGGCGTCTGGTGTTGAACAACTCTCTCTCTATTTTCAAAAGCACAGTTCATCAGGGTAATTCAGGACCCTGTCACACTAGGATGCCTAAGTACTGTAGTAATTTTATGTATTGAACTGTACTGCTGCTGCTGCGTAAAAAAAAAACAAATTTCATGACATATGTGAGTGATGATAAACCTGATTCTGATATAGGTCTCTATTGTGGATTGAGAGTGGGAAGAGGGCAGGAAAAGGGGAATCACGGTTGGGAAAATACTATTTTACTATAGGGTTAAGAGACTCTTGGATAAGTACATGGAGCTTAAAAAAATAGAGGGCTATGGGTAACCCTAGGTAATTTCTAAAGTAAGAGAAGGGGAGTGGGAAGCACCTGAGAGACATTCTGTAATGATCAATAAATTAATTGTTTGCAATCAAATGACCTTGCCTGGTGTCTCGGGGCCGGTGTGTCTGCACCCGTGTCACCCTCCCACCCCGGCACTCCTTCACTGCCACCTGTCCCACACCTCTCCCATGATGCTTCACCCTCGCCACTCCCAACATCCTTTGCTCCCACCAGATTTACAAACTCACTCTCCGCTCCACATTGACAAATACAGTACTGTGCAAAAGTGTGTTCTTGTGGCTTCTGCCCTCCATGGGACAGCAGACCTCACTCTCTTCTCCAAATATCAGCAACGTTGATCTGACTTTTTCAGATATTGTAGACCATCCAGATGTTGTGGTGACCAAGGGGTAGTTTGCCAGGGAGCTTGTTCTTTGTGGAAAAGACCCACTGAGGTCTTTTGAAGGTTGAGCCGGGTCTTCTGTTGATTTTATTGTGCAACAATCAGGGACGGGGAAGTCTTTAATGACATTATTACTGACAGTTTTGGATTGTGGACTTCCTGCCAGTAAGAACTGGACAGAGAAGGTATGTCTGGTGGAAGAATCTTCTTAACGGTGGCAGAAGTTCTGAATGACGGTCTGTTGAATGTGGAGCTTGGTGGAGGGGTGGCATTGAGGGGGAGTGACAACCAGACAACTCTCAGTCTGGGAGGAGAAGGGATGAGAGCAGATGTGTGGGAAACGGAACCGAAGCAATGAGAAAGAAGAAACCCCACTTCTGAAAGAAGAAGAACATCTTGGAGTCACTGTGTGAAAAGTGTCAATGATGCAGATGTGGAGGAACAGAGACAGAGAGGAGGTGAGGCTGTGGGAGAATTGAATAGAATTCACACAGACGTGTCAGAGGAAATATATTGGAGATGGTAAGTGATTGTCTGTACAATTGTTATGGTTGCCTGTTGCCCAATGTGGCACGGTTGTGTAGCGGTTAGCACAACACTTTACAGTACCAGCGACCTGGGTTCATTTCCCACCACTGCCTGTAAGGAGTTTGTACATTCTTCCTGTGACCACGTGGGTTTCCTCCAGGTGCTCCAGTTTCCTCCCACAGTCCATAGACATATCAGTTGGCAGGTTAGTTGGTCATTGTAAACTGTCTTGTGGGTTTGTGATTAAATCGGGGAATTGGTGGGCGGCACACCTCGAAGGGCTGGAATCTCAATAAATCTCAATATCTCAACCAATCAATCAATCAACCAACCAACCAATAAATAAATAAATAAATAAAATTCCCCAATACTGACCAAGTCTTTCTTTATCTGCTAGCATGGCTTTATTTGTATTTCAACATTCATATTTCTTTTTGTTTCTCTTTCTCCAATTATGTTCATCAATCAGATTGCTTCACCAATAACTTATCTCCATGACCTCACCCTATTCAGAAATATTCCCTTTGCTCTCCTCCACCCCACATTACCCTTTTAAAACTAATTCAAAGTCAAAGTAAATTTATTATCAAAGTACATCTATGTCACCATATACAATAATGAGATTAATTTTCTTGCGAGCATACACAATAAATCCATAATGGAATAATAACCATAACAGAATCAATGAAAGACTGCAGCAACTTGGGCATTCAACCAGTGTGCAAAATACAACAAACTGTGCAAGTACAAAAAAAAAGAAATAATAACAAATAAGCAATAAATATTGAGAGCATGAGATGGAGGGACCTTGAAAGTGAGTCTGTAGATTGTGGGAACATATCAATGCTGGGGCAAGTGATGTTGAGTGAAGTTATCCCCTTTTGTTTAAGACCCTGATGGTTGAGGGGTAATAACTGTCCCTGAACCTGGTGATGTGAGTCCTGGGACTTCCTGTACCTTCCTTCTGATGGCAGCAGTGAGAAAAGAGCACGATCTGGGTGCTGGGGGTCCCTGAAAATGGATGCTGCTTTCCTGCGACATCTTCTTGTGTAGATGTGCTCAATAGTGGGAGGACTTTACCCGTGGTGGACTGGGCCATGTCCTCTGCCTTTTGTAGGATTTTCCATTCAAGGGCATTGGTGTTTCCATACCAGGCTGTGATGCAGCCAGTCAATATACTCTCCACTACACATCTATGGAAGCTTGTCAAAGTTTTAGATGCCATGCCAAATCTTTGCAAGCTCTTAGGGAAGTGGAGGTGCTGCAGTGCTTTCTTCACGATGTCACTTACGTGCTGGGCCCAGGGCAGGTCATCCGAAATAATAACACTGAGGAATTTAAAGTTGCTGACCCTCTCCACCTTTGTTCTTCTGATGAGAATTGGCTCATAGACCTCTGGTTTCCATCTCCTGAAGTCAATAAGCAGCTCCTTGGTCTTACAGATATTGAGTAAGAGGGTGTTGTTACAGCACCACTCAGTCAGATTTTCAATCTCCCTCCTCCTGTATACTGATTCATCACCACATTTGATTTGGCCTGTGACAGTGGTGTTTTCAGCGAACTTAAATATGGCATTGGAGCTGTGCTTGGCCACACAGACATAAGTGTAGAGTGAGTAGAGTGGGGGCTAAGCACACAGCCTTGTAGTGCATCTGTGCAGATGGAGATCCAAACTAATTGTGGTCATCAGGAGGTATTGAGGTCAAGGTCTAGAAGCTTATTGAGGGGATGAGGGATTGAATGCTAAGCAGTAGTTGATAAAGTGCATTCTGATGTGTGCCTCTCTGCTGTCCAGATGTTCCAAGGTTGAGTGAATTGGAGTGGATCCAAGTCGTTTCTCAGGCAGCATATGTTTCATCACTAACCTCTCGAAGCACTCCATCACAGTGGATGTAAGTGCTACTGGACGATAGTCATTGAGGCGGGTTACCATCGTCTTCTCAGGCACTGGTATAATTGAAGCCTGCATGAAGCAGGTGGATATTTCAGACCTTCGAAACGAGCTTAAAGATCTCAATGAACAGCCTAGCCAGTTGATCTGCACAAATCTTCAGTACTGGGCCAGGTAATCCATGTGGGCCGCGTGCTTTTCATGGGCTCCCACTCCTGAAGGCTGCTGGCACGTTGACCTCAGGGTCTGAAATCACAGTATCAGTGGGGGCCGTGGGAGCTTGCAATGGTTCCTCCATGTTTTGCTAGTCAGTGTGAGTATGAAAGGCAATGAGCCTTCCAATTCTGACAAAGGGTCTTTGACCTGAAAATGTTAACTTTGTTCCTGTTTCTATTGATGTTTTCCTGGTGAGTGTTTCCAGGATTTTCTGAGAGCATTTTAGTAATAGCATTGGACCTGAACATAGAGAGGAGCAAAGAAAAGGCAACTTTAGCTTTCACATACTTGAGGTTGGGGATGTAAATGCTGAATGGCCTGTAATGGAAAGCTTTTTGCAAAGGACGTAGGAAGATGTGAACGTGCCTGAAGCTGCTGTGGCCACGTCTGACCCTGTCAGTGCAACACTCAGCCAGGGAAACATTTTCAGGTAGATATGCCCAACGAGAATTGGTGATGAAAGTGTATCTCCTCTAAGAATTTAGCTGATCCTAGTAACAGGGTGCATGGTCTGACATCGGACAGAACTGTAAGTTACTTCTGTCCTTTAGCTGGAATGTTTAACCTGACTGAAGGTATAATGGTACAAGGAGCCCTTAAGAACGTAAGGTTAAAGAAAAAAATAGAAGTTCGTCTAATGGTTCCTCAAGCTTGCTCTGTATGTTCAATAGGATCATGGCTGATTTGATCTCAGCTCCACTTTCTTGCCTTTCCCATAATCCTTTACTCCCCTGTAGGCCAAAAATCTGTCTACCTCACTGTACACGCTCTGGTTAATCTGTAATAAAATTAAAAAAATAAAAAACTAAAGAAATTTGGCCTGTCCCCTAAAACCCTCACTAATTTTTATAGATGCACTGTAGAAAGCATTCTACTAGGGTGCATCACAACCTGGTATGGAAGTTGTCCTGTCCAAGACTGAAAGAAGCTGCAGAAGATCGTGAACACGGCGCAGCACATCACACAAACCAATCTCCGTCCGTGGACTCACTTTACACCCCATGCTGTCGGAGCAGCGCTGCCAGGATAATCAAGGACACGACCCACCCAGCCAACACACTTTTCGTCCCTCTTCCCTCTGGGAGAAGGTTCAGGAGCTTGAAGACTCATATGGCCAGATTTGGGAACAGCTTCTTTCCAACTGTGATAAGACTGCGGAACGGATCCTGACCCGGATCTGGGCCGTACCCTCCAAATATCCAGACCTGCCTCTCGGTTTTTTTGCACTACCTTACTTCCCATTTTTCTATTTTCTATTTATGATTTATAATTTAAGTTTTTAATATTTACTAATTTTAACTATTTTTAATGTTTATAATATTTTATATTTGTAATCCAGGGAATGTGAAGCGCAGGATCAAATATCGCTGTGATGATTGTACGTTCTAGTACCAATTGTCTGGTGACAATAAAGTATAAAGTATATATAAAGTATAAAGTAGGTGGTTAAAGAATATCTTTTCTGTCTCCCTTTTGCAATGCTTTAACTGAGCCTTTCTGCACAACTGCATCATGGTAGGTCTGAAGAGATATGAGTTCAATTTGTTTTCTGTACATTAAAGAATTGACTTTAATTACTTCCCTATGTAGTCAGGTGCTGCGGCTGAAATAAGGAAAAGCAAAATGCTTGTGATGAAAACTAGCCAACAGGGATCGGAATTTATGAGTGCCTGAGGCTAACAGACATTGCACTAGTTAGTTATTTCCAAAGTTAACTACTATCAGACTTTTTAAAAAAATGAAGCAAAAATAAAACTGTTGTTCAGTACTCACCTGAGGCAGTGGTTGCTGTGCTGTAAGACTTTCAGTATGCTTAGGATGGAGAGAAGAGCACTAATTGTATACTTGCTCTTTCTACACCATTTGACCCCTCCGAACTGTTTGTAATTCAATATGATGGCTATTCACCCACATTCAATACCCTGTTCTAGCATTCCCTCTGCATTGCAATCTCTTTGAAATATTTCCATTCCTTACATTTAATCATTTGTTCACAGATGCCTTATGTGGTAAGAAATGCCACAGGTTTATCAGTTTTAGGTGATTTCAGTCATAAGAACATAAGAAATAGGAGCAGGAGTAGACCATCTAGCCTGTCGATCCTGCTCCGCCATTCAATAAGATAGTGGCTGATCTGGCCATGGATTCATCTCCATCTACCTGCCTTTTCCCCATAATCCTCAATTCCTCTGCAGAAATCTATCCAACCTTGTCTTAAGTATATTTACTGAGGTCACCTCCACTGCTTCATTGGGCAGAGAATTCCACAGATTCACCACTCTCTAGGAAAAGCAGTTCTTCCTCATCTCCCTCCCAAGTCTACTCCCCTGAACCTTGAGGCTATATGCCCTAGATCCAGTCTCGCGTACTAGTGAAAACAACTTTCTTGCCTCTATCTTATCTATACTTAAGTCCTTAAGTGACTTCACCTCATGTCCTGAGGTTGTGACTTCTAGTTCTGGGAATATTCTTCCTAAATTTGGCACCTTCAATCCCATCAGGATTTGAAAGTTTCCAGAACGTCTCTCATTTCTCAAAATGAGTACATGTCCAATTGGTTGCTACTTGGTGATCCTTGCTATAGTGTGAATATTGTTTTGTCCAAGGATGGATTTTAGTGACATATGTTGCCCATCTGTGCTGACTGAAATATGAAGGCTTGCTGGTGGTTATGGAACTGGCAGAGTTCACAGGGACTGAAATATTGTGTGTTTTTAAAGGAGCTTGTGGGTTCTGGATAATGAATCTGAAACCTCTTGATCTTCATATAATGAGTCAAATGATTCTTGTTCGCCAGATATCTGTAGCAATGCTCACCCTAAACTGCTCTTGATGAGAATGTCCCGGTGACCTACTTTCATGAACTATTGTGTTCATAGTGATGACCTACTTCCGAAGAGCAGTTGATTAAGGAGTTCTGAGATATTGACCCTATGGCAAAGTGGTACTGCATATATCTGAATTGGGGTGCTGTGTGACTTGGCAGGAATCGGACTGGTTGGCCATGGTTTTCCATGTACCAGGTGGTGCAGAATGTGAAATGCCTTTCAAGAAGCACAGCTGAATTGCTTCGGCCAATGTTGCAGCCACAGTGGTGGTGGGTGCCTACACCTGCTGCACGAGGAACAATGTTGAGTGTGGTGACTATGATGTCGATCAGATGAGTTGCTCGATCCTGGATTATGCAGTACTTGAGTATTGTTGGGGCCACACTCATCCAAGCAAGTGCTGAGTATTCTGTCTCACTCCTGACTACTAGAAAAGCTTTGGGATTTTATGAGGCGAGCCACTCACTGAAAAATACCCAGCTTTACCTAACCTTCTTGTCAATGTTCATCTGGCTGGTTCGCTTGATCTTCTGGGTAATGATAATCCTGGGGATGTTGGTGGTAGGGAGCTCTTGTGGTAATGCCATGGGGCCATGCTGATTTATCTCTGCAAACAACAACCACCATCCTACATTAATGAATGGCACCAGCCACTGGAGGGCTTCTGTTTCTATAATTAAGCTCCCTTTTTGAGGGCAGTCATTCCCTTCCATGGGCATCACGAATATCACTTAATGCTGAGCAACCCAAATGTGAAAGCCACCAACATCTTGCTCCTTCCTTCTGAATTTATGAAGCAAGGTTATTGATGACGACGGCGGGTCTAAGGTGTTGTTCTAAGAAACTCTTGTAGCAAAGTCCAAAGCCTGAGATAATTAACTTTATGAAAACACGAAAACCTTTTTAATGCCAGGCGTGACTCCATCTGGTGAAAGGGTTTCCTCTTGAAACCCATTGACTTCAACTACAGTGATATCGCAGAGGCCTGGTAAATTTGAAGTGTTGCCTTGATGTCAAGGAGAATCAGTCTCTCCTCAACTGTTTGGCTATTTTGTTGACACTTACTTCAGAGCTGTAATGAGGTTTGGAACTAATTCGTCCTGCTGGAACCTAGACTGAGCTTTGGTGAGTGCTGAGGTCTGCTACTTAACACTTAACAGCAATATTTATGATTAAAAATTTATTTAGAGATACAGCACAGTAACTGGCCCTTCTGGCCAATGAGCCAGTGCTGGCCAATTACACCACGTGACCATTCAATCTACTTACCCGTACATCTTTGGACTGTGGGAGGAAACCAGAGCACCCAGAGGAAACCCACACCGTCACGAGGAGAATGTACAGTACAAACTCCTTACAGACAGTGCAGGAATTGAACCTGGGTCACTGGCACTGTTATACCATTATGTTAACGGTTATTCTACCACATCACCTAAATGGGATAATGGCTTTAGTGATTTTGATTGCAGGATGTACCGTATAACAAAGTTCAAAAGTTCGAAGTAAATTTATTATCAGAGAATATATATATTACCATATACTACCTTGAAATTCATTTTCATGTAGGTACGTACAGGGAAAGAAAGAAATACAATAGAATTTACATAAAGCTATACATAAGCAGACAAAGGCTGGCAAACAAGCAATGTGCAAAAGAAGATAAACAATAATCCTGAGGACATGGAGTCCGTGAAAGTGAATCCATAGGTTATGGAATTATTTCAGAGTTGATGTAAGTGAAGTTATCCACGCCAGTTCAGAACCCTGGTGGTTGTAGGGCAGTGTTTCCCAACCTGCAGTCCACAAACCCTCAGTTAATGGTATTGGCTCATGGCATAAAAAGGTTGGGAAACTATGTTGCAGAGTAATAATTGTTCCTGAACCTAATGATATGGGACCTACTTCCTGTCCAGTGGTAGTAGTGAAATGAGGGCATGGCCTGGATGATGGATGCTGCTTTCTTGTGGTAGTGCTCCTTGTAGATATGCTTAATGGTGGGGTGGGCTAGAGCAATAGATATACATACAGTATATTTCCTGTGATATTGTTTAATGGGATCTTTTAAACCTTCCAAGAGGGTAACTCTACTTCAAGGACGTCACCTAAAAAGAGGCCATTCAGTCCAACAAGCCCAGAACATTTCCACCAGTCCCATTCCCATACTGCCTGTAATTTGCCCTCTGTCACATGCTTGTTAACTCCCCCTTGACTCTTCTGAAACCTGTCTACCACAAAAGGGGCAGTTTGCAGTCACCATTTCACCTACCAGCATGTGTTTGGGAGGAAAAGTGGACCATTTGGGGAAACCCACATGGTCACAAAGAGAATGTGAACATTTCACCAGCACGCAGACACACACACACACACACACACACAAAGTCAGTTCTGAAGCAGCATTACAGGAGCAGTACTAATAATTTGACATGAAAGTAATCCTCAGTATTGACTGGAATGCCAATCTACGTGATTGTAGTCAGGCATTTGCCCCAGGACTTGTGCCCACATTCTACTGACACGGAAGGAAATGTGGTACTCGTTGAATGAAGTTGACGTGATTGGTATACGCAGAGGAACTCTGCTGACATTTGTAATCACCTGCCCAGATTAATTTATTGGGGCATGGCCAATTGGCAGTGGAATTTATAAACCTTTGGACTCATATTTAAGAACTCTACAGCTCATGCTTTCAGTACTAATTAATATATTTTTTGCATTTGCACAGCTTGTTTTCTCTTCACATTGGTCGTTTGTAAATCTTTGGTTGGATGTAGAATATCATTGTATTTCTTTGTTCTACTGTGAATGCCTCCAAGAAGATGAATCTGGCAATAGTATTGATAATAAATTTACTTTGAACTCTGAACTTCAAATGAGAGCAGACTAACTCATTCCTTTCATCACCATCTTTCCTCATTGAGCCTGGTAGCTGTAATTTACATTCAGGTCTGTGATTTCTGTCAGATTAGTTCGGATAGCCATGCTTGGATATCGGCCTGTGCCCACCCCTTCTCCCCCGAATGACATTGAACTCTGTGCACAGTTAAGGAGGAAAGTAAAACCTCAAGAAACTTGTGGGAATACTTAAGTGAATTCAACCAATGGACTGCAGCAATGGATTAGCTGAAAGTGTGCCTGTGGTGCAACACATTGAATTGAGTCAGTGCATTGACCATAAATTTAAAATGCACAATGTGTATGATCAAGGTGATATTGACTTATGACCTATTATACGCCAAATGAAATCACTACAAAAATAAAGAGTATGGTGGATGACTTACCAAAACTATGCAATGGATTCCAAATAAGGGATTATGTTTTATTATTTCAATTGAAACTGAATGCAACAGTTGCTTATTTAGCAATTCTAATGATTAAAAGTAAACATTCCTGCCCTGTTAATCTCGCTAAATATTGTGTGAACATTCACTGACATTTATGGTCCCCCTTATTCATTTTCTTGCAGTATTCAGGATGGCTAATTGTCACTTCTTCAAAGGTCTGCCTTCACTTTGTAGATTTCTCATTTAATTATTATTGCAAAGGAATGAAAGAACACAATTTGTTGCATGAGTATCTATTAGCGGGATTGCCTTGCTGCGCCGGTGATCACTGATTGGGGTTCAATTCCCACCGCAGCCTGTAAGAAATTTCTATGTTCTCCTCGTGCCCTGGCGGGCTTCCTCCGGGGGCTCTGGCTTTCACCTGCATTCCAAAGATGTATGGTTAGGGTTAGTGAGTTGTGCACATGCTACGTTGATGCTGGAAGCATGGTGACACTTGTGGGCTGCCCTCAGCACAATCCTTGCACTGTGTTGGTGACTGATGCAAAACATTTTGCTGTATTTTTCGATGTGCATGTGACAAGTAAAGCTAATCTTCAAGGTGATACAAAGAAGCCATAGATTAAGTGTTATATTTTATACTTTATTGTCGCTAAACAATTGATACTAGAACGTACAATCATCACAGCGATATTTGATTCTGCACTTCCTGCTCCCTGGATTACAAATATTAAATATTAAAAATACTAAAGATAGTAAAAATTAGTAAATATTAAAAATTTAAATTATAAATCATAAATAGAAAATAGAAAAATGGAAAGTGAGGTAGTGCAAAAAAAACCGAGAGGCAGGTCCGGATATTTGGAGGGTACGGCCCAGATCCGGGTCAGGATCCATTCAGCAGTCTTCTCACAGTTGGAAAGAAGTTGTTCCCAAATCTGGCCGTACGAGTCTTCAAGTTCCTGAGCCTTCTCCCAGAGAGAAGAGGGACGTAAAGTGTGTTGACTGGGTGGGTCGTGTCCTTGATTATCCTGGCAGCACTGCTCCGACGCCGTGCGGTGTAAAGTGAGTCCAAAGACGGAAGATTGGTTTGTGTGATGTGCTGTGCCGTGTTCACGATCTTCTGCAGCTTTTTTCGGTCTTGGACAGGACAACTTCCATACCAGGTTGTGATGCACCCTAGAAGAATGCTTTCTACGGTGCATCTATAAAAATTAGTGAGGGTTTTAGGGGACAGGGCAAATTTCTTCAGTTTTCTCAGGAAGCAAAGGCACTGGTGGGCCTTCTTGGCAGTGAACTGTGCTTGGTTGGACCAAGTCAGGTCATTTGTGATATTGACCTATTTAATCTATTTAACTCAGTTTACAAGGCTGTTATCTCTGGAACTTGCCCCAATATCGCTACACTTCTTTTTTCTACTTTAAAGCATTCTTGCCTTTCGCCAATCTTCCAGCGATTCATAGCTTTGTTTGTATGGGTCACTTTGGAAATTCTCAGCAAGTTCAGGCAGTATTTGCAGAGAGAAATTCTATTACTGTTTCGGTCAATAACTTTTATTCTGAATGGTAATGTCATTCACCTGAAACATTTAACTCTTTTCCTCTCCGCACAGAAACTTCTTGAACAGGTAAGCATTGGCAGCATTCCTGTATATTTAAGAAGTTAAGATTTACACAATAAAACAATTCCAAAGATACCTGATGGCAGGTGAAGAAGAAGGCACTTGGGACTCTTGCCTAGTCAAAGAATAAAATTTAGGTACAGTGTGTCGTGATGTGATATTATAAATCACTGGTTGGGCCACAGATGGAGTAAGTCTTTGTAGACATACATCAGTGATAATAAACCTGATTCTGATATATGAGAAGATGTGTGGGAATGCATGCAGAGGAGATTCATCAGAATATCGCTCAGAATAGAAGATTTTGGCTGGAGAGACTGGCCAGGCAGGGTGTGGGGGAATAGATTTAGGTTGGAGATGAGGACAAGCTGCTTTTCTCAGAGAATAATGAATCTTTGGAATCTTCTGCCCACAGAAGCAGTAGAGATTACTTGATTAAATATATTTAAGACACAGTTGGGTAGAGTTTTGCATGGCAGTGGAATGAAGGGTTATGGGGAAAAGGCAGGTAGGAAGAGCTGAGTCCATGGCCAGATCAGCCATAATGTTATTGAATGGCGGGGCAGGTTCGACAGGCCTGATGGCCTACTCTTGCTTCTATTCTGTTCTTATTTTTGAGTGGAGGATGCTGAGAGGGGTCAGTGAGAAACTTTTCTCCTTTGTAGAGGTATCCGTGACCAGGGAGTGTTGTTTTAAGATAAGGGATTTGAAGAGTTTTTTGTTCACCCAGACCGTATTTGAATGCTGGAGCACATTGCCCGAAGGCTTGGTGGAGGCAGATATTTTCACAACGTTTAAGAAATGTCAGGATAAACGCTTGGCATGCCGGAGCATGGAAGGCTGCAGGCTGAATGCTGGGAAATGGGATTAGTATAGATGGGTACCTGACCATCGTTATGGAAACAGAGGACTCTGTCTGCGTTCTGTTATTCTGTGGCACCAAGTGCTGTGTGTGAGTTAGCATCCTGTTTAATTGTTCATGCCCCTGTGAAGTGATTAGTGAAAGCAGAAGTAATGAAAATTAGGGAGTGAATTTGAAGGTTTAATGTCTCAACAGCTGAAAGCGCAGTTGTCAATGGCAGTGAGTAAAACCATGGATGGGAGTTCATCCTGAGGGTTGTACAGCTGGAGGACATTTGAGATTGGAAGGGATGAGATCATGGATGAAACTGAAAACAAGGAGAGAATTTTAAATTCAAATTATTGCCTACCAGGGAGCCAAGATAAATTAGCGAATGTAGCGATGACAGCTGAACAGGATTTACTATGAGCTTGGACATGGGCAATAGAGCTTTGGATGACCTCAGGATTGGTCAGGGTAGAGTATGGAGAACAGCCAGGAATAAAGGAAATCATGGGTGAGAATTTATAACAGCAGAATATTTGAGGTGGAGGAGAAGCTGTACGATACTGCAGAGGTGAAATTAACTGTCTCAGTGCTGACTCAGATGTGTGCTCAAAATCTCACTTTGAACTTAAAAACAGCACACAAATTTGCAAGCAATCTTGGCTTAGGTTCAGTGTACTATTGGGGTGAGAAATGGAATTAGTGGTTTGGGAATGAAATTTGTGGTGGTAATCAATATTCCCTGCAGTTAATTTGCAGAAATTTCTGCTTCTCCACTACCGAAAATTTGATGACTTTGAAATGATGAGGGTGGGGGACTGAAAGAGAAGTGGTGATGTTGTTGTCGAACTGTGTGTTAACTATGTATAAATGAGAACCATTTTGTATGATGCCTCTGAAAGGCTACATGTAAGTAAAAAATGAGTAAAGTTTCCAGTAAAATGGCGATGTGCTCGGATGCAGTGGCCACTCCAGGTCCCATCAGAAGTGCCTTTGTTCATCTTGTTTGTCTTTCTTATGATCACAAGTCACTGCTGGATACTGAGAAGATCAAGTACTGCAGGGCTGTCAGATCAGTGAGTTGCTTGATAGTGATGGATCTGGACTTACTGTGTACCATTGTTATGTTTTTGTCTGGATTTGTGTACCATTGTGTTGAGAAGATGCGTGGTGCGAGTGATTGTCTTGGGCATTTTTATTGTGATTGCAAGACCCTGTTGGACATTGGTAACGTAGAATACTGCAAACCCTGTTCACGGGTTCATTTGTGAGACCGATGGTGGGGGAGCTGCATTGCCCCAGGTGTGGTGAGGACTAGAACTAAGCCAAGGCTGTGGGATTGCCTGTGGCACTTGCCCAGGGGAGGAGACATCAAGGCAGTGTTCTCCTCTGACGTTTGCTTGGTGCTGCTCTCAGGTGTTCGCTTGGTGGAAGAACAAGCTGGATCTGGACAATTTACTATCAGTCTAGTCATACCAGTCAGGTTCTTGAGACATTTTTTTTTTCTCTTTGTGACTGTCTTTAATGAAATTGTAACCATATATGCTATTTGCACTATGTGCAATGTGCTACTGGTAATGTGTTTTGCGCCTTGGCCACGGAGGAATACTGTTTCGTTTGGCTATATTCATCTTTGGTTGTAACTTGGAACTGGTTAAAACCATTCATTGCAGATGAAACTTTGGCTCTAAATAGATTGATGACGATGGAATGAGGGAGATGGTGGATAAAGTTTGGAGAAACTAGTGTGGACAATAGTGCTAAAGGTTGCAGATGGATTTAGATGGACAAGGAACAGTTTCCAACCTTTATTGCTGTTACTTGGGAATGTTAAAACTGCATGGCGTGGCTGTGTTGTAAATGAAATTAAGAGAAAGATGTATGAGTGTATAAGATAAAGTGGACAAACAAAGCCCATAATTTTTTTATCTAGTTGTTTTATCTTCTCTGATGGCAAATAGCACAGGGATGGTGCAAATTTAAAGGTACAAATAGATTCTTCATTCATATGTGATATCCATATTAGAAGAAGGAACACTTCAAATTCACCTTCAAAAAAAAGTGCAAAGCCTGCAATGGCAACTAAATTTTCATTTGGTGAGACAACAACCACAATGGTGACTTTTCTACTACGTGGAGATATTCCTGTGCACCCTCGCTTGGGGAATGGAACTTGAAGAGCACATTTTCAGGCAGAGGCCCACAGTGATAGCTGGAATCTGTGGTCTCAAGGCCTGGAGTTGTGTGGAGCTGAGCCCTGTGCTGCAAGGACATTTATTACTGACACACTGTGGGAGCTGGCATTTTCAGCCAACCAATTTCAAACTCCCTTTGGAAATGATCAAACATGCAGCAAGTATGTTACGTCTTTCCATCCATTTGTGAACAAGTCCCTGTTGCTGAAGATTTCCAGCGTCTGCAGAATCTCTTGTGATACCATTCATTATGTTTGTTCCGTTCTAAATATCGGGTGGCACAAGGTGGCATAGTGGTTAGTGCAATCGTGTTACAGTGCCAGCGATCAGTGATCGGGGTTCAATTCTTGAACTGCCTGTAAAGAGCTTATATGTCCTCTCAGTGACTGCATGGGTTTCCTCTGGGTGCTCGGGTTTCCTCTCACACTCTAAAGATACACAGGTTAGGGTTAGTGAATTGCTGGCATGCTATGATCATACCAGAAGCCCGGTGACACTTGTGGGCTGCCCAGCACAGTTGTCGCTGATTTGATTTGACCTGCAGGCCTCTGTTTCCAGACTCACGCAGGCCTCGACTTCTGAACACGCAGATTTCCACCAATGTCATCAATGTGACTTAGTTGTGTTCTTAGGTTTGTAAAGATGGTTTGGGGGACAGAGAGGGGAGTTGGGGGTCATGTTAGGGGTTAGGAATAGGGATGGGGGTGGTAATAGGCCAGGGTTGGTAAATTAAGAGCCAAGGAAGAAGTTTGAGTCCAGGTTGAAGTGATCCGTGGCCGAACATCAGTGATCTTACAAGTTGTGTCGCAGGCTCTTGAGGAGACCGGTAATCCCCAGGTCAGACACCCGGCCTGGGTAACAGGTCCATACATGTGGCGTGTTCTGGGTATGGGCTAGAGTCACAAGGGCCATGGTCACCGGGTGTTGCACGGGGCGGCTGGAGCGACTGGAAGCGGACCCAAGTGCAGGACACAGGCACGGAGATAGTCCTGGACTTGACTAGGAACTCGGAACCAGGACCTGGACTGGGACTTGACTTAGACTCAGTGCCAGGACCTGGACTGGGACTTGACCTGGACACGAAGCCTTGACTTGGACTGGACACCCGGAGCCTTGACTTGGACTGGACACTCGGAGCCAACAAAACAAAACAACGACAGACCACTCACATCCCGGCTTGGAGCAGCGGCAAAACAGCTGGACCCACTCAGCAGGAAATGAGGCAACAAAAAAAAAAACAACGGCAGACCATTCGCATCCCGGCTCAGAGCAGCGACAAAATGGCCGGACCCACTCAGCTGGACACGAGACAACAAAAACAAACAACAACAGAAAAAATATATTTTGACATGGAGAAGCTCATAAAGATGGTCCCTTATTCTTGGTGGCTCGGAACATTAATCGCTGCCCTGGCTACGGTGACGGACCAGACTCTTGACTCGAAGCAGGAACAGTGGATGACAGACTCTCAACTCGACCCAGAAACTGCGACTGGCAGGCTCTCGACTCCACTCATTCTCAGCAGCCCGGAACGAGCATAGCCACCCTGCCGAGGTGACGAACCAGCAGCGAGTAGATGTAAGCCAGTGGAACACGGGGAAAGGGAAATTAACTGAAATGAGTAGTTAACGGACTGGACCATGACACTGGGGCTAGAGGTCCTTAGGAGTGTGGGAATCAGGGTTGCTGTGTGTGCAGGTCGAGGTCTGTGTGAGCCTGGAAGTAGAGGCTCGAAGGTCAAATCTGGCAAAGTCCAGAGGTCAATGCCAGGGGTTGAAGTGCCAAGGATAGCAAGCCTGAAGGATGAAGACCAAAGGTAGAGGTCTGAAGAAATCACAAGTGCCTGGGTCACAGGGGTCGCAGGTCTGTGTGAGTCTGGAAGTTGAGGCCCGAAGATCAAACGTGTGATCAGCATCCTGAGGTGAAATCTGAAGTTGGAAGTCAGATGTCAGTGAGCTTGAAAATCCAGGAACGAGGCCAAGAGGTCAGGAGGTGGTCTGTCCTGGGGTTGGAAGCCTGTTTGGGAGTGTGAGTGGGTGGGTGGGAGGGTGGTAGGGATGGGAAAAGAGCTTGCTTTGCTGTTGTTCTCTTTTGTTCTGTTGATGTTGTTGCTTGTGTTGTTCTGTGGAATGTTTTGGACATGCTGTGTTGGTGCTGGAAAGTGTGACAACATTTGTGGGCTGCCCCTAGCCCATCCTTGGGTTGTGTTGGTTGTTAACAGCCAATTAACTTCCTTCAGTTAGTCCTGACGAAGGGTCTCGGCCTGAAACGTCGACTGCACCTCTTCCTACAGATGCTGCCTGGCCTGCTGCGTTCACCAGCAACTTTGATGTGTGTAGCCCAATTAACTGTATGTTTCAATGTTCTTGTCATACATAGATCTGAATTAGAATCTGGATCTGAATCACCATATTGTCAAGAAATGTAGAAGAGGCTTGACCCAAAAGCAGATTAGCAGAGACAATTTTAGCAGTAAATTATACTTTATTATTAAACTTCAACCAACTAGCCACAAAACAAGAAAGAATAGACACTTAACATGACAAGACAACAAGGTAGCTGAAGTCTAGGAGCAACTGGTTGAGGCTGGCTGGTTTGATGGGTGAAAAAAGGACTATGGCTGAGAGCTGGGTTCAAATAGGTTGCAGGTGATGAGTTGGAAACGAGTGGCAGGTAACTCCTGTTAGTTGGGTGGAGACTGGGATGTGCCTGCCTGTGCAGGTCATATATATACAGTTCATGCTTTAGTGTACTTTAATGGTTAATTGCAGACACAAATTGCTGGAGGAACTCAGCAGATCAGGCTGCATCCATGAAAATGCATAAGCAGTCGACATTTTGGGCTGAGATCCTTCATCAGGACTGGAAAGGAAGGGGGAAGATGCCAAAATAAAAAGGTGGGGGGCAGGGTGAAGGACGATAGCTAGATAGAGGTAGGTAAAATGAGGTGGGTGGGAAATGTAAAGGGCTGGAGAAGAAAGAATCTGATAAGAAAAGAGAGTGGACCATGGGAGAGAAGAAAGAAGGAAAGGCACCAAGGGGAGGTTACAGGTAGAAGAGGAGAAGAGTTAAGAAAGCTGAGTGCGGAATAAAAGAAGAGGGAGGAGAAAAGAAACAAAGCACCCAGCTCCATGATGTGGGCCAACAGCCTGCGTTCTATTGACAGTGCTGTTTGCAAAGCTGTCCTTTTAACTTCAGATTGATTATTGCTTACAATTTATATTAAGAACTGAAGACTGATTCTTGTTTACGCCAAGAAGCTGAGCAAGGAATATTGGTTGGGAGTTTAACTTACTCAAAAGCAACGTTTTGACCGCTGGAAGAGGCAGCTGCTCTGTTGAAAGCTGAGCTTGGCAAAAAGGCCCCCATGGGCTCTGAGCAGTGAATATTCATACAATGATAGTTAAGTATCCCCCCATCCTTACTATCCCCATTTTCAAAAGTGAAAAAAATGGGATAATTCCTTTGATCATCTGTAGATTTTACCACTGGAAAGAGAGATATTTGAGGGAATTTTAAAGGCATGCTCCAGGGTTCTCAAATGCATGCAGAAACTAGACTTAAAACAATACTTGCCTAGCACTGTGGGGAACCCATTTCACACCCCAGGATATTGCCTCCTCAAGGAATGGAAAGTGTGGAATGTGCATACAGCTTGTGATCTTTTCGCTTGGTGAGTGTAACGGTTTGCCTCGTGTGTACATTTGGAAAATTGGCTTCATAATATTTCTTCTGTTTTCATGGTTTCAAGCTATCATTCGAAGTTTTAGAAAAATTTTGCACAGACGTTCACTCCTCAGTTACTTGCTTTGTACGTGTGCCACAACCTTTCCATGGTTTCAATAAAAACATAATACTTTCCTGTCCAACTTCTTGCTAAATGATAATCACGTGAGGGAGTTAAGAATCAGTGAGAAGCCATGAAAATGGAATGTGCAGAATGAAAGAAGTGCTGAGAGACTGGAATAAGTTCACTTACCTCATTCAGCAAGGACTTTGCAAGTGGGTCTGGCTATTAAAAAGAAAAGATAACATAGCTCACCTTGCCTTAATATTGAAAAGCTAATTACAAGCAAAAGGAGGAAAAGCAGTGGCTTCCATCAAATACTTTGGGAGAACTCACTTTACTAGGCTTGACAGGTATAGGCCCAATGTCTTTAATGGAGTCCTTAACCTCAATATTGGTAGGCATCAGATGACCTTGTTGCTCACAGATTAAAGGTGACTATTTCCCCTATTATACTCTGAGTGTGCTGTTTCACAAAGTAAATCATTGAATATCGTCATCCCCTTACTCAACTTCTTTCCTGTTGAGTAAATATGTAGTACCACACAATGAGAAACGCTACAGGCAATTTGTTAACATGAAAATTAGATAAAGCACTATTTTCCACTGGTATCATGGATTGCTGGACTTTCCAAATGTATTCTTCTGGCATGCTTGCAGATACTTGTATCATGATCAGAGTGGAAAAGTCACTCAAAGCTGCTACGCAGGTAGACTCTGTGGTTAAGAAGGCATATGGTGCATTGGCCTTCATCAATCGTGGGATTGAGTTTAAGAGCCGAGAGGTAATGTTACAGCTATATAGGACCCTGGTCAGACCCCACTTGGAGTACTGTGCTCAATTGTGGTCGCCTCACTACAGGAAGGATGTGGAAACCATAGAAAGGGTGCAGAGGAGATTTACAAGGATGTTGCCTGGATTGGGGAGCATGCCTTATGAGAATAGGTTGAGTGAAGTCAGCCTTTTCTCCTTGGAGCGATGGAGGATGAGAGGTGACTTGATAGAGGTGTACAAGATAATGAGAGGCATTGATCATGTGGATAGTCAGAGGCTTTTTCCCAAGGCTGAAATGGCTAGCACAAGAGGGCATAGTTTTAAGGTGCTTGGAAGTAGGTACAGAGGAGATGTCAGGGGTAAGTTTTTACGCAGAGGGTGGTGAGGGCGTGGAATGGGCTGCCAGTGGCGGTGGTGGAGGTGGAAACAATAGGGTCTTTTAAGAGATTCCTGGACGGATACATGGAGCTTAGAGAAATAGAGGGCTATGGGTAAGCCTAGGTAGTTCTGAGGTAAGGATATGTTTGGCGCAGCTTTGTGGGCCGAAGGACCTGTATTGTGCTGTAGGTTTTCTATGTTTCTGTGTACTAAGACTACAGAACGTATAGATACAACTTAGTCCATCATGGGCAAAGCCCTCCTCACCACTGAGTCTATTTGCACATTGCACTGCTACAAAAATAGTAGCATGCATCATCAAGGACCCCATCAATCTAGGTCATGCTCTCTTCTCAGTATTACCATCATGCAGGAGGTACAGAGCATTAAGTCCCACACAACCAGGTTCAGGAACAGTTATTACCTAACAACTATCAGGTTCCTGAACCAGCATGAATAGTTTCATTCACCACTACTCTGAACTGATTCTACGACCTACAGACTCTCTTTCAAGGGCTCTTCGCAACTCATGTTCTCTGTATAATTTTTTATTTGTGCAGTTTGTCTTTTATTGCATATTGATCATTTGCGTGTCTTTGTCTCTTTATGTATCGTTTTTCATAAATTCTATTGTATTTTTTCCTGTAGGTGCCTGAAAGAAAATGAATTGTAAGGTGGTATAAAGTAACATATATGTACTTTGATAAAATATTTACTTTGAGCTTGGAATTTTTGCACTGTGATCAGAGGGCAATTGTGAGAATCAGTGCTGGAGTGATTCATTTTTAATGGTAGAAGAAATGTTACAGCTTCTGAAAATATCCATAAACGGCGAATGGAACAGGTTGACTTCTAATGGATATGAAGGATGCTTGCATTTTACTCTTCTTCCCTCTGACCATCAACCTTTGCATTAATTGAGATGGTGAAATTTTGCATAAGACTTATGTTTATACCCATAAGCACAACATACTTTGCACAGACTACGGAATGTGATCATAAAGACAGCTTCACAGTAAAATGATTGAAGTGAGTGAGTGACACCGTTCTCAGATTGAATCTCACCAGACATAATAACGTAGTAAATAGAGTATGCCGGCACTTGCTATGGATCTGTGCACTGAAGATGAAAGCAGTACTGCTGTGATTTTGGAGCATGTGGACACCTCCCATCAACTAATGTGCCAAATAGTCCAACACATTATTGGGCTTAGAGTGTGCTGTGAATTGTAATACGTTGATGATCTTGGATATTAGAAATAAAATATGATCAGAAAATAACTGTGAGAATAGCTACAATAACACAGTTGTCATGTCAACATGGTATGACATGGAGAAGTGTTTATTAACTCTGTGCCCTGTCTTGGAAATGGGAGAACACTGATTAATAAGCAGCTGTGGATGCTTCCTCTAGCTTGACGTACTGGTACTGAGGAAATCTGCAGTTTTTCTTTGGCCCTGTTTCTTCATATTTGAAGCATTTCTTGACTGTTGCATTTTTTGCTATTTGTTTTGAGTGTTTTTCTCTCGACATCAATTAGTCTAGATCTTTCTGGAGTTAAGCATGGCGTATAATGAATGCTGGCGAACAGTACTTTCTGGCACCATGAAATGAGACAATAGTCAACAATGTCAGGGCAGCTACAATCTCTCTAGTCACAGGAGAACAGAAGCTCACTGCAGGTCATCCTCAACCATTTGACATAGTTTAATAATTGCTTGTCTGGAGCTATGAGAGTTCTCAGACACCACTCCTCCATTAAGCCCAGCTATGACATCTTAACTGAGTTGGTACAAGCTGTCATGAGCATGTCGATTAAATTAATTAGTAGAGGCTGGTGCAGTTGAACTGGTTCACATTGTAATTTCCCTTCGAGTGCTCGTGCTCAAATTGGCTATATGTTCTGCTGAGAGAGCGTTCTAAAGTAGTGACTTTCTTCCCAGAAGAAGCTATGGGCATTTTTGCTTCGATTTCGTGATTTCTTGTTGTTCGTTCATCTGAAAATTGGAATCACCAAGCAGGGTGAGGATTTAGATGCTGCTTTCTCTATGATAACGTACAACTTGGTGCCCTGCTTGGTGTACTACCTGTCAAGAGTGCTACCCTGCCGCCCCTAAGCAGGGGCAGCACAATCGAGTAGTGCTTTACAGCATCAGCGATCAGGGTTCAATTCCTGCTGCTGTCTGTAAGACGTTTGTACATTCTTCCTGTGACCTGGATTTCCTCTGGGTGCTCTGGTTTCCCCCCACATTCCAAGTATGTACAGTTTAGTAAGTTGGGGGCATGCTATGCTGGTGCTGGAAGCATGATGTCGCTGTGGGCTCCCCCAGCACGTCCTTGGATGGTGTAGGTTGTTGATATAAACTATACATTTCACTGTATGTTTTGATGTACATGACAAATAAAGCTATTCTTAATAAGACCAAAGGACATTTCCTGAATGTCTGTGAAGACTAAGTATTTTGGGTTGTAAACTGTATACCTTCTCTAATAATAAACGGAGCCATCTGAACCATTCAGCCCATTGATCCTGCTCCACTATTCCATCATGGCTGATTTATAATCCCTCTCAGTTCCATTCTCCTCGTAATCTTTGATGCCCTTACTAATCAAGAACCTATCTAATGTACCCAACGCTTATCTCTATACTGGAGATTCTATTTCACACTGTGTCCCTTTCCTGATGGATCGGTGAGCTTTGTAATAGTAGTTTATTGACCCTGCATTTAATGCAATATTGATTATCTTTTTGTGAGAAGTTGCCTAATGTTCAGTTATTTTTGTAGTTTATGAGATCAGTAGAGTAAGATCATCAGAAGACATATTTCATTGCTGTTCAGACTGAAGAAAGGATTTCTGTGGAATATATTTTCTTAAATTTGAACAATGTATATTTGGCATGTGGTATTGCCAAATAATGATGGGTTAATTCCAATGGGTCAAAAAGGAAACTCATTGCTCTGTCTGCATTCATATCACCTAGAAGCAAACTCTGTTATCCAATAATGCATAAGTTGTGAAAGGACCAGATCCAACAAATAAATATGAATGCATGATATAAAAATGAGATTGCTCTATATATGACGCAGAGGGATCCTAGCAGGATGGATGATAAGTGGATGTTTCACTTGCTGTGCTATTTAGTATGGGGCAGGAATTTCCTCTGAAGGCTGTGAATCCTTAAAGTTCTCAACCTCAGAGTGCTGTGGAGACCGAGACATTGAATGTGTTCAGGGTGGAGATTTACAGACTTCATCAGGCTCAAAGAAAACCTGGACTCCTTTGATATCTTTGTCCAGAGCAAGGTCATCTTCAGTGATGCAAAACTCAATAACTATTTGCAGGGGCCACGACTAGGAATCTAGCTAGCACACACTCTTGATATCAGTCCATGAAAACTGTAACTATGGTTATTCTATCTTCCATCATTTAGTGGTACTGCTAATGCCTCTGAGTCAGAGTGCAAGTTCATACTGTACTGACTAAATGGTGCATTGTTGGAAGTCCCAATAAAAATGAGGCTTCTCCTGCCCTCTCAGAGTGATGTTAAATAATCTGTGTAGCAGAGCAGGTTTATTTGTGCCTGGGCCAATATTCAGTTACCAAACATTTCAAAAGATAGATTTTTCTTCTGTTCCTTTGCCTTATGGTCTTATGGCCGTATTTGAATTACAAGGGAACCTATGGGTGTGGAGAAGAGTGGGAAAGTGGTGTTGAGGCCAAGACTGGATCAACCATGATTTTGCAGGATTTAGGAACAAGCCTGTTGTGCTGGTTGTCCTACTCCAGCCCTTGTTTTATATGTGCTAAACTCAAAGCATTCAAGAGGTCCACGATCTTGACATGGCTTGGAGGCTTGTGTGCTATGCTGGTTGGTATCAGGGCTTTAGGCATTGTCTCTTGCTAGGGGTACAGTAAGAGTGGTCCACCGGTCCTCCAGGTTCAGAGGTTCAGCTCAGGTCTCACAATCCCGACTGGTCAAGCAAAACTGTTATAGAAACAACAATGAAGAGTCCTTCTACATCTGAGTCTCCAACTGGGACTTGCATGGTTGACAGTAGTGAAAACAGAGAGAGAAGCTACAGGCAAGAGGAAGGAAGCCCTGAACACTGCCGAGACCAAGACCAAAATTAGTTTAGATACAGGAGACCAAAGACAACTTGGCGCTGTACCGTAGAGGCAAAAATGGGAACCTCGAACCACTTCTGGGGCACAATAGAGAAGATGGTTAAGGACAGACAGAGATAGAGGACCTTCATTGCTGCCCTAAACACCAGCAAACATAATGGGCAGTAAGTAGGTAAGATCTCGAAAGTGAATACATATAATTGAGATTGTTGCAATCCATTGTTAATGTGAATGGAAGTTCTTTTTCCATTGGTTCCAAATTATAATCAGTACTCTGGATAATCTTTTTGTTTTAGTTTGTCTTTTGCTGTAATGATCAGGTGACATACTTGCATTGCCAGATACCAGCATGTGATTACTATATTTGTAAGCATGTGTATCTAGGATCTTCAGTTCCAAGAGATGGGAGGAATCCATTGAGATGAATGCTGAACTGAGTGACGAAAGGTTTCCAGATGGTATGCTTGGGTGTGTGGATGGGACTTCACCACATCATGGGTTCTCATAGTTCAGTTGGATAATTTTTTTGTGAGGAATTAACTGACTAAGTAAGTTATTATATTGCATTAATTTACTAGTTTACCTGACACTATCACTGATTTTCTTTTCCTTACAATGTTGCGCATCACGTTGGCAGCTGGGACACAACATCCATGGTCGACCCCGATCAATGGGACGGCCTCAACAATATTTAATGAAATATTAAGTTCAAAGTTCATTTATTATCAAAGGATGTGTAAATTATACAACCTTGAGATTTGTCTGCTTACAGGCAGTCACAAAGCAAGAAACATGAAAGATCCCAATTTAAAAAAAAGACCAATACCCAATACGCAGACAGAAAAAAAACCACAAATCATGCAAACAATAAAAGCAAGCAACAGCGTTTAGAACCAAACTGAGTCCACAGACCCAGAGCCCAGAGCAGCCATGTTGTGTTTTCAAAGGTTTCAAATGTACATTTAATATCAGAGGAATGTATGCAATTTACATCTTGAAATGCTTTTTCTTTGCAACCATCCACAAAAACAGAGGAGTGTCCCCATAGAATGAATGACAGTTAAAAGTTAGAACCCCAAAGGACCCCCCCAGCTCCCCTCCCTCCTGCGCATAAGCGGCAGCAAGCAATGATCCCCCTCCCCCACCAGCAAAAAAAGTGCATTGATGCCCACCAATGTGCAGATAAGCGTGCAGCAAAGCAACAGCAAAGCCACAGACTTACAGTGCCACAATGACTACTCCTTCACCCAGTATTCAACATACCATAGGCTCTCTCTCTCCCTAATAAGGGATGCCTCCATTTCACAGTGAGAGGAGAGACGCTGGTTTACAATGTTAAAAATCCGTTGCATCGCTTTTTCCGAGCTCTGTGCCCAAAGATCTCAGGTCTCTGGGCACACAGCCATAGATCTTCTGCCTCCCACGACATGCCGGTCTTCTGACGGGACACCGACCTGTGATCAGCCCATCTCCAGAGCCACAAAATCTCAGACCTCCAAAGGTGAGCGAAGCTCTTAGGCTGCGCCCATGGCATTTCGAATAACGGCCAGTCATGAAACCCCGAGAGCGGGTCCCATTCTTGCAAAGAACCAAAGTCAGTTTGTAAATCCAGGTCAGGGTCTTCAAAAGAACCATTAAAGAGAAAATTGGAGACATTAAAGTTAGAAATAGCGCTGTTTCGAAGATGCATGCAAAGGAGTCGCCGTTAGGCGCCACTGTCTCTCTTAAGCTCTACCTCCTTTGAGCAACCACCATCAGCAATGAGCAATCCATCAGCATCAGCAATCACCACTTACTTACTTCATGAGCTTTTTTTTTTGATTTCCATGAATGTTCTTGACCGCCATTTTTCAAATGCTGATGTGACATTTGCAAACAGTCGTGTTAAAACTAAAGATTGCTGTACTTAACAATAATAATCGGAATCCAATACACATGTTAAGAATAATCCATCTGCTCTAAAATGAGATTGTTACTGTTGATAACTTTTAAAGGAGAAATTTCTAAATGGTTTCAATGTGCACAGGACAGAGAAAGAGGGAGAGCAGGATCAAAGGCTAAGATAGGGAAAAAAAGGATCAGCCATGATTGAATGGCAGAGTAGACTCGATGAGTCAGATGGCCTAAACTGCTCCTATGTCTTATGGTCTTATGGAACCAGCTGAAGAGATTGGTAGTGAATATAAATTCTAAGAATGTGGCTGTTCATGAAAATAATAGAAGAATGTGTGAGCCTCTGAAAATATCTAGGATAAGCCTATTTATTTTTCATGGTCTTCCTTCCCTTCAAATGTCAATTTTCTGTTCGTCTGATGTCATGGCTTGATCTTATGACCATAATTATGACCTTCCTGCTTTAGTTACTTTGAATCAGCACATATTATCAGGCTTACTTCTAACTTACATTCCTTCTATCTTTATCCCTGATTATTGGCTTGCAGGTTTTTAAGAGTTGGCCACAGATCCTGTCGTTTCACCCTCCCTTCTGTTCACCTGAGATGTTGTTATCCTGCTAAAATTGTGGACTAGTTTTACAACAAAAAAATGGCTAAGAAATGAAAGACATTGTAATGAAAACAAGCCTGTTGGAAATAATCAGCATATCTGATATGATCTCTGGAAAGAGAAATAATTATCATTTGGAACTAATGAAGTTTTGCAAGGAATATTTGTAAGGAAGCGCAGAGCAAGGGAAAGCAGACTTCAACTTTGACATAGAAAATTCTTGTCCTAGATCAGTGGTCAAACACAATGCAAAATTCATTGCAGGTCAAATAATGAACAATCCAGAGCAATATATGTTGGAGGAACCCAGCAGGTCTGGCAGCCTCTATGGAAGGTAATAAACAGTCAATGTTTTGGGCTGAGATCCTTCATCAGGACTGGAAAGGAAGGGGGAAGAAGGCAGAATCAGAGGATGGGAGTGAGGAAATACAAGCTGGCAGGTGACAGGTGAGGGGGAAGGAGTAAGGGTGGGGGAGGAAATGATGTGTGAACCTGGGAGATGATAGGTGGAAGGGGTAGAGGACTGAGGAAGATGGAATCTGATCGAAGAGGGTGGACCATGGGAGAAATAGAAGGAGGAGGGGCAACAGAGGGAGGGCATGGGCAGGTGAGGAGAAGAGAAAGGGCTAAGAAGGGAACCAGAATGGGGAATGGAAAAAGAGGGAAAGGGGAGAGAGGAGACATTACCAGGTTAGAAAAATCAATGGTTATGCTGTCAAGTTGGAGGCTACTCAGATGGAATATGAGGTGTTTGCCCTACAACCGAAGAGAGGCCTCATTGTGGCAGTAGAGGAGGCCATGGATCAAAATGTCAGAATGGGAAGTAGAATTAAAATGGGTGGTCACCAGGAATGAACACTCCAGCTATTGGCTGGGGTAGATAGTCACAATTACAATTACGATAAAATAAATAACAACTTCTAAAGCTGTTGATTTATGTTTGAGGACTATTAAGCCTTCTTTGCAGTGATAAAATAGTGTTACTGAATTTTTTAATTTTCAGAGGCAGCTTCTGAGAACGATTTATTTATTTATTTATTGAGATACAGCGTGGAATGGGACCCTTTGGCCCTACGAACCACGCCGCCCAGTAGTCCCCAGATTTCATCCTTGCCTAATCTTGGGACAATTTGCAATGACCAATTAACTTAGGAACTGTGGGAGGAAACCGGAGCATCAGGAGTAAATCTACTCGGCTGTGGGGAGAACGTACAAACTCCTTACGGACAGTGGCAAGGTTTGAACCTGCTTCGCTGGTACTGTAAAGCGTTGTGCTAACCACTACACTATCACGCTGCTCTTAGAGAACATACGTTGTACCATATGGAGAAGCTTGGAAAAATAAAAATTCAATCAAAAAATTAATTGCTGCAAAGGGATTTTAAGAGTCTCCTAATGGCACAATTGTTATTGATTTGTGGGTCAGAATGCGATTTTTCCATCAGAAGAATTGGGTTATAGGAACATGCTATAAGTAAGGCCCACTGTCGAAGTGAACCTATTGTGTAAATTCGATTTTGTGACACTGGAGCCTGCAGAATAAATGTTTTAACCTGCAATGAATTGCTACAAAAAAATAAAGAGATCAAAGTCAATTTTTGATGGTTTGCTTTATTTTATAAATACAACTTTAAAAGTTCATCTGTTGTTGCAAATAATCTCTTTTAGAGATTTAGAAACTCCTTGCTTTATGTAAAAGTATTGTGAAAAGCAAAATGATCAAAAATAAAGGAAAATGAAATAAGATCACAGAAGTAAGTATCTGAAGAGGAATTAAGCAAGTGCAAAACATTTATATTTTAAGTCTATATTCCTGTACTTTAGACTTCAGCCCAAAACTTGCAACAATCAATTAACAGCTGCAATAAATTAACAGCCAAATTCCTCTCCATGTTACCTAAACCTGCATTTCAACCAAACCTTTGAGTATGAAAAGCTTTAGAATTGAGATATGGTTGAAGGAATCCATTTCCATTCATTTAACAGTGGGCATCTTGTCATCTGACATAATTCTGGCCCTTCTGCTGATAGAATTAGATAGGTGCCACTGGTTTACTTTAGCGTTGTAAACAATTTGAGCATGTTTTAAAACTCACCCTCATATTATTCTAGCCAATTTTCTGACTGTCAAGGGTCAGAATCAGGTTTATTATCGCCGGCATGTGACGTGAAATTTGTTAAGTTAGCAGCAGCAGTTCAATGCAATACATAATATAAAAGAGAAAAACTAATAAAATAATAATAATTAATAAATAAGCTTATCAATTACAATATATGTATATTGCATAGATTGAAAAAAGTGCAAAAAACAGCAATACCGTATATTAAAAAGAAGTGAGGTAGTGTCCAAGGGTTCAATGTCCATTTAGGAATCAGATGGCAGAGGGGAAGAAGCTGTTCCTGAATCACTGAGTGTGTGCCTTCAGGCTTCTGTATCTCCTACCTGATGGTAACAGTGAGAAAAAGGCATGCCCTGGGTCTCTACATGGCTCTAGACCGCCTGGACAACACAAACACCTATGTCAGGATGCTGTTCATCGACAAGAGCTCTGCATTTAATACCATCATTCTCACAATTCTGATTGAGAAGTTGCAGAACCTGGGCCTCTGTACCTCCCTCTGCAATTGGATCCTTGTCTTCCTAATCGGAAGACCACAATCTGTGCAGATTGGTGATAACATATCCTCCTCGCTGATGATCAACACTGGCGCACCTCAGGGGTGTGTGCTTAACCCACTGCTCTACTCTCTATATACACATGACTGTGTGGCTAGGCATAGCTTCAACACCATCTATAAATTTGCTGACGATACAACCATTGTTGGTAGAATCTCATGTGGTGACGAGAGGGTGTACATGAGTGAGATATGCCAACTAGTGGCATGGTGCCACAGCAACAACCTCATTCAACGTCAGTAAGATGAAAGAGCTGATTGTGGACTTCAGGAAGAGTAAGATGAAGGAACATATACCAATCCTCAGAGGGATCAGAAGTGGAGAGAGTGAGCAGTTTCAAGTTCCTGGGTGTCAAGATCACTGAGGATCTAACCTGGTCTCAACATATCGATGCAGTTATAAAGAAGGCAAGGCAGCCACTATACTTCATTAGGAGTTTGAAGAGATTTGGCATGTCAACAAATACACTCAAAAACTTCTATAGATGTACCATGGAGAGCATTCTGACAGGCTGCATCACTGTCTGGTATGGCGGGGGGGGGTCTGCTGCACAGGACCAAAAGAAGCTGCAGAGGGTTGCAAATCTCGTCAGCTCCATCTTGGGTACTAGCCTACAAAGTACCCAGGACGTCTTCAGGGAGTGGTGTCTCAGAAAGACAGAGTCCATTATTAAGGTGCAGCCTCACTAACGTCGTCCCCAATTGCTTAGTTTGGAGCTGTACCAAGTATCATTAATTTTGTAGCCACTATATTGATCAGCATGTACTTTATACCAAATCTTGCACACTTGACCTGATAAACCAGACTTATGACTATTTATTCCCCTCCACAGATGCTGCCTGACCTGCTGAGTTCCTCCAGCATTTCATGTGTGTTGCTCTGCAATTTTCAGTGCTTGCAAGCAGGATTTTGCAAGCATCAGTTCAATACTGATGTAAGTTTAAATGGGATTTCTGCTGCATTTCTGATTAAGTTACTTTGGAGGTATTAGAATGACTCTGAAGCAATTTGCAGCCCACACATTAGCTTTATGTACCAAGTATCAGTTCCAATCTTGCAGCGATGGGGTGCATTATTTGGGGAAGTAAAGCATTATAGTTTAATGGAAAAGAAAACCAGACAGGTTTGGCAATCAAATTGGTATTGCTTAATCTGTGCTATAAACAATGTGGAATGATAGCAAAATGAATAGGAAAAGATTAATACCTTTAATTTGGGGTGTACAGTGTGTCCATGGAGAGCAGCACCTCTGGTGAAGGCGGTGGGGGGGGGGGGTGGTTGTTGTGTTCATTCTGGAGAAGCTCACTCACCTTTGGCTCCCACCAGAGAGTCAGCTCTTCTACCTGTGGCTCCAAGTAGCTGTTTGCATGTGACACCGGCCATAACCTGGTACACTGCTTCGACAGGTGGACTAAATCAGGTGAGGAGAGCCTGTGGCCTCGTAGCCCGTAAAACCTGTCCTAGCGTGTGAAGTCAGCCCTGGCGGACTGGGCGGATGAGATCCAGTAGTCCAGGAAGGCAGTACCGCAATGCTCCATGGAGAGTGAAAGGCATGACAAGACACAGAAGACGACATGGTCATCCACCGCAACCAAGGATGACCCCTGTTTGTGATGCTTGTTCGTACCACTGGATCTGGACTTCTGAGCTTGAGAAAGTGGAACTGCACCAGTGCAATGGTTCTTCCTCTTTAAAAACTCCCCACACACAGGTTTCCCCTCGTCATCTGCCACAAGGGATAACCTTTTAATTGGTGATTCAGACATTATCAGTTTCAACCAGCTCTAAAATTGCAAGGTGAAAAGTTAGAATAACTTGTTATACCAAAGAAAATTGAAGAAGTATTGGATGTGATTTATGGAAAACAAACAAAAAAAATCAGGTCATTAGTTTCTGAATAATTATGGGAAAGATTGTTCTCCACAATTATAGTTATGGACAGGTTGTTTTCTGGTAAAGGTGCACCTGATAAGTAAAAGGCCTTCAAAAGTGAAATTTTGAGAGTACAGAATCTGTTTGTTCCTGCCAGAATAAAAGGCAAGGATAACAGGTTTAGAGAACCTTAGATTCTGAGAGATAATGAGGCCATCATTTAGAAAAGGAAGAAAAACATAGCAGATATAGGCAGGTAGGAACAAATGAGGTACTTGAGGAGTATAAGAAACGTAAGAGAACACCTAAGAAGGAAATCAGGAGGGCTAAAAGGAGGTACGAAGTTGCTGTAGCAGGCACCATGAAGGATAAGTCCAAGGGTTTCTACAGATATATTAAGAGCAAAAGGGACAAAATTCATCATCTGGAAGATCAGAGTGGTCATCTATGCTTGGAGCCAAAAGAGATGGGGAGATCTTAAATGGAATTTTTTGCACCTGCATTTAAATCCCCGGGGCCTGACAAAGTGCACCCTCAGATTCCATAGGAGGCTGGTGCAGAGAGTATTAGGGCCTTAGCCGAGATATTGAAAATGTGCTTAGCCTCAGATAAGTTGCCAGCAGATTGGATGATAGCTAATTTTGTTCCAATGTTTAAGAAAGGCTCTGAGAATAAACGAAGAAATTATAGCTGGTGAGCCTGAACATCAGTGTGGGTAAGTTATTACTGGAAGTTATTCTAAGGGACCAGATATATAAGTATTTGGATAGACAGGGGCTGATTAAGGCTAGTCAACATGGCTTTGTGTGTGGTAGGTTGTATCTAACCAATCTTCTAAAGTTTTTTAAGGAAGTTACCAGGAAGGCAAGACAGTGTATGTTGCTTATATAAACTTTAACAAGACACTTGACAAGGTTCAGTCACTTGGCATTCAAGATGAGATAGTAAATTGGATTGGACATTGGCTTTGCAGGAGAAGCCAGAGAGTAGTAGTCGATGGTTGCCTCTCTGACGAGACTCCTGTGACTGGTGGTGTGCTGCAGGGATCAGTGTTGAGTCCATTGTTGTTTGTCATCTGTATCAATGACCTGGATGATAACGTGGTAAACTGGATCAGCAAAGTTGTGGATGACATCAAGATTGGGGGCAGTGAGGAAGACCATCAGAGGTTGCAGTTGGATATGGCCCAGCTTGAAAAATGGGTTGAAAATGGCAGATAGAACACAAGTCATAGAAGTGTGATGTGTTGCATTTTGGGAGGACAAACTAGGGTAGGATCTACACAGTGAACAGTAGTGCAATGAGGAGTGTGGTAGAACAGAGGTATCTGGGAATACAGATCCATAATAGTAGTATCACAGGTAAGTAGGCCCATAAAGAAAGCTTTTGGCACATTGGCCTACATAAATCTAAGAATTAAATACAGGAATTAGAATGTTACGTTGAAATTTATGAGATGTTGGTGAGGCCTAATTTTGTGTGCAGTTTTGGACCCCTACATACAGAAAAGATGTAAATAAGATTGAAAGAGTACAGAGAAAATTGACAGGGATGTTGCCAGGACTTGAAGGCCTGAGTTATAGGGAAAGTCCGAATAGGTTAGGACTTTATTCTCCAGAGTTTAGAAGAATGAGAGGAAATTTGATCGAGGTATGCAAAACTATGAGGGATATAGATAAGGTGAATGCAGGCAGGCATTTTGTACTGAGGTTGTGTGAATAGAGATCATGGGTTAAGAGTGAAAGGTAAAATGATTCAGCAGAACATGAGGGGGAACTTCTTTACTCAGGGTGGTGAAAGTGTGGAACGAGCAGCCAGTGGAGGTGGTGGATGTGGGTTTGATTTCAACATTTAAGATAAATTTGGATAGTTAATGAATGGAAGGGGTGGGGGGAGGCTATGGTCTGGGCTCAGGTTGATGGGATTAAGCAAATTAATAGATCATCACAGATGAGGTGAACCAAAGGGCCTGTTTCTGTGCTGTAGTGTCCTATGATTCTATGACTCTATAAGCACAAGAGTGTCTGCAGATACTAGAAATCCAGAGCAACACACAAAATGCTGGAGGAACTCAGTAGGTCTGGCAACATTATGGAGAGGAATGAACAGTTGACATTGACTGTGAAGGGTTTTGGCCTGAAACATTGACTGTTTATTCCTCTTCATAGATACTGCCTGACCTGCTGAGTTCCTACAGCATATTGTGTATTGCGTTGTCACAGAGGCATTGGTCAAAACATTTCAGATAGCTAATGATGGTTTCAAAAATGTGACAGCAAGTACTGAGTTGGACAACAAACATCTGTGAATCTTTGAACACCAGAAAGATTTTTGAACCATAAATGACTGTTACCTTGCAAAATATTTAGTGAGGATTTTTTTTAGTTGAAGGAAATAAGCCTTAATTTTTCTACAAGAGCAATGATTTTCTTCTCTTTTTTTGTATGGGTACAGATTAATAGTGCCATTCAATATCTTACCCAAGTGTCTATTATTTGTGTGTCATTCTAAGTTATGAGTCTTGTTAAGCTGGTTATCTAGGGAAAGGTGGGTAATTACATCTTTTTGAATGATTCATGTTGGCACATCTGTTTGTAAACAAATGCTAAAATATTTGCCATATATTTCCATGAAGACTGTGTACCTTTCAAATTTGCCCTAATTTCATTGAAAGCCATGATTGATGTGTTTAATGTATTTGAATGTGTTCCAATTTAGGTCAATTCCAGTCTTATTTTCCCCAAAGAACCAAACGAGCATCTCTTCCAGGATTGAGAAACGAAGAGGAGCAGGAAGCAGATTCTGTGGAGCATTTCCAATTAATTGCCAGAATATTGGCTTGGTCATCATGGGGGATGAGTTGAGTGCACAGTTTTATGACAGCCTTTGTGCAATAGTAACAAAATAATCTTCACAAAAAAAATGAGTGTTTGGTGCCAGCAATTAAAAACCAACCATCTGGGGAATCAGGACTGTACAACAGCAGAAGATATGTTTTTCTCAAACATTCAAGAATGTCCCTTTTCTCATTGAAATGAGGCCTACCATTGGTTGGGGTCAACCATCAATGCTGTGTCCCAGCTGTCCACATAATACACTAGCCAGGGCAGCACAATATTGACAGTAAGCTGTAACCCATGTAGCAGGCTTCTCCTCTCTATGCATCTGATGAATCCAAAGGAATAGCAGAAACCAATACAGTTTGGCACCAGTACTGTTGCAGGAGTTGCCAGTCAATGTTAAGCTCAATATAGGACTGCCTTAGGGACTCCCAAAGTCTTTCCCATGAATGGCTATAGTCACAAAGCAGTGGGGGTTTGAGGTCAGAGTTTTCCTTCTCCTAGAGGAGCTGCCAAGCACAGCTGACAAGCCTCATCAGCCTGAAATGGCTGGTTTTAAGATGCCAGAGACCTGCCTTTGCCCTTTCTCCTGTTAGTAGAAATGGTTTCATCAGGCTTAGTAGCTAAGCTACATGTGAAGACCAGGAGTTAGATTTGTTTGTCAGAGGCTATTTGATAGACACACCACAAGGAGCAATTAATAGGTAGTGGGAGCTTAAACCCACTACTATACTCCAGCTATAACAACCTTAAGGAATCAACATGATTGATGTGATTTCTTGCAAATTCTTATACCACAATTATGCAGCTTATGAACATACCTTATGGGCAATGCAATGTTAGTAGTCATTTCAAGAGGACAAGAATATAAAAGCAATGTTGTAATGCCAAAGCTCTATAAGGCATCGGTCAGAAAACACTTGGAGTATTAAGAGCAATTTTGGGCCTGTTATCTAAGAAAAGATGTGCTGGTATTGGAGAAAGTCAAGAGGAGATTTACAAGAATGATCCTGGTAATGAAAGGGCTAATACATGAGGAACATTTGACTCTTGACCTGTGTTTACTGGAGTTTAGAAGAATGAGGGTGGTTCTCATTGAAATCTATGGACTATTGAAAGGCCTAGATAGAGTGGACATGGAGGATGTTTCCTATAGTGGTGGAGTCTAGAATCAGAGGGTACAGCCTCAGAATGAAAAGATGTGTTGCAAAGAACAGGGTGAACCCAAACACAGGACACTAGCACAGAGATTGAGTTAGGATGCAGACAAGGGTGTGAGAGTGGCTGGAGCTGAACAGCAAACAGGAGGGGTGAACAGGAAAGCTAGAAGCAGGCAGAATTTACCTTGACACAGGGCATTGCTGGCACTGAACAGCAAACAGGAGACAGGCAGCAGGCAAAACTGACCTTGACACAGAGCATAGAAAGGCAAGAGGTAGACAATACTTTTCTTGACACAGAGAGACAGAGTTACACAGATAAACCTCAGTACTGAAGTAAAACTTAGAATACACAATCTTAAGCAGCCAGGAACATTAATCACCACACTGACTAAAACAACAATCTGGCAATGAGTAGATGCAAAGCCGGGTTTTTATGCTGCAGGTCTTGATGAGAACCAGGTGTGCCGCCACCAAAGGGAATTAGGAGAAAATGGAGAATTAACGATCGGGACCGTGATAAGATGTCCCTTTAGAACAGAGATGAAAAATAATTTCTTGAACCAGAGGCAGAATTTATTGCCACAGATGGCTGTGGAGACCAAGTCATTGGGAATATTTAAAGCAGATGTCGATAGGTTCCTAATTAGTATGGATGTCAAAGATTATTGAGAGGAGTCAGGAAAATGAAGTTGAGAAGAATAATAAATTAGCCATGATAGAATGGCAGAGCAGGTTCGATGAGCCAAATTTCCCAATTCTGTTCTGATATTTTATGGTCTTACCTCAAAAATAAAGCCAAAAACAATTTAGTAGAATACATTGACTTGGAATATTCAATGAACAATGATGTTGAAACAAGATCTTGAAGAAAGCTGTCCACAGAGATCTGGTTATCTCTGTGTATGGATTTCATTTTCCCTAATGATGATGGCTATTGGCTGTATGATCAAAGTGACCCTTGGCAAGCAACTGCGTTACCAAGTTTGTCGAGCAGCTAGTCACTGGGATGAATTCTTACAGATTGAGAACCTGGATTTAAAAACATAATTTTTAACTATTTTAAAAGTATATTACAGAGAGTGAAAGAATGGAATGTACAAATGGTTTTTAGGTTAAATTTGAAAGATAAACTTTAACCAATAAAGTAATTTATTTTATTTTAAAACATGGCCATTTTAATCCATGGGCCTTATTTCTCTGTTCTGGTTTCCTGACTTCTAGATTTCTATTTTTAAATGTGCTTGTGTACACTCCAGAAATTGTTGTCAGATTTCCTTTGTTTTAATTATAGCAGTGACGTTTAAGGCCATAAAACCATAAGATATAGGATTAGAATTAGGCCATTTGGCCCATCAAGTCTGCTCTGCCATTTCATCATGGCTGATCCATTTTTCCTCTGAGCCCCAATCTCTTCCCCATATTCTTCATGGCCTGACTAGTCAAGAATCTATCAGCCTCTGCCTTACATAAAGACTTGGCCTTCACAGCTGCCAAAGATTTCCACAGATTCATCACTCTCTGGCTGAAGAAATTCCTCCTTATCTCTGTTCTAAAAGGACACCCCCTCTATTCAGAGACTGTGTCCTCTGGTCTTAGATTCTCCCACCACAGTAAACATTCTCTCCACATCCACTCTATCAAGGCCTTTCAACATTTGATAGGTTTCAATGAGGTCACCCCCTCATTCTTTTGAATTCCAGTGAATACAGGGCCAGAGCCATCAAAGGCTGTTCATATGACAAGCCATTAAATCCTGGAATCCACACTGTAATAAAATAAGCAATACCATCTCAGAGCCTTTGGGAGCCTAAATGTTTAATCTCCTGATACAAATCTAGTGCCTCCAGTGTGATCCTCCAGAAATTGCCTTTTTTATGAACCATTGGGATATGGATTCGCTAGCATGGCCAGCAATTATTGCCTTGAGAACAATGAGCTGATATGTTGGCTTGAACTGCTGCACCCACAATGAAGAGTGAAGTTGGGATCTTGTGTAACTGGGGTGGGGGTATTTGCAGGCGGTGGTGTTGCCAGGTGCCCATTGCCTTGTACTTCTTGACAGTTCGGGTGTGCAGTTTAAGGAGCCGAGTCAATTAGCTGTAATGCATGTGCAGATGGTACACACTGCAGACATGGTGTGCTGATAGTACTGGGAGTGAATGTTTTTCTTGATTAGTAATATGAATCAAATGAGTTTCTTTCTTCTGGGTAGCTTTGACGTTCCTGATATTCCAGGACCACTGGACTCAAAAAAACAGTTACTTCCCTCAGGCAGTAAGGCTGATCAACACCACCAACAACTAAACCACCCCAAACCACCACTACTTTATCATTTCTTGTCAGTCACCTTATGTAAAGACACTCCTGTGCTTATTGTCACTCTATGGACATAAAATCAATCTATGTACAGTATATCAACCATCTTATCTATTTATATTTATTGTATTTTTTATTATTGTATTCTTTATCATATTGTGTTTTTTTGGTGCTGCACTGGAGCCAGAGCAGCAATGATTTCGTTCTCCATTAAACCTGTGTACTGGAAATGACATTAAACAATCTTGAATCTTACCGTAGTTGTAATCATCCAGGCAGATTTGGAGATTGCTTTCACACGTCACGTCCGTGTCTGATGATGTAGATGGTGGAAGAGTCAGGTGGTGAGCCATTTACCAAAGGATACCCAGCCTTGGCAGCACCTATGGAGGGCAGTGGTCAATATTTTGGTCTAAGACCCTGGTCTCAGCCTGAAGCGGCAAATGTTTATTCCCCTCCATAGATGCTGCCTGACCTGCTGAGCTCCTCCAGAACTTTGTGGGTGCTGGTCAAGATTTCCAGCATCTGCAGAAACTGGTGTGTTTAGGACTACCCAGCCCTGACTTGTTCATGAACCCCGGAACCTTAACTGTTGGTGAACTGGCAAAAGTAATGACATTGAATATCCAGGAAAGGTTGTTGGAGATGGTCACTGCCTGGAATCATGTGGAATCCAGGGCAGCCAACACACAGGCACAAGCTGAGGACCTGCAATATGAGCAGGAACAATCAGACTCAGAATCAGAATCAGGTTTTATATTACTGACATACGTCATGAAATTTGTTGTTTTGCGGCAGCAGTACATTAGCAGTGAATAACTAAAACAAACTCTAAATTACAATAGGAAATTAAATGGATTCTGGTCAATTGGGCAGCTGCTTATTTGGGACAACTCCTAAAGAACAAAAACAAATTGAGAATATAGCCGGGATTCCCTTCATTTATTTGGGACACTATGCTGCTTAATTGGGACAGACTTGCTAAACAGGTTCTAATTAGTGTCAGTTGCATGCATTTGTGTGGCCATTAGATGCTACATTTTGCTTACAGTGAACAGTTTTTAAATTGCATCTATTACATGTGTTTGTTTTCAAAATGCTATGATAGTTGGCAAGAAATAAACCGCAAGACAATTCAGAACCGTTGTGCTCACTGCAGTTTCAAGCCTAGAGGCTTGGACATGCCAGAAACGGCCAGGATTGAAAATGAAGCAATTTCATTGCAAGGTAGGAACTACAAAGAACTTGAAGGTATTGATAATCATCTTGATTGTTAGCTTTTATCCCCACCGGACACTCAACTCTCACCTGTGGCTGCATGTAGCTGTTTGCATGCAATACTGGCCACACCCTGGTACTTGGCTTCGATGGGCGGGCTAAACCAGGTGAGGGTAGACGGCAGGTCTTATACCCTGATGAGATCGGGGCATACCTGTCCCCACAGGCAAAGTCATCTCTGGTAGACTGGGCGGATGAGATCTACAGTGAGGTCTCAGCAAATTCAGGAAGGTTGTTGTGCAATGCTCCTTGGAGAGAGAAGAGTATGACAAGTCACCCACTGGAATCAGGGAAAACCCCAGTTGTGATGTTTAGTTAAACCGCTGGACCCAGACTTCTGAGGCTGAGGGAGTGGAACTGCCCCGATGCAATAGATTTCCACTTTAAAAACTCTCTCGCACAGGTTTCCTGTCATTGTCTGATACTATGAACAATCATCAGTAGTATTGGTAGTGTTCTAATTTGTGCTATATTTCTTTTAAATGGATAATTTATGACTCAGTTAAATGGTAGTTTGTCCTTTTTATACATTTTTAACTATTTCTATAAAGCTTTGGCTAATTGGGGCAACCACTTAATAGGGCCAAAATGTACTTGTCTCAATGTGTCCCAATTAACCCGAATCCACTGTATGTATGAAAAAATTAGTTAGAAACCATAGAAACCATAGAAAAACTACAACACAGAAACAGGCCTTTTGGCCCTTCTTGGCTGTGCCGAACCATTTTCTGCCTAGTCCCACTGACCTGCACACGGACCATTCCCTCCATACACCTCCCATCCATGTATCTGTCCAATTTATTCTTAAATGTTAAAAAAGAACCCACATTTACCACCTCATCTGGCAGCTCATTCCATACTCCCACCATTCTCTGTGTGAAAAAGCCCCCTGCAATGTTCCCTTTAAACTCCCCCCTCCACCCTTAACACATGTCCTCAGTTTTTTTTCTCCCCTTGCCTCAGTGGAAAAAGCCTGCTTGCATTCACTCTATCTATACCCATCATAATTTTATATACCTCTATCAAATCTCCCCTCATTCTTCTACGCTCCAGGGAATAAAGTCCTAACCTATTCAACCTTTCTCTGTAACTGAGTTTCTCAAGTCCCGACAACAACTTTGTAAACTTTCTCTGCACTCTTTCAACCTTATTAATATCCTTCCTGTGATTTGGTGTCCAAAACTGAACACAATACTCCAGATTCGGCCTCAACAATGCCTTATACAACCTCATCATAACATTCCAGCTCATACTCAATACTTTGATTAATAAAGGCCAATGTACCAAAAGCTCTCTTTACGACCCTATCCACCTGTGACACCACTTTTAGGGAATTTTATATCTGTATTCCCAGATCCCTCTGTTCTACTGCACTCCTCAGTGCCTTACCATTTACCCCTGTATGTTCTACCTTGGTTTGTCCTTCCAAAGTGCAATACCTCACACTTGTCTGTATTAAACTCCATCTGCCATTTTTCAGCCCATTTTTTCAGCTGGTCCAAGTCCCTCTGCAGGCTCTGAAAACCTTCCTCACTGTCTACTACACCTCCAATCTTTGTATCATCAGCAAATTTGCTGATCCAATTTACCACATTATTATCCAGATCATTGATATAGATGACAAGTAACAATGGACCCAGCACTGATCCCTGTGGCACACCACTCTGAGAAGCAATTCTCTACTACCACTCTTTGGCTTCTTCCATTGAGCCAATGTCTAATCCAATTTACCACCTCTCCATGTATACTTAGTGACTGAATTTTCCTAACTAACCTCCCATGCTGGACCTTGTCAAAAGCCTTACTGAAGTCCATGTAGACAACATCAACTGCCTTCCTTTCATCCACTTTCCTGGTAACCTCCTCGAAAAACTCCAATAGATTGGTCAAACATGACCTACCGCGCACAAAGCCATGTTGACTTTCCCTAATAAGTCCCTGTCTATCCAAATGCTTGTAGATTCTGTCTCTTAGTACTCCCTCCAATAACTTACCCACTACCGACGTCAAACTTACCGACCTATAATTTCCCGGATTACTTTTCGATCCTTTTTCAAACAACGGAACAACATGAGCCACTCTCCAGTCCTCCGGCACCTCACTTGTAGACAGCGACATTTTAAATATTTCTGCCAGGGCCCCTGCAATTTCAGCACTAGTCTCCTTCAAGGTCCGAGGGAACACCCTGTCAGGTCCTGGGGCTTTACCCACTTTAATTTTCCTCAAGACAGCAAGCACCTCCTCCCTTTCAATCTGTACAGCTTCCATGATCTCACTACTTGATTCCCTCAATTCCATAGACTTCATGCCAGTTTCCTTAGTAAATACAGACGCAAAAAACCCATTTAAGATCTCCCCCATTTCCTTTGGTTCCGCACATAGCCGAACCCTCTGATCTCCAAGAGGACCAATTTTATCCCTTACAATCTTTTTACCCTTAATATACCTGTAAAAGCTCTTTGAATTATCCTTCACTTTGGCTGCCAAGGCAACCTCATGTCTTCCTTTAGCCCTCCTGATTTCCTTCTTAAGTATTTTCTTGCACTTTTTATACTCCTCAAGCACCTTATTTACTCTGTTTCCTATACCTGTCATACAACTCTCTCTTCTTCTTTATCAGAGTTGCAATATCCCTTGAGAACCAAAGTTCCTTATTCCTATTCACTATTCAATTATATAAGTAGTGCTGAAAGAGAGGGAAATAAAAGTGGGGTAGTGTTCATGGGTTCATTGTCCATTCAGAAATCTGTTGGCGGAGGGGAGGAAGCTGTTCCTGAAACATTGAATGTACGTCTTCAGACTTCTGTACAGTACCTCCTCCTTGATGATAGGAATGAGAAGAGGGCATGTCCTGGATGATGGGGGGGGGGGTCCTTCATGATGGATGCCACCTCTTTGAGGCATTGTCTGTTGAAGATGTCCTGGATGCTGAGGAGGCTAGTACCCATGATGGAGCTGGCTGAGTTTACAACTTTCTGCAGTGTTTTCCATTCTTGTGCAGTGCCCCCTTCATTTCTGACCACCCGATAGAGGATGATTGATGAATCAACTGAAGAACGTTGGCCAGTGAGGAACTTTTCAGCAATGTTCTCTGGCTGGAATGATCAACCCTAACAACCACAACCTACAATCACTTGAAGTTTTAATCTTTGAAGTCCATGGATTTCAGTTCCTCCAAGAGGACCACATCCTTGCCATAGGGTTTGGAGTCTTGCGTGCCTCAGTAACCCGGAGAGCGATGCTGGTTGGAGTCGGGACATTATGTTTTGGCTTTTCGTAGGGTCACTCATGACAAGCAGGTCAAAGGGTAGAGCCCAGACTAAGAATGGTTTAGCAGTCTTCCAGTTTCGGGGGTTCAGCTCAGGGCTAACAACCCTGACTGGTAAAACAAAATAGTTACGGAAACAGCAATGAAGGATCCTTCTGCATCTGAGTGTGATGGTATTCCTGTGTTTCCAGCTGGGACTTGCATGAAGTATTGAAAACCGAGAGGAAGCTATTGACATGAAGAAGGAAGCACTGAACATCACCAGAGACAGAAGACCTTCACTGCTGCCCTAAGTATGGATTTCAGATATACCTGGACTCCTTATTTGCACACTGGGTCAAATGCAGCCTCAGTGTCAGCAATGGGACTCTTATCTTGTGTAAGTTATTGCACTATTGATAAGTATTACCCTATTTTCCTAATATATCAACTAACAATTATCCTAACAACAGAGGATGAAGAAAAAAATCAACTTTATTGTTAATGTGATTCATGTTACTCAGTTTGTTTGAGGGATTAATGTCTTGAAATGTGTGCCTGTATTAGAAAGATACACCACTGAATTAATGTCTCCATTAAAACTGCAGAATACGGAATATGATAAATGCATTGAAATCCATCAATGCTTCAGATTACTGAGCTGAATTCTTTATTATTTGTGAATACACAGTGCACTGTAACTGTATGGAAGTGTTTTTGAAAGTAAGGAAAATTTCATTCTGGGCAGTGAAGGCTAATCTTTCTGTAAAACTAAAAGGACTCAATATAATGGAAATGGTTGATTACAGTAGAATCATTAGCACCCATCTATTGACAATTGGATAATTGCAGCAGCAATTCATTCTGATTGTTTTGTGTACTTACTCCTGGCTTTTAAGTAATTGGTTGCAAAATTCAGCTCTGTTGCACCTGTCTTTAAGATTCATAAGGTAATCATTTCATGGGTGTTGCATGATGTCTGCATCCTGCAATATTGGGACAGAGCTTTTAATCCTTCAAAGTGCACCTGGCCTATAACCACACCCTATCTGACATGATACTTGTTGCTAGTAATTCTCTTTGTCTGACTGCTTTGGTGACTTCCTGGTGGAGTTCAGGCAGAAAGTCCTGCTGTAAAGCTGTATACCAGTGTTTTAGATGCCAGGCCAGAGATACACACCAATCAGGAGAATCCAGTTCTTGTGATTGGTGATTGGATTTTCAAGGAGCAATTGCTTGTGCTTATTGGGTAACTAAATATCTGCATAAGACTGGGAGCAGTAGTAGGCCCTCTGACTCTGAAAAAGCCTTTTCTGCCCTTCATTAAAATCATGGCTGACCTTCCTTGCTTCCATTTTCTGCCCTATCCCCGTATTCTTCGTACCTTGAAGTGTACAGACCTCTCTTCTGAATGAGTTCATTATCTAAGCCCCCACTCCTTTCCAGGGTAAAGCATTTGAAAGATCCAGAGAAAGAAATTTCGCCTCATCTCAGCGACCCAAGAGGCTCTGCAGGTGCTGGAGATCTTGAGCAACACACACAAGATGGTGGAGGGGCTCAGCAGAACAGGTAGCATCTACGAAGGGAAACGAGTAATCAACATTTTGGGCAGAGACCCTTTATCAGGACTGCTTTTAGGTCAGGGGAGTGGTAAAATACAGATGGTTGATGTCCTGCAGGGAGTTAGAGATGAAAAGATCCAAGCAGGCAGACGGCCAGGGCAGGGTATCCAAGGGGAGGAGGAGGAGGAGAATTGAAAGCGGGAGAAAGGGCTGTCAGTGGGGTGGGGATGGTGTGGGCAATCCTTGCCAAAGAAATATGCCTGAAGATGGAGGCCATGGAAGAAGAATTCGGCATTATGGCAGGCATGGATCTTGTTGAGGTGTGGGAACAGGTGGACAAAGGTAATATCTTTACTGAGGTACCGATGAAGGGTCTTGGTCAGAAATGCTGCCTGGTCATTTCCCACTGTGGATGCTGCCTGGGCTGATGAGTTCCTCCAGAATTTGTGTGTGTTTCCCCTCAGCTCAGTCTTCAATGACTTATTCCTTATTCCAAAACTGTGATTCTTGCCCCTAGGCCCCCCTGTTCCTCGGCTCCTCCGCCAGGGGTAACATTTTCTCTGTATCCAGCCTTCCAGGCCAGTAAGAATTTTGAGTTTCTGTGGAATCACTTATCATTCTTCTAATTTCTAGGATATACAGTCCAAGTCCCCTCAATATTTCCTCATACGGCAAACTTTCTGTCCCCGAAACCAGTTTAACAAATTTTTGCTGTACTCCTTTAACAGCAAGTACAGGTATCCAAAGACACAAGGTATTCAGCAGGTGCTTGAAATCTTGAGCAATACACACGGACCGCTGGAAGCTGAAAATCTGAATGATTCCTTGATTAGCTCATTTTTGTCTGTCTTACTCATGATATCTTCAAAGAACACAGATCGTCAAATCTACAGCATCCTCAGTATTTTATGGGGGAGGGAGATGATGGGTGGCTGGGGGTCTTCTACTAGTGATCCACTGGAGATGGGGTGAAGGAGGTATTCTCATTATGTTGCCATGAAGTGCTGCAATGTGATTGGTAGCCTATGTTGAAAAGAACTGCAGGCTGTTTCCATTGATATTTTGTATCACTGAGTTTTTTTTTGTGTGAATACAGTTGAATGTTAGAGGTTTGGAATTTAATATCTTCACTAAGTTACAATCTTGCAGAGTTGTCAGTCAAAAGTAAAAAAACTGCAAGTACTATTAATCTTTAGACTAGAAATCACAGGAACCACTTAATATTGGTATAGAGGGAAACAGAGTTAGCCCTTTATCAAAGATTCCTGGTTAGTTTGTCTTCGTGGTAGCACTTCATGTATTAAGTAGTTATTCTGCATGTTCACATTGAGAGACTGCTAGCTCATCCATAAACTACCTATTATAGTTTATTAATACAAACAAAATGTTTGAGGAACACAGCAACTCAGGCAACATCTATGGAGAAAAACATTTGATGTTTCGGGCTGGAATTCTGCATCAGCACTTCATCAGGCAGCCTTCATCAGTACTCAAGAAAAGCATTGTCCTAAAATGTTGACTGATTATAGATGCTGCCTGACCTGCTGAGTTCCTCCATCATTTTGTATTTATTGCTCAAGATTTCCAGCATCTGCAGATTCTCTTGTGCCTTTAGTTTACTTTTTGGTATTTTTGATCTGTTGTTTTGTGCTGAATATGTTTCACCTTTTATTTAAAGTGAAATCATTTATCAATAGATTTGTTCCAAAATCTGAACTGTTGAAATCTTGAACTGATATAATTGCCAAGAAGTTTGTGATCATTATCAATAAAAAGTAAAGGTTAATGGGAAATTGGGGCTTTATCGTGAATTGCACACAGTCTATCATTATCCTCCGGGCTTCCTGTGTGTGTGAGATGCACACTAACTTCGGAGACAAACTAACCTGAAATCACTGTGTATGATGTACTAGCATTAGGAGCCCAGGCCTGGGTGTTAGTCTGCAATGACCAGGACACTGTAAATGCTGGAAATCCAAAACAGAAATAGAAGGTTCTGGAAGTACTGAGCAGCCAGGAAGTATCTGTGGGAGAGGAACAGAATCAACATTTCAGGTCCATACAAATGCCAGATGACATGCTGACTGCTTTTGCTGTTTTTGTTGGGTATGCAACCCCAAGTTCACAGTCCAACCCTTAATCAGCTGATCTGAACCATCCCTCCCCCTCTGCCACCAATCCACAGGTCTCACTCATGTGGCTCTTCTTGACCAGGGAAGGCTGTTTATTGCTGTTCCCCATCCCCTACCATACCAGGTTACCAGCCTTCCAAACCCCTCCTCTGGATAACAGCAGACCAACGGTTCCTTCGCTTCTTCCACTCCTTCAGAGATCTTTGGCCCCAATTTCTTCCGTGAGTTGTGCACTTGCAAGGTTTATTCATTTGTGGTACTGACTTTGCCAAGTAAACCGTTCCTGGCCTGATATGAGCTAACTGACATGTACTTTGAAAGGCAGATACCAATTTCCAAGTGATTAATACATGCATCCAAGAGAAGAGCTTCAAGTGAAAGTGCATAATATGTTCAAGAAGGCTGAGGTAAGTGAATAAGACATTTTTGTTGCCGTCAGTCTCATTATTGCTAACCTATTTGTTGCAAAAGTATACTTCTGATTGAAGTAAGAGTTAGATTCATTTATACAAGATTATTGACTCTGGACATGAGAAGAAAGATTGTATAAAGTTCTCTGAGGACCTAACCGGGTCCCAACATATTGATAGAGCTAAGAAGAAGGCAAAACAGCGACTATACTTCATTAGGAGTTTGAAGAGATTTGGTATGTCAACAAAAACACTCAAAAACTTCTATAGATGGACCATGGAGAGCATTCTGATGGGCCATATCACTGTCTGGTATGGTGGGGAGGGGCTACTGCACAGGACTGAAAGAGGCTGCAGAGGGTCGTAAATTTAGTCAGCTCCATCTTGGGTACTAGCCTACAAGGTACCCAGGACATCTTCAAGGAGCGCTGTCTCAGAAAGGCAGTGTTCATTTTTAAGGACCCCCAGCACCCAGGACATGTCCTTTTCTCATTGTTACCATCAGAAAGAAGGTACAGAAGCCTAAAGGCACACACTCAGCGATTCAGAAACAGCTTCTTCACCTCTGCCATCTGATTCCTAAATGGACATTGAAACCGTGAACACTACCTCAATTTTTAATATACACTATTTCTGTTTTTGCACAATTTTTAATCTATTCAATAGGCATATACTGTAATTATTATTATTTTCTTCTTCTATAGCTCTGGATTTTGCCTCAGGGTTTACTCCCAAAGCCTTCCCCGTGAGTGGGTATAGCCACAGGGCAGCGGAGGTTTGAGAGCAGAGCTTTCCTTCTCCTAGATGAGCTGCCAACTACGGCTAACAAGCTCCATTTTATTAGGTACAGGAGGTATATTCATGGTCTTCTGCATCTGTAGCCCATCCACTTCAAGGTTTGATGTGTATTCAGAATATGCTGTTCTGCATACCACAGTTGTAATGCATGATTATTTGAGTTACTATTGCTTTCCTGTCAGCTTGAACCATTCTGGGCATTCTCCCTTGAACTTTCTCATTAACAAGGTGCTTTCACCCTCAGAACTGCTACTCACTGATGTTTTTCTTTGTTTTTTGCACCATTCTCTGTGAAACCCTAGAGACTGTTGTGTGTGAAAATCCCAGCAGAATCTGAAATGTTGAAACCACCCTGTATGGCCCCAACAGTTATTCTATGGACAAAGTCACTTAGGTCAGATTCTTCCCTATTCTGATGTTTGGTCTGACAACAACTGAACCTCTTGACCATGTCTGCATGCATTGAGTTGCTGCCACATGATTGGTTGGTTAGATATTTGTACTAACAAGTGGGTGTACAGGTGTACCTAATAAAGTGGCCACTGAGTTTAAGTCATTAGAAATTAATAGATAACTTCCAATAATTCTTGAACTGATGGCAGATCCTTTAGGTTTTACACTGGGGTAACTAAATAACAAAATTTATCTTGTCAGAGGCATGATTTTACATAGAAGGGGTGAAATATTTATTGTCCTTACTATAAGCTTAACTTTACACTTTGGTAGGTAAAGTCTAATAAAATCATAATGCTAATTAATATGTAATATAAAATTGGATGTAATAGTTTTATTTATTCATTGACAAGTTGAGGAGATGTCTAGCTATAATAGAATTTATTGCTGATCCAAAATTGATTAGCAACATTATCGTTATTTATAACAATTTTTATTTCAGATTCATTTAATTAATTAAGCCCTTCTCCCACTCCTATGTGGGGATTTGAACCTGTGTCTCTGCTTCATTATTCTTAGCTGCAGATCTAGCTTCTAACTAGCTCTCTCTAGATCTTCAATTTATTTTATCTATTCTTCAAATTTGTCTCCGTAGCATATGACAAAGTTGAGCGTACTTTACAGTCTCTACGTGCCATTTTTTCTGACTTCACCAATTTCCTGGGATTCATTTAATTGGAAATAAGCTACTATTTCTGGTTCCAGTTATTTTGCATTTCTCAGCCCTGGAAAGAACTTTTGTTTGGTTCTCATGGGGCATGGAGACTGAAGTTGACCCAAATTGGTGTATATTCAGAAACATTAATCACATCAATCACCACTGTCACTAAAATTAGAGTTGCAAATTTGGAAAGCACAATACTAATCTAAAATAATTGTAGCCACAAACAAAGAATGTATTTTGTCTTCTAAGCTTTAAATTTTCCAGGGATTTATCACCAACCTCCACTATCAATCTCAGTAATCCCAGAAAAACTACCTTGGAACATCATTGATGGGCAGTTCTATCTAAGGCAACACTTGGGATTCATATTTCAAGCACCACTGGCTACACAGGTAAAGTAATTCAAACAAATCTTCTCTTGGTAATTATAGTACAAGAATAGAAATGGGGAGGCAAGTTTGAAGTATATATAGTTGAAATGAATAGTTACTTTCCAAGTGTTTTATGTACTTTAGAGCAACAATCTGCTCCAGCAGGGTTTCCCAACCTCTGAACGGCATGGACCAATCCCATTAAGCAAGGGGTTCGGGAACCCCAGATTGGGAACCCCTGTGCTAGAGGAACTCGGTAGATCAAGCCCCTTCTGTGGGAGGAATGGAATTGTCAACGTTTTAGGCTGAAATCTTGCATCAGGACTCGGGTATGTATCAGGACTTGTATGTATTTAACCAGTATGTGTCGATTGCTGTGTTTACTGTAATAATAATTTCATTAGGACATGAAATTGAGCAAAGGATTCCCAGCCTGGTAAAAAGGAATATTCATGAATAGAAATATATGAATGTTAAGAAAATACTACTTGATTCTTGTCCCTTCATTCCCTGTAGTTTTTCTCTTTTCAAACATTTTGTCTGGTTTTGATCTATTCAATAGTTTTTCAGCAACTCCCTCCCTCTGTTCCTGTGCTTAGTAGGTCCACATCCCCTGTGACTTCTGTCCGTGTTTTAATTTAATGCTCTTCTCTATGTGAGTCCATGCCAACCACAGTCTCCACCCAGCCAATCCCAATTTCCTGCATTTGGCCCATGCCCTCTAATTACTACCCCAGCAATGTATCTTTCTAAGTACTCCGGAAATGATACTTTTGTAACAGCCTCAACTGTTTCCTCCGGCATTTCATTCCATATACTCACCACCCATCACATGAAAAGGTTGCCCGTCTGGTCCCTTTAAGTCTTTCCTCTCTCATCTTAAATCTTTGTCCCCTAGTTCTGGACTCCCCTACCCTGGGGAAGAGACTGTTACCATCCACCTCATCTATGCCTCTCATCATTTTAAACATTTCCATAAAGTTGCTCCTCATTCTCCTGTGTTCCAAGAATAGTTGTTTGCCTGGCCATCCTCTCCTCTCAGGCCCTCTCGTCCTGACAACATCATCATAAATCTTTCTTGCACCCTTTGCTTTTTAAGCACATTCTTCATGTAACAAGGTGACCAAAACTGCACAGGATAATCCAAGTGCAGCTTCATGAATGACTTACACAACTGCAACATGATGTTCCAACTCTTGTGTTCAGTGCCCTGATTGATGAGGGCCAGCATGCTAAATGTTTTATACCACCCTGATGTTGCCTTCATCAACCTATGTACTTGTACCCCTAGGTGTTTCTGTTCCACTACACTCCCTAGTGCCTGATCATTCACAATATGTAAGTCTTACACTGGTTTGACTTTCCAAATGCACCATTTCACACTTATCTGTGTTCAAATCCATTTTTCAGTCCCCATTTCCCTGAATGATCAAGATGTCCCTGTAATCTATGACAACCTTTTTCACTGTCAACAGCTCCACATTTTGGATCATTTGCACACTTACTGATCAAGCCTTGTGCTTTTGCAATCACATCACCATTATAAATAGTAACTACAAGGCTCCCAACATAGACACCTCTGGCATACCACCAGTCACCTGCCTCCATTCTGAGAAACTACCTTCATCCACCATCCTCTGCTTCCCACCTCTGAGCCAATTTTGAATCCATCTAACTGGCTCTTCCTGAATTCCATGGAACTTAACCTTCAAGATCAGCCTACGTGTAAAACCTTGTCAAAGGCCTTGTTAAAATTCAAATAAACAACATCCTCTTCCCTGCCCTCACCTACGTTTTTAGTTACCTCTTGCATAATGTCTCAAAGCTATATCAAGCATGGCTTTCCATACACAAAGCCATGCTGACTTCTCCTAATTAGACTCTGCCTACCCAAATGCTATCTCTTTGAATTCCTTCCAGTGAGTTCCCCACTACTGATGTCAGGATGACCAGCCTGTAAGTTCTTTGGCTTGCTCTTGCTGCCCTTCTTCAAAGGTTCAAAAGTTCATTTTATTATCAAAGTATGTATGCAGAATGCAACTCTGAGATTTGTCTTCTCCAGATAGCCACAAAACACAGAAAAACATAATTGGAAGAAAGACATCAATCTCCCTGCACAAGAAAAGTAAGTAAAAGCTTGCCAACTCTAACCCCCCAACCCCTCCCTTGCACAAAAAGTAACATCACCCAAGCCCCCAAGAAAGAATGAGCAAGAACATGAAAGAGACATAGAACTGAAAGAGGCCAATATGAACTACAGTACAATCCATAAATCTCAGAACTTCAATAATATCTCCGTGAGCATTGGGACCCAGTGGTCCCACTGAGGGAAGTGACATGAACTAACGGCCTCTCCGAGAACTGCGCGATCTCCTCCGCATTTGCCTGGATGTTGAAATCTTCCTTGGTGAGGAATGTAGTTGCCATTGTAGCTCGACTTCGCATTTCTCTTTGGGAGTCTTCTCGGGGACAGCAGGGTGCTAGCTCACTTGATTGAATTACAAGTCACAGGCACCAACAGTTTCAAAAACAAAATTATGATAAAAAGAATAAATAGAAGACATAGAAAAACTGAAATGATTGATTATCTAGAAGATGTTGCCCGAGGAATCTTCGTTCAATGATGCCATCTTGATCTCTTAAACACAGAATATTAGCCACCTTCCAGAGTTTGGGAACTTCACCAGTGGCTAATGATGAAGCAACTATCACTGCAAAGCCTTCCTCAGTTTCTTTTTAGCCTCCTGCAGAGTCTGAGGATACACTTGGTCAGGCCCTGGGAATTTATTCACCTGAATGTGCTCTACCTCCATGTAAACTCTCCTTCCACAGCTTTCACCAGACTCCCAAAAAATGCAATAATTCAAAATAACCCTCCCCTTACATTCCCAAACCCTCCTTTACTATTCCAATTTGTGTGTGTTTATTACTTTAGCTCCTTGCTCACAGCATCGATTGCATCTACATCTTAAACCCTTCACTTCCATCAAAATCTGTCACCTTCTAACAACACTTCCTTCTGCATTCACTCTGAGCAGATCCCTGGCCCAAACTGTCTACATTTGTTTTAAAACTGTCAATACTCCCCCACTGTTAACCTCTTCTCTTAAAGCATGGTGTTAAATTCCATCATCGCAGCAGGGAAAGAGGACCTTTGCCGCAAGTTGTCCGTGCTGATGTAGTGTTGCTTACGGTGCTAGTCTCATCTGCCCACACTTGGCCCACAACCTTCTAGACCTCTCCTATCCATGTATTTAGATGTTTCCTGCCTCAACCACTATTTTTGGCAGCTCTTTCTAAACATACACCACCCTTTGTGTGAAGAAACTACACTGATGTCCCATAATAATGAACAATCTAGCTGGACAACACAAAATGCTTCAGGGCATTGATCAAAACTGACTATTGTGGGATCATTCTGGTCAATAAAGATCTCCACCTTTTCCCCTCCACTACAACAGTTGTCATGCATCTATCATTCCTGACTCATTAGATTGATCACAATAGCAAGTGCACATTATTAATACTGAGGGCATCTGTTCAGCCCACTGCTTCACCCTTTCACCTTGCATACCAAGCTAAACCTATGCCCAGGGTATCTCCAGTGTTAATCTTGAACCCAGAGCATTATCCACTTTCTCTTCTTTTCATTTTCATAGCCCCTCAGGTCCATAGGATTCTCCCCCTACTCCCATGAGTAGCATCTCATGGACCACAAGAGCACAATCAATAATCTAATTTGGCTCTTATTCTCACAACTCCAGTTCAAAATTTCATCCCCATTTCCCTGCATGGCCTTCTCTTTCCTGTTTTTACTAACAGATGGACGCCACACTAAGGACAGCATTGAAACCTGAAGGGTGCAGAGGAGATTTCACTGAAATGGTGAACGACTTGAGTTATGTGACTAGAAAGGGGTTATTCTTCACAGAAGAGAAGAGGTGTAACAAGATGTTCTAAGTTGCAATATGTTTTGTTTGAATCAATACAGAGGCATACAATAGCAAGATGGTCAGCAGCCACAGCTCATTGATGAAGCTGAAAGAGGTTTGAAATGAATTTTATTTTATGCAGCGAATTGTGGGTTTGCAAGCATAAAAGATTTATATTCAGTAATATATTTTAAAAGTAAGCACTTACAGTGGAACTACTTGAAACACTCTGCAAAGCAATGATACTAACTGGATAGCCCTTTTAAATTCCACTATAGGCACAATTGGGCAAATTACCATCATCTGTGCTATATTTGATTCTGTGACTCATAGTAACATGAAATAGAAAGGCATGTTTAAAGTCTGAACATCAATCACAAAAACTAATTTCATAAAGGCCTCGGACAATAATAAAAACTGTACAGCTCCAACCATGTAGCCCTGTTTCCCAAAGTAACATCTTTGACCCAAACAATACACTATTCCTCCACTTATTTCTACTTACCTCACCTGCCCTTCAACCCAGCTACACTTGGGATAATTTACAGAGGCCAATAAACCTACCAACCAGCACGTGTCTGGGATGTGAGAAGAAGTCAGAGCAGTTGTGGAAACCACAGAGTCAAGGAGAGAACTGACAAATTTTGCATTGATTGTCCTGAACCTGGGCCCATGGGGCTGTGCGGAGACAATACCCCGATTCTGCTTTGGAAAAAGCTTGTTGCATGTTTGAAAGGTAGGATGCTGTCAAATTATGTTATTTATCTTGGAGAGATAAAGATAAATAAAGAAAAAAAATGGAGATTTTTCTGAAGGGGGTGTTTGAGGTGCCAGGGTGAGGTTGATCTGCCCGGTTAAAAATCATAAAGCTGCAGACGCTGGAAATCTGAGGTAAAGCTGAAAAGGCTGGAGATGTTTGACAGATCAGGTAACAGATATAGAAAGGAAATAGAGTTAAGGTTTCAGGCCGCTGACCTTTCATCACAATGGTTGTTTCTCATCTGACCTGCTGAGTATTGACGATTCAAAGGTCCATTTTATTATCAAAGTATGCGTGTACAATGCAGCTCTGAGATTCGTCTTCTCTAGATAGCCATGAAATATAGAAAAAACATGGAAGTTGTTGAAGAGAAGACAACCACCCTCCACATGAAAAAGAAAAGAAACAAAAACTCACAAACCCCAAACCCCCCAACCCCTTCCTCACACAAAAACTAACAGATAGCCCACCCAGAAAACAGCAGCTAGAACATCAAACCCCAAACCCACAAACCCCCTCCCTCACACAGAACTAACGTATTGCCCACAAGGACATCAAACCCGCCAGTTGGAATTGTGGTCCAGATAGAAAATATTCCATTGGTACTCAAATTCCACTTCTAGGTATATCCACAAATTGAAGCAAAATGAAAACACAAATGCCCTCTTCGTTTTCTTGCTGTTGAGACCTAAGTATTTCTGTGACCACAGTGCTCCCTACAAACACTAATAGTTTGTGTAGAATGCCACCATTTATGAGTCTCTGATATATTAATGATTCTTATTTGCTATGATGCTTGGAATATATCACCTTTCTTTGCAGACAGCTGTATGTACTTTTCAGTTAAGTTGATATGATATTTAAGGGCACACTAAAGTTGTTTTTAGAATCAGACCAACATTTTATGAATCACCACTAATGCCATCTGTTCAAAGCTCCAGCTGATCTTTGATAGAGACCCTTTCTCACAAACTGATACAATTAGAGCAAGCTTGAGCTGGGTAACAAATACAAGGATTTTTAGTGCAATGTAGAAATCAGCAATTTAACTCACTGTATCTGAGCTGGCTTTCTGAAAGGGCAAACAAATTCTGTGCATTTTTCCCTACGGCTCTGTAAATTTGCCTCCTTTGATAGCTTTCTGTAATTTATTTTACTTTCTTATGGGGCTTTTTGAAATATGAATTGTCCTTCCCTCCCCAGTCAGGAAAAGTAAGATGGATTACTGAGGCAGGGGAATTATTATTCTTGTATATGGATGAGGCAGAGAAAGTCAGATAGAATTTCAAATCTAAATGGATCTATTTGATATTCAATGTTTTGTGTATTCACAGAACAATGTTTTTAGATGAAATTCAAGCATTGCTCAGCACAAGAAAAACAACGTATCTGAGGACCAAGATTATTTGAATAAAGTCATGAAAATATGAGATGGACTTGATTCAATGGGTTATTTTTCTAGCAATAATTTTCTGTTCAACCAGAAAAGAGAGATCATTTTGCAAGTTTCAGGTCTCTTTAGTAGAAACCATGGTAAAAAAAAATAAAAATGCATTAAAGAACACAAGTGCTAAAGAAAACTGGAAATTTCCTTTTTTTGAGTTAAGCTGTCTTTCATAAAATATCTTCCCTGGAATTACAGCTGCAAATTGCTGAAAGTTATCGGAGTTACAGAGATGATTTTTGTTTATGGACAGTAAATGATTGCACATGGAAAAAATACAATAGATAATGAAGAGTAGTCAGGCACATCTCAGGGGTGTGTGCTTAGCCCACTGCTCTACCCTCTAGATACACATGACTGTGTGGCTAGGCATAGCTCAAATACCATCTATAAATTCGCTGACGATGCAACCATTGTTGGTAGAATCTCAGGTGGTGATGAGAAGGCATAAATGAGCAAGATATGCCAACTAGTGGAGTGGTGCCGCAGCAACAACCTGGCACTCAACGTCAGGAAGATGAAAAAGCTGATTGTGGACTTCAGGAAGGGTAAGACGAAGGAACACATACCAATCTTTACAGAGGGGTCAGAAGTGGAGAGAGTGAACAGCTTCAAGTTCCTGGGTGTCAAGATCTCTGAGGGTCTAACCTGGTCCCAACATACCGATGCAGTTATGAAGAAGGCAAGACAATGGCTATACTTTACTAGGAGTTTGAAGAGATTTGGCATGTCAGCAAGTACACTCAAAGACTTGTGTAGTTGTACCATGGAGAGCATTCTGACAGGCTGAATCACTGTCTGGTATGGAGGGGCTACTGCACAGGACCGAAAGAAGCTGCAGAGGATTGTAAGTCTAGTCAGCTCCGTCTTGGGTACTAGCCTACAAAGTACCCAGGACATCTTCAGGGAGCGGTGTCTCAGAAAGGCAGCTTTCATTATTAAGGACCTCCAGCACCCAGGGCATGCCCTTTTCTCACTGTTACCATCAGGTAGGAGGTACAGAAGCCTGAAGGCACACACTCAGTGATTCAGGAACAGCTTTTTCCCCTCTGACATCCGATTCCTAAATGGACATTGAATCTTTGGACACTACCTCACTTTTTAAAATCTGCAGTATTTCTATTTCTGCACGTTTTTAAAATCTATTCAATATATGTAATTGATTTACTTGTTTATTTATTATTATTATTTTTAATTTTATTTATTATTTTTTTCTCTTTGCTAGAGTATGTATTGCATTGAATTGCTGTTGCTAAGTGCAGAGATTCTAGGTGTCATAAATTAATTTAAATATAAACAGAAGTCATAGTCTTTTATGGATCACTGGTGAAGCTCAGTTGAGGTACTGTGGTCTCCACACGTCAGGTGGGACTGCTGAGAACTTTGGGAGGAGGTTTTTTCGGGGATAAGGAAGCATTTATGTGAAGAAACTAGCAGATTACTCTCCAAGTGGAGAAGGTGGGGAAGATGTTGTGTTCAAAATGATGTGGAAAACGTCTTTACAGAATAAACAAAAATGGTAGAAGGGTCATAACTAGATGATACAGTTTTAATCAAATTGACCAAAGAATCAGAAGGGAGATGAAGACTAACTATTTTACAAAATGAGTTTTGAGATCAGCAATGCATTGGCTGGAACACTGATGGATGAAAACTTATCAGCAATATTCTAACAAGAATGGGATAAATAATTGAAAAGGAAATATTTTCAGGGCTAATGGGAAAGAACAGGGGAGTGAAGGTTAATTGAACAGGTCCTCCGTTGAACTAGTACAAGTTAGTTTTGTTGCACATCTCCTGTGTGATTCAGTGACACGGGATAAAGGAAGGCAATTGGTGGCACTAAACCACAGATTATTTCCTGCACAGAATCTTTTTGGAAAATCTGGTACAGCTGTCCCCTGACAACAGAGTCTTGCTAAGCAAGTTTGAGTGACGCACTATTGAGTGACAGTGTTTCAGCTCTATTTTTGACTATTGACCCCTTTCACTAGGTCCCAAACCTGTGAGTCCCCCTCACTGAATTTGATTTATGTTGCATTCATAAACTAGTTCAGGAATTAAGCAAACCAAACTGTACTGAGGCAAACAACTTAAGATCATTTTAAAGGTGTAGTTTCACATAATTCTGCTTTTCATTAATACCAAATAAAATCTTAGAAAACTTAATAAAATCTTGGAATGTACAGCTCTGTACCTCTGGATAAGAAGAAACAGCAGGACAGGTGAATCATGTTCTGTGTTGTTTCATTTCTCTATTGAATATAAATATGTCTTGTTTCCCAGATGGCAGAGCAGGAGGAACATTGTAGAAACCTGGGTTTTCCTTTGTTTAAATTTTTCATATTGAAATCTTTTAATAGCAGCCTTTTAGTGTAGTGGCTAGCACAATGCTTACAGTACAATTCCGGCCGCTGCCTGCAAGGAGTTTGTACGTTCTCCCCGTGATGTTGTGGGTTTCCTCCGGGTGTTCCGGTTATCTTCCACAGTCCAAAGGTGCACTGGTAGGTAGGTTAATTGGTCATTGTAAACTGTCCCATAATTTGGCTAGTGTTAATTCAAGGGTTTCGGGGAGACATGACTCGAAGGGCCGGAAAGGCCAATTCCGTGCTTTATCTCAATAAAATAAAAATAAAATAATTTTGATATAAGCTTCCTTTTTCTTTACCTGTCCCCAGCAGTACGCTGAATGTGATAATACTAAGCTAAACAGAGCACTGGAAATAATGGTATAAATCAGACTAGGTGTCATCTGGATTACCCTAATCATTTAATGGTTATAAACAAGAATTAATGTACTTAATCATGAAATAGCAACAGAAAATGCTGTAAAATCTCAGCATGCCAGGCAGGATCTGTGGAGAGAGAAACAGTGAACACTTCAGATCAAAGACCCTTCATTAGTGCTTCAGTCACGTTGTGAAACATTTACTTTTCAAGTTAGCTCTTTAACGTTCTTTATGTACTTATACAGTATAAAATTGTGTATCACATCATGACTTAGTGACCCTGATCATTACAAATAATCATATGGCATAGCCTTGCCTTCCAGATGTGATTGGTGCCTTTACCATAAGTGGAAGCTACTAGGTAAGCTATGTTATACGTCAATGAATTCTTTAGTCTGATGGGTTCCACTAAGCACGAATAAAGGAAATGTTTTTTTTCCCTATATAATTTAATATTAATTTGATGAATTACATTGCAGCTGACATTTCAAGGTCAATAACAGAAAAGTGACAATTTCCATTAATACAAATACACTGTCAAATCATTTGTAAAGGGAAATTTCCTTATCTACATTTTGGATTCATGTCTGGTTACATAATTGAATTCATGAAAAAGCCATTTAATTTTTGTAATGTTCCAAAAATGGAAATTTTGATACTGTTATAATAATGTAATCTGTTAGGAAACAAGTGAGTTTGCTCACAAATCATGCAGCATATTAAAATTTGTTCAATGTGATTCACAGAATTAATGTGAATCAGGCACTACTCAAAGTGCAATCGGTGTCATTAGATGTAGTGTAATGTCGGCATAATTATCAGTTTAATAGCCTATTGACTGTTTTCTCTAACTGTATAAGTAATGAATGAATAGAAGAAATTAAATCTAATGTAATCACATTCATCTATTGTAATTAAAAGCTTTCCATACTTCCTTATAATGGGTTGGCTGTTTTGAGTTTGAGCAAGCGACACTCTGCACATATTAAAAATAATGTTTCATAAAAAATTCTTTAATTTTTTGTTGCTGGCACATTCCAGAGGTAAGGAGACCGAATATGATAAATCTAAGGAAATATCAGGGTCATTAGGGATCAAAAGTCAAGTCAGCTATTACCAGTCTAGGGAAAAATCATCAAAGTATTACTAATTTTTATTTTAGAATGCATTAGAATTGTATGTGCTCTGGACTGCAAAACTCGGGAATAGGAGAGGGTTGCTTTGCCTTTCTGTCTTATTCCACCAGTGATGGAATATCTGTACTTAAAATCTATTGATCTTTTCATTCTTTCCCATCGTGTTTCCTTTAATTATTAATCCATTGTGGCTTTGATTAAAACAAAAGACTTAAAAAGCAAGTAAATTTGGAAATTCCATTTGAGAGAAGTATACAGCTTTGTCTTGTTTCCTGTCCTTTAGACTTGTGGGAAATATTTTTAGATACTTAGCCCATATCCATATCTTGGCTGAGTATAGTGTTTGTTGTGGGTGGTGGTTGTGGTTGTGGGTACAAGAAGAAACTTTTGTAATAATAAAGTCAGGAGAGCTCTACAGTATTTTATCCTGAAGTAGAATAAATGTGAAACCACAAAAGGCAAAATGTAGCAACTGTTGGAAACAGGAACTGGCCTTTGACAGAATAAAGAACGTATAAAAATATGATCCACTGCAAGAAGAATGGACTGGAAGTTACATTGAGGAACAAGTGAAAAAAGCGACAATCAGCCAACTGCTAGAAATCTGAAGAGTGAAGAGTGCACAAGTATTGAATAAAACCAGCTGAGGAAGATCGGATATGTTAGATGTTGAGTGCAAAAGGTGATTGAAATGAAGGAGAAGCAGACTGAGGAAAAACATAAAACAGAATCCAAGATGATGTTGTATAGGAGGAAGGATATTTTATAGAAGGTTATTAATTACAGCAGGGAAACTATGATTTAGTGTTTGCAAGGAGAATCCCAATCATGGTTTTGGTTGGAAGTTACATGAAGAATTGACTGGTCCGTGGTTTTTCAAGTTTCATCAAATATGGCTGGTTGTAAAGGCTTATTGAAACTTGTGGTCCAGATTAGAACCACCATTTGATGTTAATCTTGGATAGGTCGCATGACGTAATCCGTTACTCCCCAACCATCATAACCACTATTGACTCTGACAGTTCCCATGGGATTACATCCTGAGGTGTCTTGAATGATTAACATACTACACTACAGATAGCTAAGATTTTGTTGCTAAATCAGAGAACTCTATATACAGTAAATACATTTTGGGAATTGTTATTTATTAACTAATTAAGTTCAAGTAAAATAAATGAGGCAATAATATATTTAAGAGAATAGAGCTTAAATCAGCTTTTGCCATTAGTATCATTTTATAGGAGAGGAATGTGGCTGAAAACGAGCTCTCTCTGCTGCATTATTGACCGTCTTCTCAACACTGAAAATAACATTTGATTTGTCAATCTACTGTCCAGCTGTGTTCAGAAATGGACAGAAGCCTGATATGTAATTTGTTAGGCTCCATAATACGGACACATACATTTTTTGAGAAAGGTTAATTGTGATACATCCAATCTAACTTGGTTTCATATTAGTAACAAGCTTTTCAAGATTCAGGATTGTTTAATGTCATCTCCACCATGCAAGTATAAAGGAGAATGAAATAATTGTTACTCCAGATCCAAGCAGCACTAAAAACCCACAAAATTTAAAGAACACGATAATAATAAAAACACAATAAATATAAATACATAAGATAGCTTATATACATAGAGTCATGAAGATGGGTCTCGGCCTGAAATGTTAACGGTTTACTTTTTTCCATAGATGATACCCGAGCTGCTGAGTTCCTCCAGCATTTTGTTTGTGTTGTTTTGGATTTCTAACATCTGCAGACTTTGTCGTATTTGTTATATACAGAGATTGATTGTATGCCCATAAAGTGACACTAGGCTGTGTGCTTAAGGTGACTGACAAGAATAACAAATTAGTGGGTGGAGGTGTTGATCAGCCTTACTGGTCGGGGAAAGTAATTGTGTTTCATGGTCTGTGTTTCTGGTGGCCCTGTCATAGATGCTACATAGCCTCCTCCCTGATGGGAGTGGGACAAACAGTCCATGAGCAGAATGGGTGGGATCCTTCATGATGTTACTGGCCTTTTTCTGGCACATTTCTGCATATATGTCCTTAATGGCAGGTAGGCTGATGCTGGAGATGTGTTGGGCAACTTTGACTATGCATTAGAGAGCATCCCTGTCTGCTGCAGTACATTTTCCATATCAGGCAGTGGTACAGCTTGTCAGGATGCTCTCTGCTGTACAGCTGTAGAATGACATGGGTATAGATGTGTAAAGTCCAGCTCTCTTCAGCTTCCTCAGGAAGTAGAGATGTTGGTGAGCATTCCCGATTGTGTAGAATGTGTTCCAGGACCATGAGAGATTGTGCACTTCCAGGAACTTGAAATGGCTCACATTTTCCACTGCTGTGCCACTGATGTCAAGAGTGATCTGAGTGGTACAAGTTCCCCTGAAGTCGATAATCATCTCCTTTGTCCTACTGACATTAAGGAAGAGGCCATTTTCCTGGCACTAAGCCTCAAGCTCCCCCACCTCTTCTCTGCAGGCCGTCTCATCATTGTTGGCGTTGACTCTCCCCACTGTAGTGTCATTAATGAACCAGACAATGTGATTACTGGAGTGTTGGACCGTGCAGTCATGTGCGAGCAGCAGTGGGCTCAGCACACAGCCCTGGGGGGCACCCATGTTGAGGATGATGGAGAGGGAGGAGCCGTTGTGCATCCTGACTATCTGAGGTCTATTTGTTAGGATGTCTAACACCCAGTTGCAGTGTGGAGTGGTTACAGCAAGGAGTGGGAGCTTTTTCACCAAGGTCTGTGGGACAGTAGTCTCAATTACAAACAATTGCCTCCTAATCCAGGAAATCCTTAGCCAACAAGTGATAAATTAATGAAATTTGGTCAGAGAATCCAGAGTTTTCCAAAAATTTAAATTTACCCCAGCATAGCTGACGATCATATTCAGTGAATTTTTTTTTAGTTCCAGGGTTTTTTTCTGTTTAAAAATATAATCCTGTCAATTATCCCAGTTCTTAATGTAACTGAGATAAGATCTGCCTTCAGGAGCTATGTGTCAACCCCTTTTTGCTAAATGGCTAAATATAAAGGATATTGACCTTCCGGGTTACTCACTGTGTAACAGGATGGTTGAGCTACCTATATTAAGGCACTTGCTGACATAATGCTATTTGTACCTGGTTTAGTTATCTGTATCATTCATTTCAGAGCCAGTAACAAATATTTTTATAAAGCTCATTCATGCCTCCCAGACTGGAAATTACATTAGTCAATACAACACCTGAGGATATAGAGAGTGATAACAAAATATTACTCAATTAGATTAATCTTATCCTTGACTAAACTCACAGGGTAGTATTTGCTCAGCCAGATCCTTGTCTGCAAATCCAATCCAGGAAATCATCCATTTCAAGTAGTAAGGACTATTCTAAAATCTTTTCCACACTGCCAAATATTATCTGATAAATGTCTCTATTGTAAACATAAACCTTCACTGAACTCACAGGAAGTTCACTATTATAATCCAACAATCTGCTGGAAGAATTCAGTGGGTTGTGCAAAATCTGTTGGGGGGTGAATGGGGAGGGCGGAAACGTCAACAGTTTAGTCAAAAACCTGCATCGGTATTCTTTTTCTCGAGGGAGGAGAGGTGAAGTAAAAGTCTGTGAAACAGAGCAAATGCAAGAGATGGTACCATTGACCACAGTATAAGGGAAATCATATTTCTTGAAAAAGGAGGCTATTTCAGATATTATTGAAATATGCAGTGGAGACAGAAAAATAGGGAGAACAGGGTGGAATCCTTTCAAAAGAAAGGGTGTAATGATGTGTAGAGAAGAGGCAGCTGTGGGAGTCAGTGGGTTTATAGCAAATATCACTGTTGTTATTGGAATGAAATGATTAATTAAATGAACTTGCGAGTGAGGTGGAAGTCAGTCCTGATTCAGAATTTCAACCTGAAACTTCAACAGTTCCTCCAGCATATTGTTTGTTGCTTCAAATTCTAGCATGTGCTGTGCATCTGACTATTAGAGTATATTGCCTCTATTTTCCACAATGTCTATATTTTCCAGTAATAAGGAAATTGACACCATATCAACTCCATGAGGTACTATTTATACTTCTTTCCAGAGAAGAGTAAGGTGGGTGTCTCCATTACTATGAACAGAATAAATTCTGAACTCCACTGTTTACCTTCTGGCTAACTTGATCAATTAAGGCAGATTGCATTACCATACCTTGACTTCCAGGGGATCCCCTATCAAGACCTAGATGAAAAACTGAGGCAAGAGCTAACTTATTTGTGAACTAACTTTTTAATATTAGCAAACAATGGTCAAAACCAACACACACTTTCCCTTGTTAGACTGTTCTCTAGCCAGTTGTTCCTCTCAGGTACAATCTCGGCTGTTGTCACAACGAACACAATGGACATTCAACTAAGTGAAAGAATATATGCATTAATTACCAACCAGACTGACTTGATTCTTCCTGTTCAGCATCATCTCTCCTGACAATGGAGACAAGATGGACTCTTGGCCCTGCAATCTGCCTCGTTCTGATCTCACACTTCATCGTTTACCTGAACTGCACTTTTTTGGAACCTGTTACACTTTATTCCACATTGTCGTTGTTGTTTTCATTATTCAACCCAATGCAGTGTGTAATGAATTGATCTGTATAAACAGTCTGCGAGGCAAGCTTTTTACTATATGTGACAATAGTAAACGAATCCCAATCCCAATAGTCTCCTTTGCAGCATTTTGTGCTTAAGGTATAGAATGGTAAGTGTGAAGTGATGCCTTTTGGAAGGACATACACAAAAACCCAGATGGCTTTGAGTAGTATGGAGGAGGGATGGGGCCATAGTGTACAAGCTGAAGGATCCCTAAAGCACATGTAGGTAAAGTGGTGAAAAAGACAGATGAATACTTCGTCTCATTTGCTGGGTGACAGGATATAAGAGCAGGGAAGTTATGGTACAACCTTAAATAATCTTGGCGAGGCCCTAGCTGGAGCACTGCATACAGTTCCGGCCACCCAAGAGAGGAGGAATATGATTGCACTGGTGAGGGTGAAGAAGGGATTCACTTGTTTTGCTATTGCCAGGCATGGAGTATTTCAGTTCTGAGGAGGGACTGGCAAGGTTGGGTTTCTTTCCTTTGAAGCATAGGAGACTGAGAGGAATGTTATTGAAATATACAAAATTATTAAGGATTTTTAATGAAGGTAGGTAAAAAGAGACTTTAGATTAGATTTAGATTATGAGGACACGCAGTCCTCTTTTATTGTCATTTAGTAATGCACACATTAAGAAATGATACAATGTTTCTCCAGAATGCTGCCACAGAAACACATGACAAACCGACTGAGAAACTGACTAAAACCATACAATTATAACATATAGTTACAACAGTGCAAAGCAATGCTGTAATTTGATAAAGAACAGACCATGGGCACGGTAAAAAGTCTCAAAGTCTCTTGAATCTCCAGCGCTGCAAACTTGCCAATGCAGCATCCTGGAAGCATCTGACCACAGTCCGACTCCGAGTCCGTTTGAAAAATCCAAGCCTCCGACTAGCTCTCCGATACCGAGCACTGAGCACCATCTCTGCCGAGCGCTTCGACCCCGGCCCCGGCAACAGGCAATAGGCAAAGCCGAGGATTTGGGGCCTTCCCCTCCGGAGATTATCGATCGCACAGTAGCAGTGGCAGCGAAGCGGGCATTTCAGAAGTTTCTCCAGGTGTTCCTCTGTGCTTCTTACGGCTGTCTCCATCAAATCAGGATTGTGCATGGCCCCTAGTTAACACATACGATATCATTCGGAACAGCTGCGCGTGCTGCGTTGCGCCGCCATCTTCTCCTCCTTCCTTTACCCTGAATAAGTGGCATCTAAAACCAGAGGGCATTGGCTTAGGGTAAGGGTTACAAGTTTTCGAGGGGATCTGTGGAGGAAGTTCATCATCTGAAGTGTAGTTAGAATCCAGAATCATGGGTAGTGGAATTAGTGCCAATCAAAGAAAGGATGTTCTGGCATTGGAGAGGGTCCACAGGAGGTTTATGAGAATGATCCCAGGCATGAAAGGGTTAACATACGAGGAGCATTTGATGACTCTAGGCCTGTACTCATTGAAGTTTTGAATAATAGGGCGGGGGGAATCTCATTGAAACCTATCAAATACTGAAAGGTCTAGATAGAGTGGATGTGGAGAAAATGTTTCCTATTGTGGGGTAGACTAGGTCCAAATAGTATTGCATTGGAATAGAAGCACATCCCTTTAGAACAGAGATGAGGAGGAAATTCTTTACCCAGAGAGTAGTGAATCTGTGGAATTCATTGCCCCAGGCAGCTGTGGAGACCAAGTCATTGGGTATATTTAAAGCAGAGGTTGATAAATTCTTGATTATTGAGGGCATCAAAGGAGAAGGCAGGAGAATGGGACTGAGGGGGATAATAAATCAGCCATGATGGAATGATGAATCAGACATGATCGGCTAAATGGCCTAATTATGCTTCCATGTCTTTTGGTCAAAAATATTTGCGAAATACTTAGAGCGTATTTTAGACTTACCTAAGTATCTTAGTTCAAATCATCCCTTCTGCACAAATTTCCCTGTAAGACACCTCCAGATGTACCTTGTGGTAAGAACAAGTTTCTAATATAGCCAGTACTAATTAAGTGGTAGATCTAATCACCTACCTCCCTAGGCCATTTGTGAGCAAATTTGAGTGCAGAGTCTTGATAGGCTGTGAATAGCTTTATCTGGAGTTTGAAAGGCTCTTCCCATTGCCAGAGTGCCAAGTTAGAAAGTACTACTACATTCACATGCATCACCATTTATCAAAAACTGTTTGGTTTCATTCTAAAAGTTCAGTGCTTCGAATACTGAACATTTAGAATGGATAGACTAACATACCTGGCATGACAGAATATGCAAATATAATTGCAAAAAGGAATTATATTTGAGAAATCCTGCTGAGTAGGAAGAGAAGAATCCATCTGTGCACAGCAAGATTCCAGTAATAGACAAATAGATACACTGCTTAAGAGTGATGGAGAGATTGCATCGAAATAGGCTTTCTGATCAACTAAGTCTGTGCCAACCAGTTACTATAACCCATACTAATCCCATTTTCTCATCTCCCCACATGCTCATCGACTCCTTCATACTAGGGATAATCTACTGTGTCCCATTAAGCTACCAGCCTATGTGGAAACTGAAGCACTCCATGGTCACAGGGAGAACTTGCGAATACCGCACAGATCGCACCCAAGGTCAGGATTGGCCCATTTATCTGGCACCATGATTTGGCGGGTACAGCCACTTACAGCCAGTGGTCACTTTATTAATCAGGAATGTTCAGCTCCTCGTTAATGCAAGTATCTAATCAGCCAATCATGTGGCAGCAGCTCAATGTGTAAAACCTTGCAGACATGGTCAAGAGGTTCAGCTGTTATTCAAACTAAACATCAGAAAGGGGGAGAAATGTGATCCAAGTGACTTTAACCATGGAATGATTGTTGGTGCCAGATGGGGTGGTTTGAGTCTCTCAGAAACTGCTGCTCTCCTGGGATTTTCACACACAACAGTTTCTAGAGTTTACAGAGAATGATGCAAAAAAAAAAAAATCCAACGAGTGGCAGTTCTGTGGGTGAAAATGCCTTATTAATGAGAGAGGTCAGAGGAGAATGGCCAGACTGGTTCAAGCTGACTGTAGCTCAAATAACCAGAAGAGCATCTCTGAATGCACAACGTGTGGAACATTGAGGTGGGTGAACCCCAGCAGCAGCAGACCACAAGGATACACTCACTCAGTGGCTACTTTTTTAAGTACAGGAGCTACTAATAAAGTCTCAACTGAGTGTGTGTCTATCGATCTACTGATCTATGTATACATATGAAATATATGTGTGTGTGTGCATGTATGTATATAATGCACATAGAAAGATATATGTATATTCCTTGAGGTTGCTGGTGTACGTGTACATAATGACATAATGCCATTTTATGGGAAGATCTAAAATTGCTTGCTTATACCATACTTCTTCCCAGCGATCAGTTTTTAAACTGTGAAACTTGGCAACAAGGGACTTTAACAAAACATCTCGAGATTGTTGCTCAATATGAATGGATTTGCTTCTCTTTTAATCAAAGTGATTTTGTCAGGTATTTGTTTAAATAGAATTAACTGCAGTCTTTCAAATCTCAATCTCTAGTCCCAGTGCACTAATGCTGCATTGACTTGCAGTCTACCGTCTATCCTTCACTTTGCATCTACAGTTACATTTGTCATTGTCTACTTACAGCAAGAAACACCCACTTGACCAAACAGGTGCATGCTTATGCCTCACAAAAGTCTCCCAATCTTCCTTTCCAAATTCTATTTTCACATTCTTCCTATTTCTCCTGTTTCTCTTCCTTCTACATTTCAACAAAAAGTGTTTGAAGAAATCCTTAATTTTCAATGTATGATCCATCGGAAGGTAAAATCACCATGAGAAAAATAATGTAGCCATGAATACTGAAATAAGATAGTTACAGATTAAGAAGAGAGGTTTATAATGCAATCAAGAAGTGCGGGCAAGTATGAGGATTTAAAACTTAAGAACCGTCAAATGAAACCAGTTTATGAAGAGGGATATAATTAATAAATGAGAATGAGCTATCAAGAATATTTATTTCCACCATGATCTTTCTGATCACTCGAAGAATTTATTGTTAATTTCTGAATCTTGAATAATTACAGATGTTGCAGTGAAGGTATTTGCTCAGAACTATGAGGTTTAACATTCCACAGTTTTTTAACCAGAGTTAATGTTAATGTTAAACTGGTATTATGTTTCCAAGTCAGGATGGTGTGTGACAGGGAGGGAAGCCCTTGTTTTAGAGAGTTTGGAGCCTTGCGTGCCTCTCTGGTGGAGGTTTTGGTTCGTTGTCGTGCTTTTCTCATATGGAAGGTGCAACTTTCATTCTGTGACTTAAATGCATTGCACACATGTAAGAAGGAAGTGAGTGGTGACACAGTGATTTAAATACATAGGCAATGCAAATTTCATTGGGGAATAAGGAAATATCTTGAGTTTTAATGTATATTTTATATCTGTTTCATAGCAGAAGACAAATATATCAGGCATCATGTTTTAAAGAGATTGAGAAACTTAAATTATTAATGTTACTAAAGAAAAAGTACTGAAGAAATTTAAAGTGTGCAAAGTGACCATGTTCTCTGGACCCTGATGGCGTAGTTTCTGGGATTGGAAAAGAGGTGACTTCAGAGATAATAAATGTATTGGTTGTGATCTTCCAAAAACTTGTCAGATTCTGGAATTGTCCCTGTGGATGCTGTTAAAATATGGGAGAACTGGAAGTTAAAGAGCTGTGCACCTGTTAACCTGGTATCAGTTTTAAGGAAAACTTTGGAATCCATCATAAACAAAGAGGTGATAAAGATGAAAGATTAGCTTTACTTGTCACATGTACTTTGAAACGTATTGTGGAATGTGTCGTTTGCATCAACAACCAACACAGTCCGAGGATGTGCTGGGAGCAGCCCGCAGGTGTCACCATGCTTCCAGCGCCATCATGGCATGCCCACAACTTTGGAAGGAGGGAGGAAACTGGAGCACACAGAGGAAACATGCACAGTCACGTGGAGAACGTACAAACTGCTTGCAGGCAGCGGCAAAAAATGAACCTAGTTTACTTCTGCTGCAAAGCATTACAATAACGACTATGCTACCATGTCACCCCAAAATAACGGGATACTTGAGATCAATGATTAGGCAGAGTCAATTTGGATTTGTAGGAGGGAAATTGCAATTGACAAATCTAACACTTTTATTCAATATGTAAATAACTGAGCAGATCAGGATGAATAGTGGGTGTGGCTTATCGAGATTGTTTTTAAAGACATTTCTTAATGTATCATAAGTAAGGTGTCACCAGGATGTAATCTTGCAGGTGAGTGGATTTCATGGATGACAGAAAACAAAGGGTAGGTATAAATGGGGTATGCATATCTGGCGTGTATTAACAGTTGGTCATCTAATGCATGTAATGATACAGAGCCAGGTGGGGAAAAATAACATGATAAAGATGCAGAGTTTCTGTCACAGGATATGGACAGGCTAAGTAACTGATGAGAAAGTTTCTGCACAATGGAAAACCCTTAGAATGCTGTGGATGGGTATTTGGAGAAGGAAGTGCCACCTCCAGTGGAGGTGGTTATATTTTCTTTTACTACAGAGAATCACTACCTGGTGTATGATTGTTATTGTTTAGTAGATTATTTCTTATATTGTCCACAGATTCCAACATAAGGGCACAAGGTATTTTTTATCTTATGAAAGCACATGGATCTGAGTGGCATAGCCTCACTGTTGGGGGTCAGCTATTTAAGACTGGGGAGAGGAAAAAGCTCTTCACTTACTGAGGTTGCAAGTTTTTGAAATGTTCTACTCTAGAGTCCTATAGATTATGAGGACACGCAGTCCTCTTTTATTGTCATTTAGTAATGCATGCATTAAGAAATGATACAATATTTCCTCCAGTGTGATATCACAAAACACAGGACAGACCAAGACTGAAAAAACTGACAAAACCACATAATTATAACATATAGTTACAATAGTGCAACAATACCATAACTTGATGAAGAACAGTCCATGAGCACAGTAAAAAGTTCAAAGTCCCTCAAATATCCCACATCTCACGCAGACGGGAGAAGGAAGAAAAACTCTCCCTGCCATGCCCAACCATAGTCCGACTCTGAGTTGTCCGAAAACTTCGAGCCTCCGATCAGCTCTTCGACACCGTGTACCGAGCACCATCTCTATCTGAGCAATTCGACCTCAATCTCAGTCGCCAACAGCAGGCAAAGCCGGGGATTTTGAGGCCTTCCCTCCAGAAGATTCTCGATTGTGCAGTAACAACAGCAGCGAACGGGCGTTTCAGAAATTTCTCCAGATGTTCCTCCATCAAATCAGAATTGTCCACGGCCCCTATTTAACGGATACAATATCATTTTCACCGGAGGACTGTGCATGCGCAGTGCGCTGCTTCTCTCTCCTCCCACCATCAGTTATATAGACTGTCAGAATACTCAAAGCCAGAATCATTAGGTTCAAGAAACCAGGAGAAACATCTTGAGAAATAGGAGTGGAAGTACAGCAGATGGCCCATGGAGCCTGCTGTGCCATGAGGTAAGATCATGGCTCTTCCTGGAACTCTTGACGCTGTTGCAGTCACCTCGACCTTGAATTCAATGATTCAGCCAGCTGAGTTGGACAAATAAGAGAAATCATCATCGTCTGAAAGAAAGAAATAATTTGTCATTTCTATTTCAAGTGGATGATCCTGTTGCTGAACCATTGTCCCTTCATTCTGGATTTCTTCAGAAGGGGAAAGTGTCTTCCTTGTTAAATTCCCTCTGAATGCCATGAATCACTGAGGTATTGCATGAGCAGCCTGGTTATTTATTTTTCACCCGGTGACCCTTTCAATGAGGAATCAACCAAGTGAAAACCTTCTCTGAATTACGTTCTGAGCAAGTGTATCATTCTTCACTTAAGGGGACCAACACATCTGCCAGTTCTTCAGCTGTGCTCTCACCAATATCCCGTATAGTTTAGGAAGTGTTCCCTACTCTTGTGTGTCATTCTTTTTTCACTGAATGACAACACTTCTAAACTTTTAACAAACGTTTATAGTTGCACAGTGGAGGGTATCCTAACTCATTGCATCATGGTCTAGTGTGGAGACACCAAAGAACAGGAACAGAAAAGTGTACAATACTCCACAGGCAAAACCCGCCCCACTATTGAGCACATTTACATGAGGCACTGCCCCAAGAATGCACCATCCATCACATCCATCATCGAGGACACCCACCATCCTGGCCATGCTCTCTACTCATTGCTGCCATCAGCAACGAGGTACAGAAGCCTTAGGCTCCACACCACCAGGTTCAGGGATAGTTATTGACCTACAGCTATCAGGCTACTGAGCCAATGTGGATCTCAAGTCTTTATTTATGTATAATTTTCATAAATTATATTGTATTACTTTATTTTCCTGTCAATGCCTGCAAGAAAAGGAATCTCAGGGAAGTTAATGGTAATATAAACGTACTTTGATAATAAGTTTTCTTTGACTTTGATTTACAATGATTTTACTTAGGTACTTGCTTTGCGCTTCATGTATGAGGAACTAAAATCCCTCTTATCACAGCATTTAAGAGTCTCCATTTAAATAAGTTTCTGCTTTCTATTCTCTGCAAGTAGGTAACGAGAGGGCATATAATAGAGCAAGGATTAATGTGAAGTTAGAATATTGGGAAGCTTTTAAAAACCAATAGAAGGGAACTAAAGAAGGGAGCGTCATAGGAAGTCATTCCTGCCTGTGGCCATCAAACTTTACAACTCCTCCCTTGGAGGGTCAGACACCCTGTGCCGATAGGCTGGTCCTGGACTTATTTCATAATTTACTGGCATAATTTACATATTACTATTTAACTATTTATAGTTCTATTTCTATTTATTATTTATGGTGCAACTGTAATGAAAACCAATTTCCCCCGGGATCAATAAAGTATGACTATGACGATAAAAGTGATTAAGAAGGTAAAGATGGAATGTGAAGGTAAGCTAGCCAATAATATTAAAGAGCATACCAAAAGTTTCTTCAGTTACATGAAGTGTAAAAGAGAGGTGAGAGTGGATATCAGACCACTAGAAAGCAATGCTGGAGAGGTAGTAATGGAGGACAATCAAATAGCAGCTGAACTGAGTAAGTATTTTGCATCAGTCTTCACTGTGGAAGACACTAGCAGTATGGTGGAAGTTCCAGGTGTCAGGGGGCATGAAATGTATGAAGTTACCATAACTAGAGAGAAGGTTCTTGGGGAAATGAAAGGTCTGAAGTTAGATAAGTCACCCGGACTAGATGGTGTACACCCCAGGGTTCTGACAGAGGTGGCTGAAGAGATCGTGGAGGCATTAGGAATGATCTTTCGAGAATAACTAGGTTCTGGAATGGTTCTGGAAAATCGTGAATGTCACTTCACTCTTCAGGAAGGGAGAGGGGCAGAAGAAAGGAAACTATAGGACACTTTGTCTGACCTCAGTGGTTGGGAAGATTTTGGAGTCAATTATTAAGGATGAAGTCTTGGTGCTTGGAGGCACATGATAAAATAGGCTGTAGTTAGAATGGTTTCCTCAAGGGAATATTTTGCCTGACAAACCTGTTGGAATTCTTTGAAAAAAATAACATGCAGGATCGACAAAGGAGAATTGGTTGATGTTGTGTCCTTGGCATTTCAGAAGACTTCTGACAAGGTGCCGCACGTGAGGCTGCTTAACAAGCTACGAATCCATGGTATTACGGGAAAGATTCTAGCATGGATAAAGCTGTGGCTGTTTGGCAGGAAGCAAAGAGTGGGAATAAAGGGATCCTTTTCTACCTGGCTGCCATTGACTAGTGGTGTTCCACAGGGGTTTGTGTTGGGATCGATTCTTCTTGTGTTATATTTCAATTATTTGGATGATGGAATTGATGGCTTTGTTGCAAAGTTTGCAGACGATATGAAGATAGGTGGAGTGTCAGATAGTTTTGAAGAAATAGAGAAGCTACAGAAGGACTTAGACAAATTAGGAGAATGGACAAAGAACTAGCAGATGGAATACATTGTTGGAATGTGTATGGTCACGTACTATGGTAGAAGAAATGAAAGAGTTGTCTATTTTCTAAATGGAGAGAGAATATAAAAAACGGAGATGCAAAGGGACTTGGGAGTCCTTGTGCAGGATTCCCTAAAGGTTAATTTTCAGGTTGAGTTTATAGTGAGGAAGGCAAATGCAATGTTAGCATTAATTTCAAGAGGATGAGAATGTATAAGCAAGCATGTAATTTTGAGACTTTATAAAGAACTGGTGAGGCCTCAGTTGGAGTATTGTGAGCAGGTTTGGGCCTGTTATTGAAGAAAGGATGTGCTGAAACTGGAGAGGGTTCAAGGGAGGTTCATGAAAATGATTCTAGGAATGAATGGCTTGTCATATGAAGAGCATCTGTTGGCTCTGGGCCTGTATTCAATGGAATTCAGAAGAATGAGGGGTGACCTCATTGAAACCTATCGAATGGTGAAAGGCCTTGATAGAGTGGATGTGGAGAGGACGTTTCCTATGGTGGGAGAGTCTAAGACCAGAGGACAGAGCCTCAGAATAGAGGGAAATCCTTTTAGAACAGAGATGAGGAAGAATTTCTTTAACCAGAGAGTGGTGAATCTGTGGAATTCTTTGCCACAGGTGGCTGTGGAGGTCAGATCTTTATGTACATTTAAGGCAGAGATGAATAGATTCTTGACTGGTCAGGGCATGAAGGGATACAGGGAGATGGCAGGATGTTGGGGATGAAAGGAAAATTGGATCAGCCATGATGAAATGGTGGAGCAGACTCGATGGGCCAAATGACCTAATTCTGCTTCCTATGTCTTGTGGTGTTATGGTAACTAAGTTATACCACATTATAATCCACCTGCATTGCCTCCATAATTTGCTTTTCCTTTTTTCAGCAAATTTCGTTGGAATACAATTGAACCTTCTTCCATCAGTAGTTCATTAGTAAGCAAGACAAATAGGCCACAGTACTGATTCCTGTAGCATTCAACTTCAACTTGTCAACCTGAAAAAATGTCTTGACTCTCCACTCTCTCTCAATCCTCTATCCATCCAGTTCTGCTACCCCCAACACCAGGCATTCATATAGTTTATTGTGGAACCTAATCAAATGCCTTCTAGAAATTCCATGCACTACATCACTGGATCTTTTCTAAGCACCCTAGTAGTTTCTTCTCTTTTTCTACTCTACCAAGTGTTTCCATAACTATAAATAAAAAATGAGGTCAAGATCTATTATCTCCAGCCTATTCATTCTTTCCTGACTTGTACAACCTCTCACTTTACCTTTTGCATCTTCTCGAAGAATGCTGTGTCCCTTTTAAAATGAGGACCAGAGCTGTACGCAGTACATCCTACACAGTGTAGTCTGTCCAAGCTGACACATGCTTAACGTGTCTCTAATTTCCCAATTCTAGTCATATGAAAGTGACTCTTTTTTAGCTCCTTGTTGTTTTGTTTGTTTATATTTAGTGATTTGTATATCCAGATTCCTCATCCCCCCACATACAATAAATGCTTATTTCATGGATTTGAATTCAGATCTATTTATCATGTGTACATTGAAACATACAGTACTGCCCAGTCTTAGGCAGATACATATAACTAAGGTGCCTAAGACTTTTGCACAGTACTGTATTTGTCATTGTGGAGCAGAGGGTGAGTTTGCAAATCTGGCGGGAGCAGAGGATGTGTGAATGGAGAGGGTGGAGTGCTGCAGGGGTGGTGTGGGACAGGTGGCAGAGAAGGACTGCCGGGGCAGGGGCTAACACGGGTACAGACACACCCAGCCCTGAGACACTCAGGCAAGGTCATTTGATTCCAAACAACTGGTTTGTTGATCATTACAGAATCTCTCTCTGATACATCTAACTCCCTCCCTTCTCTCTTCCCCTTTTCCCAACCACAATTCACCGCTCCCTGGCCCCTTCCCACTCTCAATCCACAACAGAGACCAATAACAGAGTCACTTACGTATCTCATGAGATTAGTTTTTTTTAAGGCAGCAGTACAGTGCAACACATAGAATTACTGCATTGTTGTGCAAAAGTTTTCATTTGCCAACACATCTAATTGGCAAGATTATTGATGCTTTGATGTATTTTGCAGCAATCCTCCATTAGCCTATGACATGAGAAGCAGTTTGCTGAAGGCATATTTCCTCTGTAGCAGTCTCTGTTCAATGTGTTATTTGGCAAAAGTCAATTTAATTATCAAATTCTCTAAATTCCATTTATGATTCCTGCATATTTTGATGGCTAGAAGTTGTTATAAGTCATGTTAATTTCCTGCTGGTGTGAAAATCCTGAAGCCTAATTGCAAAGTCCGTGTCATGTTGAACCAGGTCTCAATCAAATTTTAAATAATTAAGTTCACGCCGAGTCGGCTGCCTCAGATTTCCAGCTACCAGTTGTTCAGCAGAACCCACTACAGTCTGGCAGGGGTCCGGTGACGGTTCTTAAACACCCATCAGCAAGGCTAATTGTATCAACCTCAGCTCCTTGTAGGGGCATCCACTGCCACATACAGGAGGTCTCCGGGTTATGGATGACGTGACTTGCAAAAATCTGACTTCATGCACATTCTCCGAGATTTGTCACCCATAGGAAAAAAAAACAAACATTATCGGAAAGATCAAACATTGCAAACCCTGAGCCAGCTCTTGTTAGCACACATTTTATTAACCTGTCGGTAGTTTATTCACTGATTAGCAGCGATTGGTTTCCCCCCCTCATCCCTCCCAGTCTGCATTCCGTCAAATGTTTCTCACAGTAACTTGCTGGTAGCAATTCATGTCACCTACACTGACCTTCCCCAGTCTACTCTTTGCAAATCAGTCCCGAAGGAATGCTGAGGCCAGAGATTTCACATTACTACTTTGAGGGTGGGAAATTGTTCATTTCCGACTTCCAGAAAATTTAGTTCACAGACATTTCTCAGGAATAGATCCCTTCCATAACCTGGCGACCTCATGTACTCCTCATTAACTCAGAGGTTAGACCTGTCAAGGTAGTATGGCTTGTTCGGTACTCTTTCACTAGAGATAAAGAAAAAGGCTGAAGGTTGCATAGAACACAGAATGGAACAGCACAAGACAGGTTCTTCAGCGGACAATGCTGATCACTGACTAACTAAACCAATAACTCTTAATTAATGTAATTCCCTCTTCCCTGCACATTGACCATTTCCTTCCCTCTCTACATGTTCATTTGACTATCTAAGAGTCTCTTAAATGCTCTTATACTGTCTGCCTCTATCACCATCCCAACAGTACATTTCATGATGTGTAATCAAAAAATTCGCCTTTATACTTTCCACCTCTCACCTTAAATTCATTCCCTCTAGTAGTAGACACTTTAATTCTGGGGAAAATAAAGATACTGGTTGTTTACTCTGAGTATGAGGAGTAACAATTACTTTGTTCTCGGTGCAATGCCCTGGTTCACATCTTTACTGTTATGCTGTAGGTATTTCATTTAGCAGCTCTGTTTTGCTGTCAGCCTGTTGGGGTTATCATTGAAGATGAGGGATAATGTGGAATGTGTGCCATCCAATTAGCGGGCGGTTTTCTTGGTGAGGGACAATAAGGTTTGCCTTGGGCTTTTGGTCGTCGGGAGATGAAGAGAGAAGACGCTGGGGAGAACTGGTTGTAGCTTACGATCCGTGGGAGACCCGTCTGTTCGAGATGGATTGTGAGCAATGTTTGGAAGGTGGTGTGGGCGTTCACACTGACTGAAGGCTCAGCGCATGAGTGACAGGGAAGTTCAAGATGAGCTCCAACTTGTGAACATTCGACTGTTTAATTAGAATGGGCCCTTTTCTTTTTGTTATTCTTTACTAACCCTTTAGTTAAGTTAAGATTCATAAATATAATTCCTTTACTTGTCTGCAGTGTACTGTCTATTTTTTCATGGCACTAATTTGTACAGGGTAGCAAATTGCACAGCATCCACACGAACTAGGGTTTGGGGTGGGACAAGGTGTCTCAATCTCACGAGTTTGGTGGGACTTCAGAGTGTCTTCCCTAGATTCACACAGCCAAGGAAACCAGGGTGTTTCATCTGTTACACATGTGTACTGGAATCTTGAATCTATTAATAGGGTGAACGTATGTAGGTCTTTCCGCCTCAGGTTAGGTAAGATTAGAACTGGAGATTTAGTGTGAAAGGTGAGATATTTAAGAGGAACCTGAGAGGGATCCTATTCAAATGAGGGTGGTGAGAGTGTGGAACGACCCGCTAGCAGACCTACACAAAGGGTTAATTTACGCTTGCCAACTAACAGCTACACGAATGGTAGCGCACACTGGCGACTAATCTACGAACCAGCCATCTGGTGGGTCAAAGGTATGAGGTAAGAAAGCAGGGCAGCAAGGGGAAGTTCGTGCATTTACAGGGAGAACATGGAGACTTCACAGAGACAGTTCCAGATGTCAGTATTGAACCTGAGTCACTGGAATTTGCCAAAGTGTTACCCAATGCTTGATGGTGCTCAGTAAAAAAGGTTTGTAATAGGACAATAAGGAAACAGAAGATAATTTTGATGGAGATGTGCTGGGGAAGGAGAATCTCTGCTTAAATCACTGAAAGCTGGAACTCTGAACTGGAAGTGTTGGAAAAATGTACTGATTATCTGGAATCAGTGAGCTAAATATTGAGTCTTGAAGGCATGTCAACAAATACACTCAAAAACTTCGATAGTTGTACCATGGAGAGCACTCTGACAGGCTGTATCACTGTCTGGTATGGAGGGGCTACTGCAGAGGACCAAAAGAAGCTGCAGAAGGTTGTAAATCTAGTCGGCTCCATCTTGGGTACTAGCCTACAAAGTACCCAGGACATCTTTAGGAAGCGGTGTCTCAGAAAGGCAGTGTCCATTATTAAGGACCTCCAGCACCCAGGGTATGTCCTTTTCTCACTGTTACCATCAAGTAGGAGATACAGAAGCCTGAAGGCACACGTGCTGGTGATAATAAACCTGATACTGATTCTGATTTTAATGAAGATACGGTGGTGTTCTCAAATGTATGTTCCATTGGAACAGTGCAGGGAATCAAAGACAGAGCAATCTGACTAGCAGTGACAGTTGAAACATCTCAACCCAAGCAAAGCTGCAGGCCCGGATGGTGTCAGTACCAGGGTGCTCAAAGCCTGTATCCCTCAGCTATGTGGAGTAATTTGCCATGTGTTCAACCTGAGCCTGAGGCTCCGGAGGGTTTCTGTGCTGTGGAAGATGTCCTGCCTTGTCCCTGTGCCGAAGACGCCGCACCCCCGGGGCCTCAATGACTACAGACCGGTGGCATTGACCTCCCATGTCATGAAGACCCTGGAGAGACTTGTTCTGGAGCTGCTCCGGCCTATGGTTAGGCCACACTTAGATCCCCTACAGTTCGCCTACCAGCCCCGACTAGGAGTTGAGGATGCCATCGTCTACCTGCTGAACTGTGTCTATGCCCACCTGCACAGGCCAGCGAGCACTGTGAGGGTCATGTTTTTTGACTTCTCTAGTGTGTTCAACACCATCCACCCTGCTCTGCTGGGGGAGAAGCTGACAGCGATGCAGGTGGATGCTTTCCTGGTGTCATGGATTCTTGATTACCTGACTGGCAGACCACAGTACGTGTGCTTGCAACACTGTATGTCCAACAGAGTGATCAGCAGCACTGGGGCTTCACAGGGGACTGTCTTGTCTCCCTTTCTCTTCACCATTTACACCTTGGACTTAAACTACTGCACAGAGTCTTGTCATCTTCAGAAGTTTTCTGATGACTCTGCCATAGTTGGATGCATCAGCAAGGGAAATGAGGCTGAGTACAGGGCTACGGTAGAAAACTTTGTTACGTGGTGTGAGCAGAATTATATGCAGCTTAATGTGAAAAAGACTAAGGAGCTGGTGGTAGACCTGAGGAGGGCTAAGGCACTGGTGACCCCTGTTTCCATCCAGGGGGTCAGTGTGGACATGGTGGAGGATTACAAATACCTGGGGATACGAATTGACAATAAACTGGACTGGTCAAAGAACACTGAGGCTGTCTACAAGAAGGATCAGAGCCGTCTCTATTTCCTGAGGAGACTGAGGTCCTTTAACATCTGCCAGACGATGCTGAGGATGTTCTACCAGTCTGTGGTGGCCAGTGCTATCATGTTTGCTGTTGTGTGCTGGGGCAGCAGGCTGAGGGTAGCAGACATCAACAGAATCAACAAACTCATTCGTAAGGCCAGTGATGTTGTGGGGATGGAACTGGACTCTCTCACGGTGGTGTCTGAAAAGAGGATGCTGTCCAAGTTGCATGCCATCTTGGACAATGTCTCCCATCCACTACATAATGTACTGGTTGGGCACAGGAGTACATTCAGCCAGAGACTCATTCCACCGAGATGCAACACAGAGCGTCATAGGAAGTCATTCCTGCCTGTGGCCATCAAACTTTACAACTCCTCCCTTGGAGGGTCAGACACCCTGAGCCAATAGGCGGGTCCTGGACTTATTTCCTGGCATAATTTACATATTACTATTTAACTATTTATGGTTTTATTACTGTTTAATTATTTATGGTGCAACTGTAACAAAAACCAATTTCCCCCGGGATCAATAAAGTATGACTATGACTATAAATGGAGAAGTTCTGCAAAACAGTTGGCGGATCGGTGTTAGCCCTGGATGGTAGGAAAGGAGGAGGTAATGTAGGAGGTGTTACTTAATGGAAAAAGAGGTGAAGGAATGAACTAAGCAGGACTGAAACAAATAATATGTCATAGAACGTAGAACAGTACAGTAATCATCACCATTATATATTGTGTTGTATGACATAGGTGATGGTATCGTGATGATTGCATTTGGCAAATTTTCTACAGAAGTGGTTTGCCTTTGCTTTCATCTGGGCAATGTCTTTGCAAGATGGGTGAATCCAGCCATTATCAATACTCTTCAGAGATTGTCTGCCTGGCATCAGTAGTCACAAAACTAAGACTTGCGATATGCACCAGCTGCTCATACGACCATCCACCACTTACTCCCATGGCTTCACATGATGCTGATCGGGGGGGGGGGGGGTGGCTAAGCAGGTGCTACACTTTGCCCAAGAGTGACCAGGCTAGTAGAGGGAAGGAGCACCTCACACCTTCTTTTGAAGAGACGTAACTCCACCCCACCAACCTACGACACAGTATGATGTTGTGCCAACCTTTTAACCTACTCCACAAGAAATGTAGATTGGATCCATATGAGTTCTTGATGAAACACCTTAGATTTTCTTATATCCATGTTGTTTGCTCTGTATCACTAACAAACTTGCATGATCTATCACTATATTTAATGAGACTGCAACTTCAGACTAGCCTAAGGACACCGGTCTCTGATCTTGCAGAAAGCTGTCATAGAGTGAAAGGGCACTACAGCACAGAAACAGGCCCTTCAGCCCATCTAGTCCATGGTGGCCAGATGTTCGCCTAATCCCTTCTTCCTGCACCTAGGCTGTATCCATCCAAACCTCTCCCACGCATGAACCTATCCAAACTTCTCTTAAATGTTACATTTGAACCTGCATTTACTACGTCTTACAGCAGCTCATTTCATACTCTGACTACCCTGCGTGAAGAAGCTCCCCCTCAGTTTTCCCTTAAATATTTCAACTTTCACCCAAAACCTATGACCTCTAGTTCTAGTCTCACCAAACCTGAGGGGAAAAGCCTGCATGCTTTCACCCTACCAATACCCCACATAATTGTGAATATCTCTATAGGATCTCCCCTCATTCTTCAATGTTCCAGACAATAAGGGACCTATTCAACCTTTCCCTGTAACTGAGGTCCTCAAATCCCAGCAGCAATCCTTTTAAATTTTCTCTGCACTTTTCAAACCTATTATCTTTTTTCACTATCCAAAATATTCCAAATTTGGCCTCACCCACCAACATCTTGGAGGACTTCAGCTTAGCATAACTCTTGCACTCAGTGAAGGCTAATGTGTAAAAAACTCTTTTTATGACCCTATCTATCTATGATGCCATTTTTAATGAATTATGAATCTGTATTCCCATGTCCCTTTGTTCCTTGGCACACCTCAAAGTTCTACCATTCACTGTATTTTTTTAGATTATGAAGACACGTAGTCCTCTTTTATTGTCATTTAGTAATGCATGCGTTAAGAAATGATACAATATTTCTTCCGGTGTGATATCACAAAACACAGGACAGACCAAGACTGAAAAAACTGACAAAACCACATAATTATAACATACAGTTACAACAGTGCAACCATACCATAACTTGATGAAGTCCATGAGCGCAGTAACAGTTCAAAGTTTCTCAAATGTCCCATATCTCATGCAGACGGGAGAAGGTAGAAAAACTCTCCCTGCCATGCCAACCACAGTCCGACTCTGAGTCATCCGAAAACTTTGAGCTCTGATCAGCTCTCCGACACTGAGTACTGAGCGCCACCTCTGTCCAAACGATTCGACCTCATTCTCGGTTGCCAACAGCGGGCAAAGCCAGGGATTTTGAGGCCTACCCTTTGAAAGATTCCCGACCACACAGTAACGACAGCAGCAAACGAGCGTTTCAGAAATTTCTCCAGATGTTCCTCTGCTTTCACGTCCATTCTCCATCAAATCAGAATTGTCCACGGCCCCTAGTTAACAGATACGATATCATTTTTCACCGAGGGCTGCTCTCTCTCCTCTTTAGCCTGGTTTGTCCTGCCAAGATACAGCACCTCACTCGTCTGTACTAAATTCAATCTGCCATTTTTCAGCTCATTTTTCCAGCTGGTCAAGATCTTAGATGCCTTCCCTATTGTCCACTACACCCTCAAATTTGTCCATAAAAATCAGTTGGCTGCTTTGGTGCAGACTTCCTCTTTTCCAATATTGGTTGCTGTCACTTATCACTATGAGAGGAATCTCAGGCCTCCAGTAACCCTAACACGCCAAACAGGCTAAACAGTCAAACGCGTAGAAGAATTTTCACAGGCAGAAAGCTTGGAAGGTGAAATTGCGATTTTAAATTAAAATATTTTACTAAGTATCAAATAGGCATAACATTAACAACCCAATTTTTAAAACATAAAAATGTATTTAAAACTCTATTAAATTTTGACGTATTTATCTGAGGGGAATGCAAACTATACATGGTTAATTTTAGAAGCCAAAGAGTTAGGAAAACAGTAACCTTTGGCTTTGTCACAAAGACTTTGTGCTAGTTTTCAGGTTACTTTCCTGTGAGTTTACTTTATTATTTTTATCCGGTTCAACTGGTTTACTTTGATTATGCCAAAGAGCACAAAAAGACTCAGTGCCAAAAGGAGAGAGCTGAATCACTGACATAAAATTTAGAGTGCCTGGGAATTCTAAAGTTGCTGTCAGTTTTATCAACGTTCATGAATGTTGGTAATATTACGATTGTTATAGCTGTAATAACCCAGTCAATCAGTATGATAACAGAATGCAAATGTGGTGGTATTATGCTACGCTTGCTTTACAGGATTCTGCATTTAGTGTTAGTCAGTAGTTGTCACCTTGGTTAAACGATATGCATTTCTTCCAGTAATATTAATAATATGACAGAAGAGAAACAGAATTAAAATGATAAAACAACATGGAGCATTCTTTTTTTTAAAGGAACCAAGACTTCTATAAATAAGTATAGAAAGTTGATATAATGGGGGTATATTCAATTAAAATAAGCCTTAAGTATATGGATATGTTAATTTTAGCAAAAAAGTATAATGTGTTAGAAATGGCTGACCGACCACTCACTTGTGTTCCATGTAGTTTGGAGCTCTCTGAAAATGGAACATGCAGCATTTGTGAAAAGCATTTCTAGCCGGTTAATGGACTTCTCATTAACAAATAGCTCACACACGATACTGAAGATACAAAAGTAAATCAAAAGGTGAATATTTAGAAGCCAGGCAGATTTCACATTCGTCAGCCTAGTGAACAGAAGGTGTTTGAGGAGCATCACAGGCCCATACTGAGCAAAGAGAAGTGAGTAATAAATTTGAATCCATGGGGAGGCCTAATGTGGTTCCTATATGCCCCGTACAATGTAGCCAATGTCACCCCCACTTTGAAAGTGGTCATAAATATAATGTGAAGGAGTTAACACCAATTTTTGTATGTGGCTTCTAGCTAAAAGGAAGATTCCCAGAAAGCAATGTGTTCAATTCTTGGAAGAAAATGTCAAGGTAAAAGGACCTTCTGAAATTTGGAAGCAGTTTGTGACATAATGACAGAATGCCTAAGAATTTTCTGCTTCAAGCCTGCAGCTGGGTTCCGAAACCTGCCCGTGGATAAATTGAAATATTTTCTGTTGCTGTTTCTTTCCATGATAATCCTACCATCCTGTATCCAGCAGCTAGGTTAAAGAGCTGGTGTTTACCATAGTTGAGAGGATTGCTAACTGCTTGGTAAAATGATTACCCTTCACAGATGTGGAGTGGTTGTGTTTCTTTGTTGTCCTTAGGAATTAAGTTGTTTCTTGAGGGATAACAACCTTTCCTAGTGAACTAATAGTTTTATTAGTTGTCCATTACTCAGGGACAGGAAACCTTAGTCCCAAGTACTCCTGATCATTTTCTTTTCAGAGATGATGTTACATTGAATCGCAGGTCATTCTGCCTGATAGATCTATGTGGTCATGGGCCCCGTCCTCCTTTTCCACACCGACCTGCTTCTATTCTCTCCTTACTCCTGATCCGGAATTACACCTTGGCAATCTCCTGAAAAACCTTCTGGGACTCGGAAGCTGATGGATTAAGGCCAGCTTCACCTTGGGGAAACAATGTAGCAACTGGGTACTTGTATCTCCGGGCTCAGAAATACTCTTGGTTGTTGTGTCAGTATAGGTTTAAGAAAGAAATAAAGGAACCACACTTTCACTTTCATGGTTTGAAGCTCATAATTTTGGGTGCAAATAGATCTTGAAGACAATCATTTATCTTCACTTATCAGTAGTAGCATCTCATTTTGAAGACTGTTATCTCAATTTGGAATGGCTTCAGTGCACAATTTTCACAGGTTCGTGACTATATTGGGGTGTATCTTTAAACATGACTAGTTTTCTTTGCACTCTTTAAGTGTACTTTCCAATGGTGATCACAGAATGGCTGAAACCTGGTGTGATTGCAGTGTAATGATATTTTGTCATTAGATTAAGATCCAATTTTCTTGACCTCTACCTTTTCATGGTAAAAAGGCCATATGTTAATGCACACACACATGCGCATACACACTCACTCACTCACTCACTCACTCGCTCACTCTCTCTCTCTCTCTCAACATTTTAGGAACAGCTTCTTCTGCTCAGCCATCAGATTTCTGAACAGACAGTGAGCCCATGAACACTACCTGATTATTGTGCTCTTTTTTTTTTGCACTATTTATTTAATTTTTACATATATTCCTTATTGTAATTTGTGGTATATTTTACGTATAGCACTGTACTGTTGCGGTAACACAACACATTTCACGATCTATGTCAGTGATAATAAAACTGGTTCTGATTCTGACATCTCTCCATCTAAACACATTTCTTATAAAATGCACATGTGGACGTCACTCAACTTAATGATGCCGACCTAACCATAAAGCTATGAAAAGATCTCATCTTTTTGCACAGATGCTTACTGATTCTCTTCTGAAAGGAAACAAAAGCACATTGTTCAGTACCACACAGGCTAACTCAGCAGAACTACTTCAACCTGTAAGCAATTCACGTAACTATATATGGACACAGTGAAGTATTTGTAATATGAATATTTGTTTTCTGTGGTACTTCGTCTGTGATCATCTTGTGACAGACCACATGGGGGCAAGGGGTGTGAAATGCAGTTATTTCAAGTTGTTTTAAGTACAGGTAGTGTGGCAATATTGTACTGCTTACCAATTGTTATGATTCCAGCATATCGGCAGTGCTAACTGTGTTGTTGAGTGAGTGCATGCTTCGCCAGGGCTCAAATACATGACTGGTGAATACTACCTATAATGAGCCAGCACTGGTTATCAAAACCTGGTTGTTCTGTCCAGCAGGAGATCAGCTTCAGAACCAACTCAACTAATTTCCCTTGCAACACCATGAAGGAGACTTGCATGAGAACATACATTACCGGGTTTATGTTTGATGTGGTAAATGTGCCCCAGCTTGGTTTGCCGCCAGAAGCATCTGGTTGAATTTGCACAGTGTTACAACTAAACCTGGAAATCATTGTGACCATGTACTGCCTCTGAAAAGACTGGCCTTCACACGTGCAGCGCAGAAGTAAATTCCTCTACACATTTGCAGAGAAATTTGGACAATAGATTTATCCTTTGGACAGTGTGCAATTTGGAGAAAACAGAGATTTAAAAATTTATTTATTGAGATGCAGCATGGAATAGCCCCTACCAGCCCTTCAAGCCACACCACCCAACAATCCCTCGTTTTAATCCTAGTGTAATCACAGGATAATTTACAATGACCAATTAACCTACCGACCCATACATCTTTGGACTGTGGGAGGAAACCGGAGCACCCAGAGAAAACACACGCGGTCACAGGGAGAACATACAAACTCCTTACAAGGCAGCAGTGGGAATTGAACCTGGGTCACCTGTACTGTAAAACATTGTGCTAACCACTATGCTACCATGCCACCCTATTCTGCAAAGATAGAATGGATAATTTGAACCCTGATTCTAGTGCCCCGATCTGTGGCTTTTACAGAATTAATCAAACTTTAAAGAGAAATCATCTACCATTACTGGATATGGTGGAAGAGGAGCCAGTGGACCTAGTGCTATCATTGGCTGTGTGCAAAGGAATGAAATCAAGAGGGACAAAAATAGGCAATACATTAAGAAGCCATCACTGGAGTGGTTCTGACTATTTCTCCAAAGGTTGGACGTGAGATATTCCGAATGCAGAAAAAAAAATATGCAGCTAAAAAAAGATATATGCATTGCAAAAGGAACAAACGTCATCCTTCTCAGAAATTAAAATATTCTTCAAACAATAACGAGGAATAATGTGTGTGCAAGTATAAGCACTTATAGCAAGATTCTTCTGAAGATGGAAGTTACAATTTTGTGAAAAGTTGTGACACAAGTGATTTAAAAAAAAAACATTTTCAATGCAGAATAAGAGTAAAGATCCCACGACACCATCTGGATAAGTACTACAGCTGCAAATGCCACTAATCCATATTACTCTACATCAGTCCACATCAGCTTATTATTTTGGAGAAACAGTGAAATCTACAGCATAGGAGAACATTCAACCTATTAAGTTCATGGTCAGCAACAACTGGGGTGTTCAGTTTATTCTCACTCAAATGCTTAATCCAGAGACCTGCAGCTGCAGCTATTCTCATCAGTGTAACCGTTACATGTGAAGAGGAGCTTTGCCTCAAATGCTGCTTCAGACAGTGAAAAATACTTCCTCAACATTCTCTCCAATCAGAGTCAGAATCGGAATCAGGTTTAATATCACCAGCATATGTCGTCAAATTTGTTAACTTTGCGGCAGCGGTACCATGCAATACATGATAATATAAAAAACACTGAATGACAGTAAGTATATATGTGCATGGGTGACCCTCCCAGGAGCCAGACCATAAAGCCTTGACTCCAGCCAACATCGCTCTCTGGGTCGTTGAGACATACAGACCTTCAAACCACGTCAAGGTTGTCGACCTCTTGGAGGAGAATTATATGTACAGTACCGCATGTAAATTTTTTTTATGTTACTTTATTGAAATACAGCACTAAATAGGCCCTTCTAGCCTTTCGGATCCCGCCACCTAGTAACCCACCTATTTAACCCTAGCCGAATCATGGGACATTTTAACCTATGAACTGGTACGTCGTTGGACTGTGGGAGAAGACTGGAGCGTCCAGAAGAAACCCACACGGTCACAGGAGAACGTACAAACTCCGTACGGAAACAACAGGAATTCTGCAGATGCTGGAAATTCAAGCAACACACATCAAAGTTGCTGGTGAACACAGCAGGCCAAGCAGCATCTGTAGGAAGAGGTGCAGTCGACGTTTCAGGCCGAGACCCTTCGTCAGGACTAACTGAAGGAAGAGTGAGCAAGGGATTTGAAAGTTGGAGGGGGAGGGGGAGGGGGAGATCCAAAATGATAGGAGAAGACAGGAGGGGGAGGGATAGAGCCAAGAGCTGGACAGGTGATAGGCAAAAGGGGATACGAGAGGATCATGGGACAGGATGTCCGGGAAGAAAGACAAGGGAGGGGGGGACCCAGAGGATGGGCAAGAGGTATATTCAGAGGGACAGAGGGAGAAAAAGGAGAGTGAGAGAAAGAATATGTGCATAAAAATAAGTAACAGATGGGGTACGAGGGGGAGGTGGGGCCTTAGCGGAAGTTAGAGAAGTTGATGTTCATGCCATCAGGTTGGAGGCTACCCAGACGGAAGCCAACTGACTCTCACAGCTATCTGGACTATTCCTCTTCTCACCCTGTCTCTTGCAAAAACGCCATCCCCTTCTCGCAATTCCTCCGTCTCCGCCGCATCTGCTCTCAGGATGAGGCTTTTCATTCTAGGACGAGGGAGATGTCTTCCTTTTTTAAAGAAAGGGGCTTCCCTTCCTCCACTATCAACTCTGCTCTTAAACGCATCTCCCCCATTTCACGTACATCTGCTCTCACTCCATCCTCCTGCCACCCCACAAGGAATAGGGTTCCCCTGGTCCTCACCTACCACCCCACCAGCCTCCGGGTCCAACATATTATTCTCCGTAACTTCCACCACCTCCAACGGGATCCCACCACTAAGCACATCTTTCCCTCCCCTCCTCTCTCTGCATTCCGCAGGGATCGCTCCCTACACAACTCCCTTGTCCATTCATCCCCCCCATCCCTCCCCACTGATCTCCTTCCTGGCACTTATCCGTGTAAGCGGAATAAGTGCTACACATGCCCTTACACTTCCTCCCTTCAGGGCCCCAAACAGTCCTTCCGGGTGAGGCAACACTTCACCTGTGAGTCGACCGGGGTGATATACTGCGTCCGGTGCTCCCGATGTGGCCTTTTATATATTGGCGAGACCCGACGCAGACTGGGAGACCGCTTTGCTGAACATCTATGCTCTGTCCGCCAGAGAAAGCAGGATCTCCCAGTGGCCACACATTTTGGTTCCGCGTCCCATTCCCATTCTGACATGTCTATCCACGGCCTCCTCTACTGTAAAGATGAAGCCACACTCAGGTTGGAGGAACAACACCTTATATTCCGTCTGGGTAGCCTCCAACCTGATGGCATGAACATCGACTTCTCTAACTTCCGCTAAGGCCCCACCTCCCCATCTGTTACTTATTTTTATGCACACGTTCTTTCTCTCGCTCTCCTTTTTCTCTCTCTGTCCCTCTGAATATGCCTCTTGCCCATCCTCTGGGTCCCCCCCCCCTTGTCCTTCTTCCCGGACCTCCTGTCCCATGATACTCTCGTATCCCCTTTTGCCAATCACCTGTCCAGCTCTTGGCTCTATCCCTCCCCCTCCTGTCTTCTCCTATCATTTTGGATCTCCCCCTCCCCCTCCCCCTCCAACTTTCAAATCCCTTGCTCACTCTTCTTTCAGTTAGTCCTGACGAAGGCTCTCGGCCTGAAACGTCGACTGTACCTCTTCCTAGAGATGCTGCCTGGCCTGCTGCGTTCACCAGCAACTTTGATGTGTGTTGCTTGAAACTCCTTACGGAGACCGGCGGGAATTGAACCAATGTCGCTGGTACTGTAAAGTGTTGTGCTAACCACTACAGACTCCTTTGTGCCCCCCAGTCTCTTTAGTTCAAAAGAAAACAGCCAAGGCTATGTTAGTCAGTCCTCAAAACAGTAATTCTTCCGTCTTGGCAAGGTCCTTGATTTTACTAAACCAGAGGATTATTTTTGTGAAAGAGGCCATTCAACTGATTGAGCATCCCTCAGCTCCCAGGAGAGCAGCCAGTCAGACCTGTTTCACCATCTCATCACTCTGCTGTTGCTTTTAATTTTAAATATTCATTCAATTATATTATTAAGCTACAGTTGGATCTGCATCTAATATACTTCTGGGTATGGCAATCAACATCATAACTTCTTACTGCAATAATAAAAAATCTTCTTCATGGCTCTCCTGGATCTTTGCCAGTTACTTTAAATCTGTGACCACTGGCCCTTGATCTCTTTGCTAATGGGACCACTTTCACTCTATTCATCTTATCTAAGCCTGTCAAGATTTTGGACACCTCTATCAAATTCCCTCTCATCATTCTCTGCTTTAACAAGAACAAAACTGGTTTATTCTTTTCAACTGAAATTCATCATCCTGAAGGAACTATGTTAATAAATCTATTCTGCATCTTCTGTATTGTCTTCATATCCTTCCAAAATTGACCAGACTTTCACCAATACGAGTTGTGGCCCAATCTATTTTGATTACTGATTCAACAGAACCTTCTTTCTGTGGTAATTTCTGCCAATGATCTCTTATGCTTTATTAATGACCTTCTCAACAGCTTGCCACATTTACTCGTATACACCCAACGTCCTCTGTTCTTGCAACTATTTTAGAAGAATAACATTTGGTTGAGGTCGCCTGACCTCAAACATTCTGCAAAAGTATATCATTTTACCAACTTATAAATTAACCTTCATCAAACTCTCTCCATCCAGTGGAACTATCCATATCATTTTGAGGTCAGGTATTACAGAAACAGTTTACCATATTTTCATCTGTGTCATGTGCAAAATTTCAAACTTTACCCTCTGCTTCTATCAGTAAGTTATTAATATATTTTCTGAAAGTTGTGGTCACTGCACTGACCCATAAGCATAGGAGCAGAATTAGGCCATTTGGCCCATTGAGTATGGTCCAGTATTCCATCTTAGATCAACCCCATTATTGGCCTTCTTCCAATAACCTTTGACACCATTACTAATCAAGAACCTACCTATCAACCTCCGTTTTAAATACACTCGATGACTTGACCTCCACAGCCGTCTGTGGCAATGAATACCCTCTGGCTAAAGAAAATCCTCCTAATCTTTGTTCTAAAGTGATGTACTTCTATTCTGAGGCTGTGCCCTCTGGTCCTAAACTTGCCCACTCTATCTAGGCCTTTTAATATTTAATATGTTTCAATGAGATCCTACCACCCCCACCCCCATTCTTCTAAACTCCAGTGAGTACAGGTCCAGAGCCATCAAATGCTCCTCATAGATTAACCTTTGAAATTTGAAACAAGTTGATTTGAACACCTTATAATCTGTGTTTTCCAAATTCATCATTATATTTCTGTGTCATAGTCTGTGGGTGAGGAGACCTCCTCATCCCCTGTAATCTTTCTGTAGTTCCATATTCTATCTCATTAAATTGTCAATATCCATGGAGTATTAGTTTGCAGCACATCATCCTGACTGAAGTCTTACTGAGATTTATGTAGGCTCATCATTATCTTTTCTAGTACGTACATTGTGATAGGACCAAGGAATCTGAGATTGGAATTAGAATTGGTTTAATGTTGTCACATGTACCAAGTTACAGTGAAAAATTTGACCTGTATACCATCCATACAGATCATGTCATTACACAGCGAACTGGCATAGCCCAAGGAAAACAACAGCAATGCACAATAAAGTGTAACAGCTACAGTCCAGGTATACAACAAGGTGACAATGTGAATAGTGAGGTCAAGAGTCCATCTTCTTGTACATTCAATAGTCTTATAACAGCGGGATAGGAAGTAACCTTGAGCCCGGAGGTATGTGCTTTCAGGCTTTTGTATCTTCTGCCCAGGGGAGTGAGAGCATGTCAGGGGAGGGTGGGATCTTTGACTAGGCTGGCTTGTCTACTGAGGCAGCGAGATGTTGAGACAGAATCCAGGGGTATTACCTTTGGTCCTGCCAAGCTGCTGTCTCCCAGTCAGGGACCTGGGTTTGAAGAGGACCCTGGACGCTCTCTGTGCAGAGTTTATGCATTCTTCTGCTGACTAGTTTCCTCTGTGTGTCCTGGCGTCCTCCTACATCCCAAAGATGTGCAGGCTGTTAGGTTAATTGGCTGTTCCGAATTATTCCCTTAGTAGAAGCTAATGTCAGAAAGAACCAAAGGAGAGTTGATGGGTATTTGTATAAGACGCAGTTGCTGGGCTACAGGGAAATAAGGGAGATTGCTGCTAATGGGATTGCTCTCCTGGGAGCTTGCACAGAACTAACCGACTGAATGACCCTCTTCGTTATGATATATTCTGCAGATGACTGGCATTTTGACCAAATTAGAGAATTGTACCATTACTGGCATTGAGTTTAATAATTCTCATCTGACCAATGTTCTTTATAATCTTATTAGATATTATGCATGATATAAGACTATTTACCTTAAACTGCATTTACAAATCTCAAAGTATTAACCTGTTTTAAATTATCTGTACTGACATTTGCACATAAGAGACATCAATTACTTGGGACAACATCCTGCAATGGATGTGCATCCATTCAAGCTTCATTATTTCTAAAGAAATTCTATGAAAAGATTAATGAGAATTTTCAAATAGTTGTGAAAAGAAACAGTCTGAAACTGACAATTAATTGCAAGTGTTCTTTCGCAGTTCAGGAAATGCTGTCGCTGAGTTCTTGAGAAGTACAGGCATCAGAATGAGTGACAGTAGAAGTCAGCGGTAATCCAGGAATTCACCCACTGACGATGTAAAGGGTAGAGGAGTAAGTGTGTTAGCAGTCAGCAGTGTTATGGGCTGCTTAAGTGCAATGCTCAGTATAGAATCTGTTGTATTCTTTTTTAAGTTTCACTACTGTGGAGAACCACACGTGAGCTCCATGAGAAGCGAGAAGAGGACAGCTGGAAGCTCACATCATTTTGTCTTCTTCACTTCTCATGAAAGATCCTGTTGAGAAAGAGTGGGAACCAATGCCAGGAGCTTCAACATTTACAGATACACTGGTACTCCACTTACCGTGCTCCTGCAGAGCGCTGATTATTTTAGCATTCTTGGACCTCCAGTGCAAACTCTCACAGCTATGCGCTCTGCCAAAGCATTGGCTTCTGCTGCTCACTGCTTTGGCAGCGATGTGGGAGTTGTGAGCCTGCTACAAACCCCTAACTCTGCAGGCATACCCCCTACAATTAATTGACGTGTAGAAGCACCTGTGAAGCTGGTAGAAGGTGCGTGGAGGGATGGGGGGTGGGGGTGGGGATGGGGCTTGGGGGTAGGTGGCAGGCTGAGGTGAGCGGTGTGATGGTTCAGTGCTGGGACATGGGCTCAGGACAGCACCTTGCCCTGGCATGGTGAGTGTGTGGCATGGCTGGGCACAAGGCTGCACCTTCTCCACACAGCGACAGAATCAGAATTAGAATCAGGTTTATTATCATTGGCATGTCTCGAAGTTTGTTTTTTTTTTGCTGCAGCAGTACAGTGCAAACCATTTATAAAATATATATACACAAAATGCTGGAGGAACTCAGCAAGTCAGGCAGATTCCGAGAAGGGTTATGGCTCAAAATATTGACTGTTTATTCTATTTCGTTGAAGAGGAACTACTGTTTCCAATATTTCCTACTGCTTGGAAGGCAGGGGAGATGTGAATATGATAAAATGGGGTAATAGGATGTTTGCTGTATGTCAGGTGAATTCTTACAGCGGGAACTAGACATACACAAGCATTATGAGGGAAAAGGGAAATAAAAACAGTCATATTAAAAGCAGAACACTCCTTGAACATAGGAAGATAGATGGCACTTACTTTGGACATAATCTTATGCTTGGAAATGTAGGGGAAGTTTTAAATGTGTGATGTATACTGTGTAACTGTGCATACTGAAGAAAGCAATACTATTTACATATTAGTAGAAGTAGGGATGTTGGGGAAAATGGGTATAATGATAGACAGGATGCACTTGGAAAGATGGCTATGTTGAGAATAAAGGTTACCTGATTCAAATAGCTTGCATTCCAAATTTCTTGGGTAAGAGATGGTTTTAATAAGATATAGGAGCAGAATTAGGCCATTAGGCACTTCTTTGCCCATTCTCCTAATCTGACTAGGTCCTTCTGTAGGTTCTCTACTTCCTCAAAACTACCTGCCACTCCACCTATCTTTGTATCTTCCATCTTCTTAATGGTGGAAGAGCTCAATCGAAGGATACAAAGGAGGACATTGACGATTGTAAAATGATAAATGTGACAGCCTTGTTCAAGAAAATGTATTCCCCATAGCTCTGAACAGTCAATTTAATATCATTGGTGGGTAAGGATTTATGAACAATAATTAAGAAAAAGCATAACAGGGATTTGGAGAGAATTATGTTAATGAAGGAGAATTAATGGGGAATTTTTAAAGGCAATTTAACTTTTAGTGAAGTAATGATAAAGGTTAATGAAGGAAACGTTGTTTGTAAGGATGTAAGAAAATATTTGATGTTGTACTACATGAAGAAACTGGTTAACAAAATAAGACTCATAGGATAAGAAAGCTGTCGTCACTATAGATAAAAACTTAGTCAAAGATTGGGAACAGTGAGTTGTAATGAATGGTTGCTTTTCAAACTGGTGTGTATCAGACAGGTAAATTTACAAAGAGTCATTGCTGGGAACTTTTTTTTTGTAAAATATTTACACTCAGTAGCCACCTTATTAGGTACACCTGTACACCTGCTCACAAATGCAACATCCATTCAGCCAATTGTGTGGCAGCAATTCAATGCATAAAAGCATGCAGACATGGTCAAGAGGTTCAGTTGTTGTTCAGACTAAACATCAGGACGGGGAAGAAATGTGATCTAAGTGACTTTAACCATGGAAAGATCATTGAAGTCAGATGGGGTGATTTGATGGGCTGATCTTCAGGGATTTTCATGCGCAACAGTCTTTGGGGTTTACAGAGAATGGTTCGAAAAACGAAAAAAAAAAGTCCAGTGAGCAGCAGTTCTGTGGGTGAAAATGCCTTGTTAATGAGAGAGGTTAGAAGCGAATGGCCAGGCTGTTTTAAGTTGACAGGAAGGTGGCAGTAACTCAAATAACCATGTATTACAACAATGGTGTGCAGAAGAGCATCTCTGCATGCACAACATATCGAACCTTGAAGTGGATGGTCTAAAGCAGCAGGAGACCATGAACATACACCCAATGGTGACTTAATCAGGGTACGGGAAGTATCTAATGAGGTAGTCACTAAGTGTGCAATGACTCTGATATGGAAGTGCTGAGTGAATTTTCAATAATTGATAACGATAGCAAATTATCATTGTAGAAAATTTAGGTAGAGAAGAACAGAATGGGTGGAGAAATTGGATACAGAGACATGATGCTCTTTAGTAGATGTGTCTTTTTCAATATTTTTATTGAAATTATATAAATTACATAAATACAAATACAAAATTCATAAGGATAGAAGTAAATAATACAAATTACATTACATTTAAATCATAGTAATATGATCACAGTTTCCCATATTCCAAATAAACCATGTAGAAAAAAAGATTGAATTATGGCATGAAATAAAATACAATAATTGTACTTTATTAAAAAAAATCTACCCCCACCACCAAAATGAGCTGGTTGGTAGGAAAAAGAAAAATACCTTCCCATATGATATTATAATAATAATGGCTCAGATCCATACTTTAATAACAGTTCAAAGATTGTGAAAATAATTCAGAAAGGGTCCCCAAAACATTAGAAAATCATGTTTAGAATCAGAAATCGAACAACGAATCTTCTCTAAATCAAGGCATAACATAACATCAGATAGCCATTGAACATGAGTGGGCGGGGCGGCCTCCTTCCACTTCAGCAAGATCGCCCTCCTGGCCATAAGAGACAAAGGCCAATACCTGCAAATTAGATGGCTTCAGTTTTGTAGCACTATCCTCAACAATACCAAACATGGCAGTCAAGGGATTGGGCTTAAAGCTGAGATTGAAAAGTGCAGAAGAAGTTTGAAATACATCTTTCCAGAATTTTTCAAGGCTTGGACATGTCCAAAACATATGAATTAGCCTGGACACTCCATTAGTACATCTATCACAGTAAGGGGAAATATCTGTGTAGAAACGGGAGAGCTAGTCTTTAGACATCTGAACTCTATTTACCACTTTGAATTGTAATAAAGAATGACGAGTGTTACGTACCCCGTAACTGGGTTGCCAAACCAGCAGAAATGGATCACTCAGTTGGAGTCTGGATTAGTAGAACTAAGAAAGTTTTATTAAAGAAACAAGCAACACAGTACTCTAATCAAAAGGATAATAAATGCAACAGTTCAGCAATGATAAACATACATGTACACAGAATTAAGATAACAGGATCAATCAAGCTCTGTCGTTGTCTAGGGGTAAATGACCAATTTCAAAGTGACTCAAAGTTCAGTTCAATTTAGTTCAGTTCAGTTCGCAGACAGTGGGGGGAAGGAGAGAGAGAGCAAAACGAATGAATATTCAAACGGCTTCCACACACAGACCTTCGCAGTCAGCTTTCGGGCGAGCCCTTTGTGATGACATCTGTCACCGACTGTGACCCCTCCATTTCCAGATACGAATCGTTTCCCTGTGGTGAACCTGGCACCCAGGCAAGGGTGGACATACACCAGGTTCCCGCCGATCGTGCCTTTCCACCCTGAGCGTCTATGGCTTGATCCCGCGATCAGCCGTCCAAAAGCTTCCCACCGACTTGTGAGAGGCACACCGCTTCCAGGGTCTCATTACCTCAGGTGTCGTGTGTGTCCTGCCTTAGCGAACCTGTCCCTTTTTATCCCCCTGCTGGGGTATTGCCTGTCCATCACTTCAAACAGTTCAGGGTTCAAAGCGGGAGCCACTCTTGACAGCTCCCTCCTTCTGTTACTCTCTCTCCCGTCCCTTCATTACACATCTCCAATGCTGCTCCATTGTTTTCCTTATCTCTCCCTCTCCTGAAGACAGGTGGCAGACCAACTGCTGGTCACACAGGACAGCTAACATCTTAATCTATGTGTCTTCTTGTCACACGAGCACATAATGATGAAGAATTAATCAATTTTAAAATAATCTTCCAGCTCTCATCAGATATGAAAATCTGTAAATCCTTTTCCCAATCTCCTTTAATTTTATCTAAAGAGACCTTTTTCAGTCCCAACAGTAGACCATAAATGTAAGATATTGAACCATTATCAAAGGGTTTCAGATTAAAAATTGTATCTATTATATTCTTATCTGGACTTGTAGAAAATGTATGTAATTGAGATCTTAAAAAATCTCTAATCTGTAAATATCAAAAAAAGTGAGTATTGGAAAGGTTAAATTTCGTTGAAAGTTGCACAAAAAAAGAGAGATTCCCTCCATCAAACAAATCCTGAAATTGTTTAGTACCCAATCTATCCCATTCTTTAAAAGATAAGTCAATTAAAGATGGTTTAAAAAACAATTAGAAAATATGGGACTTGAGAGGGGGAATCTCAATAAACCAAAACATTTTCTAAACTGTAAGTAGATGTGTCGAGGGGAGGCAATATTGATTAATGGAACCGTTCTAAAGAGCATGCTGGAACAGAAAGACTTGGGGGCCCACGAGGATGGAGGATGGATCTTAGAAGTCGGGAAGATGTACTGAGAGAAATTAACAAAGGATATGTAACATTGGGTTTCAAAATAGAAATTAAAACAAAATCATACAAGTTGTGCTGAATCTTCAGAAAGTTTTGGTGCAGTATCCACCTTGCTCACCATACTTTAGGAAAGATATGAGGATTTAAACAAATTTATCAGTTTACAGAGATAGCTACCAGGTTAAATTGGAGAAAGGGAGGCTGTTCTATGTGAGAGAGGGGGTGGAGGTTTTTGGGTTTGTGAGTTTTGTTTCTTTTTCTTTTTCATGCGGGGATGGAGATGCTGATTTCTTTTCTTTCAACAACACCCATGGTTTTTCTGTATTTCATAGCTACCTGGAGAAGATAAATATCAGAGTTGTATTGTACGTGCATACATTGACAACAAAATGAACCTTTGAACTTTCATTCTTCTTGGATCATAGACGATTGAAAAAATGAGGAGAGATTTGATAGAGGACAAGATTTGACAGGTTTAGTCAAGGTGACATTGAGAATTTGTACCCAATTGTTGACAATGTATTTAGAATTCACAGACTGAACTGTTTTACTAGGGCTACAGTGGGGTTGAATTGTGGGAAAAGACTTTGTATATTTGCACTGCTGGATGGTGGTAAGATATTAGCTGTCTGCAAAAGGAGGAGGGAGAGGAGAGAAATCATGATATACCACAGAATATTTGGAGTATGGATAGCTTTGTAGGACAACGGAAATAAGAGAAAAAAATGAACTCAATTGGATTGCTATGTAGGGAGCTGATCAGGTACTCGATGGGCTGAATGGCCTTCTATTCTATAACACCTCTGCTCTTCTATGCCCAATATTTCACTGATTAATTCTAATGTGTAAAGAAAAAGTGCAGGTAATAAAAAAAGACAATCTGAGGATGCTGCAGAAACAAAATTAATGTTTTCTTTAGTAGTTGCAGATATTTAAGCAGATTTCAACACGTACTTTTCAATATTAATCACCTTCTTGAAATGAACATCTGTAGTTGGACAAGAAATTGATATAAAAGCTGTCATATACAATAAGATGTATTGACCACTCAACCTCTCCCTCAATGTCAGCAAAAGCAGGGAGCTGAGTAACGACTGCAGAAGGAAGAAGATAAGTCAATGAACCAGTTGTCATTAGAGAATCAGAGTTGGAGAGGGACAGTAACTTTAAAATCCTTGGCATTTTCATATCAGAAGATTGGTCCTTGGGCCGGCACATAAGTACCATTATGAAGAAGGCACCTCTACTTTCTTAGAGGCTTCCATAGATTCTGCACGCCATCTGAAAGTTTGACAAACTTCTATAGATGCAGAGTTGTGACTATCTTGACTGGTTCCATTCTGGTATGGAAATAAAAATGCCTACAGAAAGTGGTGGATATGGGCCAGTCCATTGCAGACAAAGCCCTACCCACCACTGTTACATATACAAGGAACATCGCCACAGGAAAGCAGCCATCAATCACCAAGGACCCTCACCATTCAGGCCATGCACTCTTTGCACTTCTACCATCAGACAGGAGGTAAAGGAATCTTAGGTCCCACACCACCATGACCAGGAGCAGTTATTATCCTACAAACATCAGTCTCCTGAACCAGTGTGGATAACTTTACTCACCTCAACTCTGAACTGATTTCACAATCCACAGACTCACTTCCAAGGACTCTACAACTCATTTACTCAATATTAATTAACTTTTTTATTGTACCGTTTGTCTTTTTTTTTGCACATTGGTTGTTTGCTAGTCTTTGGTTATATATGGTTTTTAATAAATTCTATTTTATTTCTTTATTTTCTTGCAAGAGCCTGCAAGAAAATGAATTTCATGGTAGTATGTGGTGACATTTACACAGTTTGATAATAAATTTACTTTGACTTTGTTCGATAAATAGGGTAGATTAGAGCTATGCAATTCATGTGATCCATATGGTCCAGGTAGCAGTCTGGCCTGACAGTAAGGCCCCAGTGCTTTCAAGCAAGTGTGGCAAAATGGATCTGTGGTAGGAAACAAAGGGTAATGGTTGATGGATGTTTGCTACCAGTGTTCAGCACTCAATACATGTAATGGACACATCCCTTTGTGGTTCGATGGATCTTTATTGGATTTTGTAAGCAGCAACTAGTTTGGTTAGCTGGTTGAATTACTGAATTTCACAGGATGAATCTAGAATTTTTGTTTTTAACTTGCCAGAAAGCACTTGTGGGCCTGGAATGGTTTTCAAGAATTCTGGCCATTGTTATGAATTGTTATGAATTCCCTCTGCATTGTTATTATAAGGCCAACATTTTCCATTTATAACTTCAAGAAAAAATGCTGCACTTGCATGTTTTCTCTAAGGGTTTCAATGAAGTTCAAGCTCATTAGAGGTGGCCCCTTTGAATTAAGGGAGAGTGAAGTCAGAGGTCTTCTCCCCATCCAGGACTAGGGAAGACTGTTTGATCTTTTTTGCCCACAGCCTTAGTCCCATTTCCTCAGTGACACACAGAATGTTTATAGAAGTTTATAAAAGGTGATTCGCCAGAATGGTGTTTCTCTCTCTTTGTAAATGTTGATGATCTCTGGTATTTTCTGATTTTATTCCAGATTTCCAGCCTGCACATTATTTTTATGAGGACTCTCTAATGAATATGGATCACAGCCATCTTTACATCCTCCTGCCTTACACTCGTTGAATGTTCTCTCTTTTTATTTTAAAGCAGGCAACACCTTTACTAAATGTAGTCTATGTAGTAATGGTCTTCAGTTACTTACAATTACTTCTACCATCTCTTTCCTGTTTTTCTTTCCTTCCCAAGTTCTACTCAATAAAGAGACTGGAAATCACTGAAATCAATCCCTAACGTTGAACCCAATGATCGCAAGAGCCATTTGGCTCTGGTGCAGTGGCCTTGCCATTCCTGATTTGATAAAACCTACCTGAACCCTAGCCTCAGTTTTGTTTGGTATAGATCAACAGATTGTCTGCACAGTGCAGTTTCAACTGTTATTTCCTCCGTGAACAGTGCTTCTTGGTAGTTACTGGTCCCGATGTTTTATACCCCACTGGTGAGTTTTATTATGTACAGCTCCACATAAATGCAAACTGTTGCTTTTGTAGTGACCTTGTAAACGTAATGGTCCTGACAGGGATTGTGCGGTTATGGCACAAATGCAGAGGGCAAGAGGCTGAAGCAGATGAATAGTTTATTGAATTTTAATAAGAACTGTGCAGAACAAAAGGTAAGACAACAAATGATCGGCCTACTGGGCCATTAACCAAAACTCTCAAACTGAAAGCTAACGCCAACACTGCGGCTCAGCAGCGGTAACTAAACACTAAATAAATACGCTCCTTTGCATCGTCAATGGAAACAGTGGTCTTCTTCCCTGGAACAAGGACAAAGGCAGACAAGGAGCGTTGACATCGCTGTGCTTTTGATCGAGACTCAACAAGACTGAAACGAGAGGAAGAGAGATAAATACAACCCCAATGAAACACTAACTGGCTGGAGCGTGCATACTCACGAGAGTGATTGCTGACCTTGTCAGCTGACCACTTGCAAGGACACCCAAACTCCACAACAGGATCTGTGGTTGTGACAGATCTCTTGACCGAAGAATTATGCATACATTAATCCACAATGTAGTAATCTCACGATAGATATTTCATGGCTGAGCTATACACAAATGAAATCAACTGATTTACTAACCTGCATCACGCTATCAGGGATGTCCAGTTATTAAAAACATTGGTATCGCTAAATCCAATCCAGACTTAGTGGATAACTCCTCGTAGCTTTTTAATTCACTCTCCTCTCCCATCTGCCCACTTTCCACCTCACTTAGTCTCACCTATCACCTGCTAGCTTGTAATCTCCCCCACCCCCCACCTCGCCATCTTTTCACTCTGGCTTCTACCCCTTCCTCTCCAGTCCTGATGACTCTCCAGTCTCGGCTGTTTATTCTCTGCCTAGATGCTGGCTGATCTGCTGAGTTCCTTCAGCGTTTTGTGTGTGTTTCTCCAGATATATCAGTGGTGCTCTCACTGCTCCAACTGCTCCATGTCAGCTATCTCCTCGATGACTGCATAAGCATTCATCTATTCCTCTCCTTCAGCTTTTGTCGCTCACTCTGCTCGACTGCTTTCCCATTTCAATAGGCTTGTGCTCAGCTCTGGGTTCTGACATTGTTCAGCCAATGCATGAGTAGTAAGTGAAGGAGCCTAGGGGGATTGTGTCTGTACAACTGACGAATAGAGACGTAACAGCACATGATCCTGATGCATCGGTCGTTCCACTGGCTGGTCGGTCTCATATTTCTGTGTCATTGCAACTTTTGTTTGCCTAGCTTCCACAGATGCAGGGAAAAGATTACTTTAGTTCTGGAAACTTTGACCTTGTGTTTGGAGTCATGGACTGGAGGTATTGGTATTGTTTTAATATTATCACGTATCCCAAGATAAGGGTGGTGAGGTGGAGATGCGTCCCTACTGAAGGAGGTGTAAACACGAGGAATTCTGCAGATGCTGGAAATTCAAGCAACACACATCAAAGTTGCTGGTGAACGTAGCAGGCCAGGCAGCATCTCTAGGAAGAGGTACAGTCGACGTTTTGGGCCAAGACCCTTCGTGCAGGACAGGAAGGAGGTGTAAGGTGCTTCTTCATTCTGCTAGCCTGCAGGTCACCTTTGGGCAAGGTGTAGCACCTGCTTAGCCCCCTGATCAGGCTCACGTGAAGCCATGGGAGCAGGTGGTGGATGGTCGTATGAGCAGCTGGTGCATATCACAAGTCCTGGTTATGTGACCACTGATGCCAGGTAGACAATCTGTGAAGAGTGTTAATAATGGCTGGGGCCACCCATCTTGTAAAGGCTATGCCCATAAGGAAGCAATTGTAAACCGCTTCTGTAGAACAGTTTGCCAAGAACAGTCCTGGTCATCATGACCGCCTACGTCATATGACACGGCTCATAATGACGGCACCAAGATACAGTGAAAAGCATGTCTTCCATTTTGTTCGTACAGATCGTATCATTCCACTGTCCATTGAGATAGAATAAGGTAAAACAATAACCATGCAGAATAAAGTGTAAAATCTACAGAGAAAGTGTAATGCAGGTAAACCAAAAAGTGCAAGATCAAATGAGTAGATTGTAAGCTTAGGAGTTCATCTTATTGAACAAGGTGCGAGTGGAAGGCAGGAAAGGGATTTGTTTTGCTGCTGTTGTTTTGTTACTGGTGGTTGGTGTGTTCTGCCAAGCATTGTGGACGTATTGTGTTGGAGCTGGCATGCGGGTGACACTTCAAGTTCAAGTGTCATTCAACCATACACATGTACGCAGCTAAACGAAACCGCATTCCCGCAGGGCTGCTCCCAGCACATCCTTGGGTGTGTTTGTTGTTAATGCAACGGCACACTTCACTGTTTGTTTCACTGTACATGTATTTTAAAAAAATCGGATTCTGAATCTGAATATCCATTCAGTAGTCTGATAACAGTGGGCGAGAAACTGTCCTTAAGCTTGTTTCAGGCTCCTGTATCTTCGGCCCGATGGAAGAGGGGAGAAAGGGGCGTGTTCGGGGTGGGTGGGGTTTTGATTATGTTGGCTGCTTCAATGAGGCAGTGAGAAGTCCAGATGGAGACCATGGAGGGGAGCTAGACGTGGCATTATACAGCATGGAAACAGGCCTTTGGGATTAACACATTCATGTTGACCAGGAAGACTTCCTGAATGAGTACCATTTGTCTGTATTGGGTCCATATCTCTCTAAACTGGGGTTCCAACCTTTTTTATGCGATGGACCTCCATCATTAACTGAGCGGTCTGTGGACTCCAGATTGACAACCCTTCTTTAAACCTTCCCTATCCAAACATTGTCATTGTTCCTGCCTTAACCACTTCCACTGGCAGCTCATACCATATACCCACCATCCTCTGTGTGGAAAGACTTGCCTCTCAGCTTCCTCTTAAATCTTTCCCCTCTCACCTTAAAACTACGGCCTCTAGTTTCCCAACACTGGGGAAAGAACCATGACCTTATCTTATCTATACCCTTATGACTTGTTATGCAGCATATGGGGCAACCTTTTGATTTTGTATGACCCCTTCACTTCAGAAAGTACAATCCCAATCAATCTGGTCTTTCCTCATAACTGAAGTCTTCCACTGTGCTTGCTTTTAATCAGTTGGAGAGAAAAGAAGAGAAATTGCCTTTAAACTCACAAGAGAGAGCATAGGCCATCAACTTTTTGCTGTTGATGTTTCTGTAGCAGGCAATTTCTTTTTACGAGGCCGAGTTGCTAGGTCGACACTCAACCCAGCATGGATGGAAAGCATGCCAAGGGAGCTGGCTGGATTCAAACTCGGGAGCCTTTGCTCCAAAGTCTGGTGCTGATGCCACTACGCCACCAGCCAGCTTAGTCAGCTGGACCATTAGGTATGAATGTTAGGAAGTCATGCTGCAGCTGTATTAACCTTTGGTTTGTTGACATTTTGAACACTGTATGCACTTCTGGTTGCCATACCCTAAGAGGGATGTGGACTCTTTAGGAAAGGTCCAAGGATGTTGCATGGATTGGAATGTATCCAACCCACCTACTACCTTCTGGCTATCCTCCTTCCACTCCCCCCACCTTTTTATTCTGGCATCTTCCCCCTTCTTCTTCATTTCTGAAGAAAGGTCTCGGCCTGAAACATCAACTGTTTATTCATTTCCATTGATGCTGTCTGACCTGCTGAGTTCCTCCAGCATTTTGTGTGGGTTACTTTAGAGATTGAACAAACATGGAATGTTTGCTCTGGAGCATTGAAGGCTAAAGGGCCACTTGAGAAAAATATTTAATATTATAAGAGGCATAGATAAGCTGGATTGTTAGAGTTCTTTTTCCCCAAGGTGGAAATGTTAAATACTAGAAGTTATAACTTTGTGAGAGAGGCAAATTTAAAGAGATGAGCAAATTAAGTTTTTGTTTTAGACCCTGAGTGATGTGTGCCTGGAACATTAGATTAGATTAGATTCAACTTTATTGTTATTGTGCCGAGTACAAATACAAAGCCAATGAAATGCATTTAGTATCTGATCAGAAATGCAAAGAGTAGTGTTATTTACAAAATAACTGTGAATAAAAAAGTGCTACAGCCCACAAATATAGAAGTACTGAGACAGTACAATACGGATGCAATACTGCTTAGTGCTGTGATGAGAGGTTCAGCGGTGCCACAACCTCAAGGAAGAAGCTCTTCCTCTTCCTGCTGGTGCGGGAGCGGAGGCTCCTGTAGCATCTGCCGGATGGGAGGAGAATAAGAAGTCCATGGTTAGGGTGAGATGCATCCCTGATAATGCTTTTCGCCCTGCCCAGGCAGCGTTTATTGTAGATGTTCTCAATGGTGGGCAATTGGGTGCCGATAATCCGCTGGGCAGTTTTCACCACACGCTGGAGTGCTTTGCGGTCCGATACGGGACAATTGCCATACCACACTGAGGTGCAGTTGGTGAGTATGCTCTCAATGGTACAGCGGTAAATCATGCGCCCAGGGGAGGAGGTAGAAACAGATTTTATAGTAATATTTGTGAGGCATTTTGACAGGTGGATGAATATCGGGATACAGATCATATGCAGGCAGATGGGTTAGATTGTCATCTTAGTTAGCGCCAAAAGTGGTGGTCTCCTGCTCCTGTGCTCCACTGTTCTAGCCTGGTGCAGTGAGAGCATATCCAAGTGCCTGTAATATCCCGAAGCACTGGGCAATTCCATTTCTACATTTCCATTGCCTTAATTCTTTAATGATTCTTGGATATAAGGAGCAGTATAGAAACTGCCAGTTCACCCTAACTACACAGCAGGCATTTAACCTACATCTGAGCTGCAGACCTTGCAGCATATGGCTATCTTCCTTACACATTTTATTCTCTAATTCTCTTCCACCTTTTTTTCTGCTGTTCCAAATTCCAAAACTCATTCTGATCCTACTAAGATCCACAGACTATTCCTCCTACTCTGCTGAATTAGATCGTTGATCCCTACGTTCTTTCCTCTTAACAACTTTCTAACGATACCCTCCCTTTCCTCCATCCTCACATCAGAGTCATGTTTACTTTAGTCCTGATGATCCAAGATTCCTTTGCCTTCTCTCTAGCTTCCGTGTCTTCCTCGATATCATTTATTGGAGATCATTATGGAGAATTATCGGTTAATGTGAACATGATGATTAGCCAGAGGCAGAAAGGAGAGATCTAGGGACAATAATTTATGCAATTATTGCCAGATGGATAATTCCAAATGAAACTAATCAAAGAACCTATTCACTAGCCAATGTAGACAGCCTCTATTGACTTAGCATGAAAAGGTTGACAGCAATGTAATGAACTGCCATTAAATGTTTTGACAACTGAATAAAACAGCACCATTTTAAGCTCTAAAAGTGTCCACAATGCAGGAAGAGCACTAAATCTTTGAGGCTGATGACCGAGAGGCTGTATCAATATGTTTGTGAGTTAAAGGTTCACACGTCATTTTCAAGTGTTCTATCCAAACTAATGACTCAAAATGTACTAGGGAATATTGACTTTTCAGATTCAAGAAAAGATATTACTTTGAAAATATGATTATAATTATATTGTGATAATTCAACACATTTGACTAAAGGATGTGTCATTGTTCAGATGATAGAATGCGCAGTGCTGAATGCAGACAATATAGAAAACAATTGTTTTTAATGTCTCTGAGCGTATTCAAAAAATCTTGTCATGGTTTGGAGACTTGTGTGCATCAGTGACCGGGAGAGCTGGAGTTAGGGCTTCTTGCTTTGACTCTTGGCATGGTCCCCCATGCTAGAAAGGTCAAAAGGCAGAGGTCAGACTAAATGTGGTCTAGCAGTCCTCCAGATTCGGGGGTTCACTCAGACCGAGCAAACCTGACTGGTAAATGAAAACTGTTGGGGAAACAGCATTGAAGAACCCTTCTACATCTGTGTGCAGTGGTATACCTGAATCTCCATCTGGGACTTGCATGACTGCCAAGTTCAGACAGAGATGGAGGCTCTTCATGGCAGCTCTAACTGCCAGTGGCGTAACGGGCAGTAAGTGAGAAAAATAAGATTTATATCTACGCACAAATTATGTCCTGAAACATCTTGAGCAGTAAGCTTAAATAGTTAGATTCCAAAACAGTCAGGCCAAAGAAACTTTCCCATTGAAAGAGATATGATTAAATGATGGATGTATTTTGAGAAAATTGCAGTGGGTAGTTGAATCCAAAGGTAGAGAATGATTCTCTACTCCATCTCTTGTGGGTTATATCTGATAAGCTTGAATTCTCAATCTTAGCTATTCCTCCAAGTATCAGATGCAATGATACATAAAAATTCATGAGCCAAACTAAAGGGCATCAGTGATGAGCTGGAGCTCACTAGTCACGTGTAGGTCAGACATTTGGGGAGATAATGTTGTAGTGCGTTTCTGCTCATGATTAATCCAAAGGGGTGAAATAGGGATTTAGTTTCAATTGGTTATTGGTGCAAAGTTAGAACTTTTGTCCACTTTTTTATGCCATTGGGTGACTTGGACCCAAAGGAACAGATTTTGCATAATTAATGACATGTTGTGCATTCAGAGATGCTCTTCTGCACTACTAGAAGGGTTACAGATCAGAAATTATTTGTATCTGCTTTTACTTCACACCATAGTTACTTTCATTGAAGGAGACAGTGAATTGGAAATTGCTCCAGGAAATTTCCTAATCTCTATAACAACGAATGGAACTTGACTGAAATGCAGACTTCAAGCTTTCTCTCTGGGTAGAAGAGAAGCCAGTAATTACTTTGCCTTCCAAAGCAATTCTGTTCTAGGGAATGGATTCGGCAGAGGGGATTTAGGCTTATTGCCACATTAGGATGAAGGACGAGTGCATTCTTTCATTGGATACAAAGCTATTGAAAGTAAAAGGAAAGGTATGGTTGAACAGATCAACAATTCCCCAACTGTTGTTGTGAGTGGAGAAATAAAAGCTCGGCAGAAGAGAACTTGACAGTGTAGTTGTAAGTGCTTGGCTTAGAAGGGAATGAAGATAACCCAGGTAGCCTGATATTTAATGGACAATTGTTATAGTTAGATACTAGAGCAACATCTTGGGTGTTCCATGTGAAATGTTAGTTGCAATGGGAAATTATAGAGTTCTGAGATTATAATATATGCATTACTAATTTAATTAATCAAAGGAACAAAATGATCCTAACTGATATTGCCTTTGTGTGGCATGAATAATTTTTGCAGGGTTTGCAGAACGCTGGAGTGACTTGAGATCCAGATCTTTTTCTCTGGCAAGGTTTCTATGAATCTGCAGCCTGTTATCTTCATGGATATGAGGGCTGATGTGGCATTCATCAGCCATATGCATTTTGGCATGAGGTCATCCCAAGCACATTAACCATCATTGTCCAAATGGAACATCACTCATTTGGTTCCATTCCTATCCATCCACCCTGAGCTCAAGAACCATCAGCGCCATTCTTGGTTTCTCACAACAATCTATTCTTTGTGCCTCAGTGACATCTATCAAAACAGTGTCACCTTTTGTATGTTTATGGTGACATCTGTCTCTTCCTCATATCAACCCTCTTGACCTTTCTGCTGTCTCTGAACTATCCAACGTCCAAAAATGGTTTAACAAGAAATTACTCCAGTTACATATTGGGAGGACTGATGCCACTGTCTCCCATCCTAGTTACTAATTCCATCCATTACAATGGTTTGAAGGAGGATCCACAGCATTTTCAATCTGGGTATATTTTTATCTCAGGGAAGAGCCTCGGGCAGCTATCTGCAGCATCTGTCAAATCACTTAGCTCTACCTTCTCAAGTTACTCCAGCTCTGCCCCCTGCTTAAGGTTATCACTATAGAAACTGTCTTTATGCCTTTATGACTTCTAGATTTGGCCTTTTTAAAGCATTCGTGTTTGTATTCCTTGTTCTATCCTCAGTGTAAATGCAAGGACATTCAAAGATCACAGAACACATCAAACTCACACTGAGGTTGCCCCTGTTTTTCCTGAGTGCTTCTAAGTTAAGCTTTTTCACAGCTTAAAAGTCCTCCTGCTTGTTTTCAGAACCTACAATACCATCAAGCCTTTTTTGTAATATCCACTAGCCTTCAAAACTCTCGAGCTATGTGCATTATTTTTAATTAATTTCTTTATTTTAATATTTACTTGTTTAGTTAGGGGGATTGCAGAGTAAATGGCCATTCAGGTACAACAAGCTCGCACCATTTAATCACATCCACGTGACCAATTAACGCACTAACCCGTACATCTTTGGAATGTGGGAGGAAACCGGTATACTTGGAAGAAACCCACGGGGTCATGGGGAGAATGTACAGACTCCTTATAGATAGTGGCAGAAATGTATCTGGATCACTGGCACTGTAATAGTGGTATGCTAACCACTATGTTAGCAGATCATCAAAAAATGTGATCATACGTCCATTAGTTGTTGTACCTTCAGCTATCAAGGCCCCAAGCTCCGGAATTCAACCCTAAATCTCTCTGCCTCTTTACTTTTCTTTACCCCTTTAAAAAGTCATTATAACTTTTTTTTTGAAATAAGTTGAAATATTGCTTTTGAAAACTTATTTTCAGTCTACGACCTCCTCTACTGCCGTGATGAGGCCACAATCAGGTTGGAGGAGCTACACCTTATATTCCGCTTCGTTAGCTTCCAAACTGATGGTATGAACATCGATTTCTCAAACTTCTGGTAATTGCCTCTCCCCATCTCTCCTTCACCATTCCCCATTCCCATTTGCCTCTCTCACATTTCCTTACCTGCTCATCACCTCCCTTTGGTGCTCCTCCCCCTTCCCTTTCTTCCATGGCCTTCTGTCCACTCCTATCAGATCCCCCTTTCTCCAGTCTTTTAGCTCTTTCACCAGTCGGCTTCCCAAATCTTTACTTCACCACTCCCCTCCTCCCAGTTTCACCTATCACCTACTACCTTATACTTCTTCCTCTCCTCCACCCACCTTCTTACTCTGACTTTGAATCTCTTTTTGTTTCCAGTCCTGATGGAGGGTCTCGGCCTGAAAAGTTGATTGTACCGAGTTCCTCCAGCATTTTGATTTCCAGCATCTGCAAGTTTTCTCTTGTTTATTTATTTTTTTTGACCATGCTTTAGGCTATTGCCTAATCCCTCTTAATGCCATTTGCTGCAAAATAACTGTTAATAATACTCTTGTGATTTTCCATTGACACATATTGATATGTTAAAATGTTCATTGAGTTTATTGTATACCCATTTCTGCTGGGCAGATTTCCAGGGTCTGCTATTTCAGATCTGTCAAAGGTTTATGTGCAATAGGTAAACTTGTCTTTCATCTTTACTGATGCCAACACTCCAGTAGCTCCAGGTTTAGCATCTGACTTCCAGTAGTTTTAGTGTTTTTGCTAAACAATTGGAACACACAAATGTACTTCTAAATTTCAACCATCTCCCACAAAAAAATATTGGCAGGCCAGCTTTATTTTTTAACTACACTCCTAAAGAGTTGAACTGAATGCCTAAGACTCGGGAGACAATTTTAAACTCCAGCTCAAAATGTATTTATTTAACCTTGCTGTTATCTAACATCATTTTGTCTTTTATTCTTGTGTTTGCACTTTATCCCATTGTAAAGTACTTTGAACTGCATCACCTGTATGAAAAGTGCTTTATAAATACTTTTCATTAAATTAAATTAAATACTAACCTGCCTGACTTTACAATTCCTCCTCAGGATTTCTGAATGATTTATCTGATATGTTCAATGCAAAAGTAAGCCAGATTTATTTGGTTGGTTTCTGGTAACCTGATATGGATGCATAGTTAGAACAGCACTCATGCTGCCTCATTATTGAGTCACATGCCCAAGATCTGAAACGCCCTGCTGGGGTCTGACTGAGCTCCTTTCACTGACTGTAACACGAAGCACACATACGCAGAATCCTACTCAATTACAGGCATCAAGCTCTCATGGATTTAGTGAAGAAAACAACCATAAACGGTGTATTGATTTTCTCAAGAACAATGCTTCAACAGATAGACAGTGACATGAGGAAAATTACTTTGCATTAAAACAGTAAAAATAGAAACCCCTGTGATGGGAGATGAACAAACTTCTTTCTTCCCATACAAAATAAAAGACAGAATCTGAAATACCATTTAATTTAAATTGTCAAAAGATTGAAAACTCTACAATACGTGGGCTTATTGTCATTTTAGTTGGAGTAATACAATAGCAAATACCCAGAGCCTACTCTAGGATTTGAATGTCAACTATTATATTAAATGAAGGCTTTCAGGAGTAGTCTGGTTTAAACCAGATAGCTTTTATCAAAGCAGTTTTAATGCCCTTTATTAATAATAAGGAACTCTTGTTCTGTCATGGAAGGTATGTACATTTTTTCAACACGTTACTATAACTGAAATACATTGCTATTTAACCAGTGTCGTACTAAATACCCTTGCAATTGATGATTTCAACTCTTATGTTCAGATTACCTTGCTCATTCCTATACAACTATATTACTGTATCTAAAATATTTTTTCCTGAGCCATTGGATAGATAATAGAATTCTACAATTATTGATTGGTTGATGAGAGGAGCAAACAGCAAAACATCACGGTTTGAGATTTTCATTTAGTTTAGCGTGAATTACCTCAAGATTTATAAACCTGATATGGTCTAGGAGGCAGTTCATCAACTAATTACTCTAATTTTGGTCCATGATTCCTTGCTTGAGCTGTGTATGTTCTATTCTTGTGCGTTAGATCTTCAAACAGAATCCTGATCTGGGGCCAGACCCTTCCAATTTCTGCTTTCCACCATAGTTTCTAATATCATGGTTCCCTGTCCCAGTGATTTGAACCGGGATTATCTAAGTTTTCCAAGCATTAGGACTGGTTAGTGACTATAATCTTCTATTTAAATCTCATTAAATATTTGGCATTAATCTTCATTGTTATGACATCCTTACTTTTGAAAAGTCATGCTTTTGATTCAAATATATCTACATTTTGCAATGCAGAAATATAGAGAACTCCAAGGAAGCAAGACTTATTCTGAAGTGTTGAAGGCAGGTATCCCTAGCTAATCCATTTCCCTCGCTGGACAATTCTAAAATGGGAACAATACCAGCCTCTAATGGCAGTGTTAAACACTGCATGGCTACATCCCACTGCCGCATGCATGATGAATCCAATCTAATCATTTCCTTATTAGTAGTCTTCTGTCAATCATCAGTGAAGAGATGGACGAGCTGATCAACAGTTTTATCAAATGGCACTTAAAAGCACCCGAGTGCCAATGCTTAGTCCAGGTCTCACTTGGAACAGTTGGTTTTGGATCTCATTACGTTTTTGGTGTAGGAGTGAACTGAAGAATTGAATGCAGAAGTGTAATGAGAATACATGCCCTTAACGTCTTTTGGCTAGGAGTGGACTGAGAAGCCTCAACAATATCAGTAGCATCAACAATAATGAGGTCAGCATGGTAGCGTAGCAGTTAGTGCCAGTAATCAGCGATTGGCGTTCAATTCCTGTCGCTGTCAGCACGGAGCTTGTCCATTCTCCCCAGTGGGTTCTCTGGTTTCCTTTCACATTCCAAACGTGTACAGGTTAGAGTTAGTAAGTTGTGGGCATGCTATGTTAGTGCTGGAAGCAAGGCAACACTTGTGGGACTGTGTTGGTCATTGACGTAACCAACGCATTTCATTGCATGTTTCAATGTTTTGATTTGACAAATAAAGCTAATCTTTCCCTTTAAAGTAAGAGCGAAAACTTTCCAATCTGGAACAGAAGAAGGTGGCTATAGTTTTGGAGAGACGGGAAATCTTCATCTCACAGTTCTAAGCTCAACTATTTTTCATTGCTTCACCAGTGAAGAGGCCAGTTCAACTTCCCACTGTGAGGTCTTGTACTCAGGAAAGTTGATTGTGTTTAGGACCAATTTTGCATGTCCTTTGAATTGTTTGTTATGCACCTTTTACACATGGTGACTGAACTTCTTTTAAATATGTATACATCTCCTGTTTACACCACTTGATCTCCTGCACTCATGATATGATTCACTGTTCCTGATTTGAATTTCAGGTGTTCATTTACTTCCTCACTAGGATCTTTTCAGAATGGAATTATGGTTGGCTAATGGCTCATTCTGTTTAACTATAATAATAACTTTGTATAACAGTTTTAATATATCCAAAAACTGAAAAATTCTTGACAGTATTAATATCAATGAAAACATTTTTGACACTGAAGTACTTAAGATATCAGGATATATAACCTTGATCAAAGAGGTTGGTTTAACAATAATCATGAAAGAGAGGCAGGGAAGTGGAAAGATTTAAGGTGAAAATTCTAAAGCTGAAGACTGAGGCAATTGAAGGCATGACCACCAGAAATGAAGCAATTACAAACAGGAATGAGCATTAACTTATTAGGTTAATGGATATAGTAAGGCCATGGAGAGCTACGAGTCCAGACTAGGAGTCACTGTGATTAGAAAACATGGAGACTTGGTATGAATTAGGGAACACGTAGCAGAGTTTCAAATGAGTCAATATTTATATAAGGTGTGAGATGGTTGGCTGGCCAGGCATCTACTGGAATAATTAAATCTAGAGGTAATGAAGCAAGGTCAAGGCTTCTAAATTCATGATTTCTCTGGATGTATCCTGAATTATTCCCATTTGTTCTTTGTTTTAGTGCCTGAGCTGTTTAGACTGTTTGCCCTACTCAGCAAGAGATATCATGCCTCACTAACATTTATCAAAGCTCAGTTATATTCCAGCAGTAGTTGAAGTTTTCCATCGTCAGTGTTTGTTAATTACCTTCAACCTGTAAACACTAATGGATTTAATTTCCTTTGCCCTCTATTCTTGGTTCACTGGTTAACTTGCTTCTAATAACTTTTTGTCTGCTGTCTTTTAATGCAGCTGTTATGCTGTTTATAATTAAATGGATTAACAGCTTTTTTACATGTGCAAGTGGGAATGAGCAAAGCAATGTGTCAAAAACATAGGATGGAGGGAGAGGAAGTGCAGATTGCTTTGCATTTCTTTGTAGATGGATAAATAAAACTGTTGCAGCTAATCAGTGTTTTAATCCCTACTGAATATAATTAAAGGGAATAGTTCTTAAGGACACAAAATTTAACTCTTACAGACTGAACTGCACTATACTTTAGGTAAGTGGATAGTCTTAGTTACCTTATGTTGAACATTGGAGGAATTATCAGGTGAAGTATCAGGTGGTATCTAACACTCCAAAGTAAGTTTGGTCAGATCAACACTGGAGGGCAATTTTTCTTTGCTACCAAAATCTCTTAGTTTTTGGGGTTAGAATAACATCATGTAATGTCCCTAGCCAACAGATACTTTGTGGCAACACTGGGACCTAATTAACAGTTTGCCAAACTTTTTTTTAACAATCATTGCTTAAAAATAGTAAGTAGTTTATTTCCAAGAATATTCCTTAATAGAACAGAAGTGGGTGCAGATTTCAGTTATCTGTCTTGGAACAACACACATCAAAGTTGCTGGTGAACGCAGCAGGCCAGGCAGCATCTCTAGGAAGAGGTGCAGTCGACGTTTCAGGCCGAGACCCTTCGTCAGGACTAACTGAAGGAAGAGTGAGTAAGAGATTTGAAAGTGGGAGGGGGAGGGGGAGATCCAAAATGATAGGAGAAGACAGGAGGGGGAGGGATGGAGCCAAGAGCTGGACAGGTGATAGGCAAAAGGGATACGTTCAAAATGATAGGAGAAGACAGGAGGGGGAGGGATGGAGCCAAGAGCTGGACAGGTGATAGGCAAAAGGGATACATTCAAAATGATAGGAGAAGACAGGATCTGTCTTGGAACCTTGTTTTTAAAGTCAGCTTCAGGACTGAGTTCTTATTTTATTTGTATTTGCATTCTAGGTGTTTTAGGAACTATTCTCCATAATAGATTTAGTTCCAGATTGATGTAAATTACCTGGATTTTGGGTTGATGTAAACTTAAGCAGCTGGACTAATGTGACCAATTTGCATTGCTTTACTGAATTCAGAAAGAATCATAGGGACACGTACCAGTCTATTCAGTCTTGGATGATCTAATCTAAGTAAGGTGATAAGAAAGGGTTAGGTTAGAAAATTGACTGTAAAAATTGTTCTGTATTATTATAAATGTCATACCACTTGATCAGCTCAATGTCTAGTTTGCAAAAAGATATGGAATACAAAAAAAAATTAAGTGAGACTTTAATTACTGAACAGATTTTGTCAATGTTTGTTCTTCTGGAACAGATGACACATAATATATTATTTTCATTTGTGTACCTGTAGGTTAACTTATTGGTGGTTTCCAAGGTACAAGCATATTGGTAATACAATGACATATTTGTTCTTGTATCAGCACATGCCTTAATATCTCTGCTGCTTTCTTTCCAAATTCCTCAAAATTAAATGATCACCTTTCTTAAATTAGTGATTTCAATAATTTGGAATACATTTTTAATGTATCTCCAGTTGGAGGACAGAGGAGCTAGTCCATCATCTTCTGGACTTCATGTGGCCAGGTTTTCTGACACTCGCTCTGACATAACGTTTGAGGCGTGTTAAATTGGGAATGCATTCAGGGTCTTGGTCGAGATTTTACAGATGCTTCAGTAGAAATGTAACTGGTGTATGATGTGAGATCAGAATGATTCCAAGAGGCATGATTTCAGACAAATAATGCTTGGGAAGGGGAATGGATCAGAGCAAATGATGTTATCAAGCAGACATTTCAATGGTAAATAATAAGGTTACTGGGTGAAATCAGACACTCACTTCCATAGAAATATAGTCAAGGTGAGAAATCGAGAATTGGGTACAGATGCTACCGTACTACTATGGAAATGCTTTTCTTCTGAAAATAGTGTCTATGAGATTCAAGAATCCATGTAAAACTATATTTGCCTAATTTCTTTTCCCCCAAGAACATGGATGGTGAAGTCTAAATGACGACAAAAAGATTTTCCATTTAGTTAAGCAAGATGATACATCCAGCATTGTCACTTTATGCCGAAAATAGTTTCATTTAAAGAAGAACATTCTCCTAAATAAGAAAATACCGACTTTTTTTTAATGAACAGGGGAGCACTCCAAAATCTCCAATGTAGAAATTTGTGAGGATTATGTTCATTTATTGGGTTAAAATGTCGCTAAAGGTAGCAATTTAATGAAGGAGCATCCTATGCCTAACAACCCTGTGGCTGGTCCCCTTGTTCAAATTGTGGGCCTGATTTTTTTAAATTTCCCTGTCATTTAGATGTTATGAACTGATCAACAGAGTACAACAGAGGATTGGCTTGATTGCCTTGATTGCTTTGTCCCTAATCTTGAACCTAGCTCATTTTCTAAGACTAACCTAAGGCCACTGCTGGATAGTTCTTCCTTTAATTGCTCCCTTTCATAGGACAAGTTACTTGTAGTGGCAAACTTGGCAGCAATGGCTCTCCATGAGAAGTTTATCAGACCAAAAGATCTGCATTCATTCACGTTTCTTGACTCGGGTGAATCTGGCTCTGAAAAGTTGTAATAACTAATTTCTCCTCTATATTTTAAATGACCAAGAAAGTTACATTCTTTGATCTATGTACACCTCCTCTATTATGTAAGTATTGAATAGGAAAGATCTTTGGTGATGACTTGGTCTTACATTTGCGAAGGGTGTGGTTGTCAAGCCAGAGTAAGATTTCTCCCAGAACAAGGGAGGGACACATTCAGGTGGAGGTTTTGATTCTCCACAGTTTTCTGCAGTGCATGTTGGAAAGTGTACCTACATGAAGTTTAGATAGGGCGTAATTGTGGTGTGATACAACCCATGACGAGCCAGCATTCATATTAATTCATGAGGGGTTAGTTTTGAACGAGCTAAGAGAGTACTCACATCCTGCTGTGAAGACCATAAGACCGTATGTCATAGGAGAAGAATTAGGCTATTCGGCCCATCGAGTCTTCTCAGTCATTCAATCATAGCTGATTTATTTTCCCTCTCTTCCCATAACCTTTAACCCCCTTACTAATCAAGAACCTATCAACCTCCACTTTAAATATACCCAATGATTTGGCTTCCAAAGCCACCCATGGCAATGAATTCCACAGATTCACCACCTTTTGGCTAAAAAGATTCCTCCTCACTTCTGTTTTAAAGGGACAGTCTTGTACTTTGAGGTTGTGCCCTCTGGGTCATAAATATCCTCTTTACATCCACTCTATCTAGGCCTTTCAATATTCAATACTGTTCAATGAGATCCCTCCTCATTCTTCTAAACTCTGGTTAATACATGCCCAGAACCATCAAATGATCCTCATAGGTGAAGAAAGGAACAAGGGAAATCAGAGGGATTTAAAAATAGTAAAATTGTACTTGATTTACCATTACAATTTCACCCAGTTACATAATATTAAAACTCCAATTGTCTCAAATATAATGAATGAATGAATGAAATTTATTTCACTCAGTGCAAGCATAACAAAAAGCATCATTTTCAATGATGATTTCATAACGATGATTTCATAGGACAAAATTACAACAAAAAAATGGATATTCTTTAAAAACAGACCGAAAGGGTGTGGGCTGAAGCTACAGCTTATTATGCCTACCCCTCTTACTTATACAACAACATATTTGGCATCAATCATCACATCAAAACAAGAAAATTTCATAATCTTTTCATTTATTTACATTACTCCCATTCATTTTAAATCATGTATTTTATATTTGTTCATTAAATTATTTCAAAATAAATTTTTAAGCTTAAGTGTGGTGCATGTTTTTAAATTCTCACTACAAATGTTCCATAGATTCACCCCTCTGACTTAAATACAATGATTTTTTACATTTGTTCTTATCCTTTGTTTTATGAAGAGTTATTGCTATTCATGTGGTCAGAACAGCCACGTTCTTGCTGAGTTTAGTGTGTATATATTAATGACAGCATTCCAAACACACCTACGGTATGGCTACATTTATTTTTTTTACAAAAACTAAGAAGATCCAAGCCCCATAGAACCGGAGGGCAATATGTATAAATGATAGGAAATGATAGGCTAATGCCAAATCAAACATTGTTCAGTACCTGGAAAGAAGATAAAAGCTAAGAGATAAAAGTTTACATCAAACAGAGAAGGAATATGTAAATTTTAGAGATTGGACAATACATCTTGGTTTCAATGCATCGGGGATTGTCTTGAAACATTTAGGTTGGCATTTTTGAAATTGGAAAGAAACATCATTAGTGGCTAGGGAGTAATGCCATGGAATTTTGCAAACAATGTATTAATCACTGAAAGCTATTGCTTTACCATTGTGTTTTCTTTTTCTCTTCTTACACGATTCAATATAAGTCCTGACGAAGGGTCTCGGCCTGAATCGTCAACTGTACCTCTTCCTAGAGATGCTGCCTGGCCTGCTGCGTTCACCAGCAACTTTTATCTGTGTTGCATAAGCTTTATCAGTTTCTTTAACTTTGATGTCCAATCTCCAAACTCATGGATTTCTATTCACAATTGGTATTCTTCATCTGGTTCTGATTTGCTAAACATGTGGGGCCCATTCAGCATCAGTTCCAGGCATAGATATTTAGAATATAGAACACAGAACAGTACAACATGGGAAAAGGCCCTCTGGCCTACAATGTTGTACTGAACTAATTAAATTAACCACCAAATTCCCAACTAAACTAACCCCCTCTGCCTACACAGTGTCCATATCCTTCCAATTCCTACATACCCATGTGCCTATCTAGGAGCCTGTCGAACATTTCTATTGTATTTGAATCCACCACTGCCCCAGGTAGGGCATTCCAGGCACACACCATTCTTTGTGTAAAATAAAAAAAATGCTCTGCAGACCTCCTTTGAAGTCATTCCCTCTTACCATAAATGCATGCCCTCTGGTATTAGACAGTTCAACCATAGGAAAAAGATTCTGTTTGTCTGCTCTACCTATGTTGCTCATAGTCTTATAAACATCTCTCAGATCTCCTCTCAGCCTCTACCACTCCAGAGAAAACACCGCTGCTTTTCCCAGCCTCTCCTAATACACAAGCCCTTTAATCAATATAACATCCTGGTAAACTTCCTTCGCACTCTCTCTCCACCCTTTCTACGAGGAGTGATTGATAAGTTTGTGGCCCAGGGTAGAAGGAGTCAATTTTAGAAAACCTAGCACATTTATTTTTCAACATAGTCCCCTCCTACATTTATACACTTAGTCCAGCAGTCATGGAGCATACGGATCTTGGACCTCCAGAAAGTGTCCACAGCAAGGGTGATTGATAGATTCGTGGCCTAAGGTAGAAGGAGATGAGTTATATAGCTCTTGTTACATGCACATGCAGTTCAACTCAGTGATTATGCAGAAAGTTTGAAATTAAAAACTCACCTCTTTCTACCTTAGGCCACAAGCTTATCAATCATCCCTTGTATGATGGGGTTGACCAGAATTGAATATAATACTCCAGATGAGACCTAACTAGAGTTTTACATAGCTTCAAGTTCAAGTTTAATTCTCATTCAACCATACATGAATACAGCCAAATGAAACAGTGTTCCTCTAGGGACAGGGTGAAAAACACAGTACCAACAGTCATACATAGAACATATGAGATAGCAGTAAACATGCAGTCACAAAAAAACCATTCAGTCCAAGTACCTGAATGATATAAGACCATAAGACATAGGAGCAGAAGTAGGCCATTCGGCCCATCAAGTCTGCTTGGCCATTCAGTATCTCCTGGCTTCAGTTATACCGGTCGCCAAGAAGAGCGTGGTGACTTTCCTCAATGACTACCATCCTGTAGCACTTACATCCACAGTAGTGAAGTGTTTTGAGTGACTGCTGATGAAACATATCAACTCCTGCCTGAGAAGCAACTTAGATATGCTCCAATTTGCCTAATGGGGCAAGAGGCCCACAGTAGTTGCCATCTCATTGGCCTGGATCATCTGGACAGCAAAGATGCATAGATCAGGATGCTCTTCATCATCTATAGTTCCACATTTGATACTATTATCCCTTCAGAACTAATCAGTAAGCTTCAAAACTTTGGCCTCAATACCCACCTGTGCGCGTGTATCCTGGATTTCCTCACTTGCAGACCTCAGTCAGTTTGGATTGCTAACAACATCTCCTCCACAATCTCCATCAGCACAGGTGCACCACAATGTTGTACTGCTCTACTCACCTTACACTTGTGACTGTGTGGCTAAGCACAGCTCCAATGCCATATTCAAGTTTGCTGATGACTTCACTGTTGTTGACCAAATCAAAGGTGATGATGAACCAGCATATAGGAGGGAGATTGAGAATCTGGCTGAGTGGTGTCATAACAACATCCTCTTACTCTAGACCAAGGACCTGATCATAGACTACAGGAGAAGGAAACCAGAGGCCCATGAGCCAGTCCTCATTGGAGGATCAAAGGAGGAGAGGTTTAGCAACTTTAAATTCCTAGGTGCTATTATTTCGGAGGACCTATCCTGGATCCAGTATGTAAGCGAAATTACAAAGGAAGCACAGCAGTGCATCTACTTCTTTAGGAATTTGCAAAGATTTGGCATGTCATCTAAAACTTTGACCAATTTCTATAATGTATAGTGGAGAGTATATTGACTGGTTGCATCGCAGCCTGGATGTTTGCCTATTCTCCCAATCTTCTCTGTCCATCTGCATACTTGCTGCTTCCTCAACACTACCTACCCCTCCATCTATCTTCGTATCATCCATCTCTCGTATCACCTCATCTCTCGGCTCCCTTGTTTTTGTTTCAATTAGCTTTATGTTTAGGAGTTACAAAACATAACAAGTATGGCCATGCACTTTTTAGAAAGTCATAGACCATTTTCTAAACGAGGAGAAAATTCAAAAATCAGAGCTGCAAAGGGACTTGTGAGTCCTCATGCATGATTCCCTAAATGTTAACTTGTAGGTTCAGTCAGTGATAGAGAAGGCAAATGCAATGTTTACATTCATTTCAAGTGGATGAATACAAACACAAGGTTGTAATGCTGAGGCTTCATAAGGCATTGGTCAAACTGCACTTGGAGTATTACAAGCAGTTTAGGGCTCCTTATCAAAGAAAAGAAGTGCTGGCATTGGAGAGGGTCCTGGGGAGGTTAATGAGAATTATTCTGGGAATGAAAGAGTTAATGTTTGAGGAGGTTTAAAGGATTATGGGAAGAAGGCAGGAGAATGGGCTTGACAGGGAAAATAAGTCAGCCATGATTGAATGAGGGAGAACAGTCGATGGGCTGAATAAGCAAATTCTGCTCCTTTGGCTTATGGTCTTTATGACAGGACATGAGTACTCTCTGTTACCTCATTCAAAGGTAATTCCTCATGGAGTGGAGGAGCATGCTTGATGAGCTGAATGGCCTAATTCTGCCCCTATGTCTTATGGCCTTATTAACAGTGTGTGTGTATATATATAATTGCGTATATCATCACGAGAGCATGTGATAAGAGTACCCCTCACTTAAAGTAAAGAACAAACTTAGGACTTGCATCGCTCCACTCTCTTGTTTTCCTTTGAATTAGTTTAATGCTTCGAAGCTACAAAACATAACGGTACTGCCACTTTACCTTTGATCTCCCGTCATACAACAGTTCACATGTTGCTGGGTTAAACTCAATCTGCCATTTCTCTAACCATGTTTGCAACCGACCTATATCTCACTGTATCCTTACCAGTTTTCTTCTCGACTGACAACACCACCAAGCTTCATTTCATGTCCAAACTTACTAAACCTCTCATCTATACAAGCAAATGGGAGTAGCTCAATTGGCACGTTGGTTAGCAAGAGAGGGTTGGGTTAAAGGGGCTGTTTCTGTGCTAGATAACACTGATTCTAAAAGATGCATCAAATTTAAAAGTTGGAATCGTATACTTTCATTTGCAAGTGAGGTGATATTTTATAAAGCCCCTTATAGCTTGATTATTATATCAAACAGTTATGCCCCAATTTGCCAGTTTCTACTGTGAATCTGATGGTTTTATTTCTCAATATTGCATGCTTTTCAGTATCAAAGCTAAGGCAAATTAGGTTTATTCACAGCATCACTTTTTGGTTTGCCAAAGCAGTTCTTGAGAATGACCGTTTCAGAGAATGAACAGAGAATACTAATCAAAGCCAGAGAGTCGATCAACTTAAAATCAAAACTCTGGAACTTAGATTTATTTTCAGGGAAGTCCCAAAGAAAAATTGCAATCTCTTATTTTCTGTACAAAATACTGAAAACTAATTATGAATTGATTGCATTAAAATTAGCAGCATTTCATAAGAGGCCTTTAACTCACAAATAATCTTTGCTTGTATCTGTGAATTGCCCCAGTAGAAATCATGCATTTAAAGTACAGATTTAATGCCTTATTTGGTGATACTTTCAACTGACTGATATATGTCAGTAGATCTCTTGGGGAATGTAGTAAATTAGTCCTTGTCCTACTGAAATATGATGGTGAACTGTGGTATATCAGGGTCAGAATGAAAATCAGATTTATTATCACCAGGATGTGTCGCAAAATTTGTTAACTTAGCAGCAGCAGTACAATGCAATACATGATAATATAGAAAGAAGAAAAAGTAAATCAATTACAGTGTGTGTGTGTGTGTGTGTGTGTGTGTGTGTATATATATATATATATATATGTATAAAATATTTAGATTAAAAATGGTGGAAATCTGAAACAATATAAAAAAATAAGTGAGGTAGTGTTCATGGATTCAAAGTCCATTTAGGAATCAGATGGTAGAGAGGAAGAAGCTGTTCCTGAACCACTGAGGTTGTGCCTTCAAACTCTTGTACCTCCTTCCTGATGGTAATAATGAGATGACAGCATGTCCTGGGTGATGGAGGTCCTTAATAACAGATGTCACCTGTCTGAGGCACCACGCCTTGAAGATGTCTTGGATCTTGGATACTACAGAGGCTAGTACCCAAGATGGAGCTGACAAATTTTATAACTTTCTGTGACTTCTTTTGGTCCAGTGCAGTAGCCGCCCCATCCCTAACCCCAGAGCAGATAGTGATGCAGCCTGTAGGAATGCTCTGTAGAAATTTTCAAATGTTTTAGGTGACAAACCAAATCTCTTCAAGCTCCTAATGAAATATAGCCACTGTCTTGCCTTCTTTATGACTACATCGATATGTTGGGACCAGGTTAGATCCTCAGAGATCTTGACACTCAGGAACTTTAAATTGCTTACTCTCCCCATTTCTGATCCCTCTATGAAGATTGGTTTGTGTTGTCTCGTCTTACCCTTCCTGAATCCACAGTCAGCTTTTTTTGTCTTACTGACATTGAGCGCAGTATATTTTATACTGAGAATATCACTCATTCTCTGTAAAAAACTGCATAATGCTTTCTGTTATTCTGTATTTGTTAGAAAAATATATTGATCCACACTGTTGCAACGGATTAGAGTCTCTCCATTCTGCCACCAGCAGTTCCACATTTTAGGTTATAAAAGTTTCTGCAAATTTTAATTTATATGCTACTATTTGAATTGGAGACTAACTGTACCAAAGGTCCATTTTTTTTGTTGGAAATAATGTTATATTGTGTATTGTGTTAAGAAGACCAATAACTTTCTTGCCACATTTGATTTGCACTCTTTTACACGAGTAAGTAAATTGGCCTTGAACAGTTGTCCACCGAGTAATTATTATTTCCCAAATTATTATAAATGTACTTATTTTACACATGTAATTAGGCTTAACAAACAACAGACTTTCTCCTAAGTTAGAAAAGTCACATTTTGGAAAGTTGTATGTAACAAGCATTATACTATTAAGGATAATAACAAATTAGCATAATTAGTTCTAATTTATATAAGTTGATAAGATTAATTGGAAAATAGACTTCCGGTGAAAGCTTAAATTTGAAAACCTTTTATCTTGAGAACACTGGGAAGGTATTAGTAAGACCATCATTAAACTAATTAAAGGTAATAGCATTGCTAATACATAATTAAACATAATGCTCTTTGAACAGCAGTTTATTAAATGAAAAACGTTTTTACACATCTTTTGCCAATCAAGGAAACTTTTGCGGAAAAGGTTAATGTGCAAGCAAAGTGCCATGCAATAAATCAAGGTACTCCGTAATGAAAATAAGAAGAAAATGGGGGTAAACAATAAATTTTCTTTTGTTTGTAATCAATGTATTGTATCTATAGAATCATGTGAATATTACACTCTACAAATGACAACAAAAATTGGTACTTAAGTAGCAGATTGAACCATAAAGCATATCAAAATGATTTACAGAATCTCTATCAAATAAATCTCATTCTAAGCTAGACATCTGCCTTGATTTTTGGGGAAAGATTGGCATTTACCAGCATGACTGCTAGTACTTTGTCATGGAACTGACAGTAACTCCGGAATTACCGAATGAAGTTGTTGTCAACTCTTTGCAATATTTGTCACGATTGCGCTGTGATGTTTGACAGCGCTGAAGTGCAAAGTTGCTGATGGATGGTAGGTAACTTGCTTGTGTGGCTCCTCCACCAATTACAAGAGAAAAGGGCAGCTGGAAGGGGCTAAGATTTTTAAATTGTTTGAGTCCATTTATTTATCTTTCAAAATGTTCCTCGCATTCAGAGACACTGATGCATCCGTAGCATTTGACATCTGTTTCAGTGGGCTACACCAGAAGTTCTGAACTGTATCAGAACAAACACAAGAGATCCTGAGAATGCTAGAAATCCACGGTAACCCACACAAAACACCGGAGGAACTCAGCAGGTCAGGCAGCACCTATGGAGATGAATAAAGGGAGGGTGTTCTGGGCCGAGACCCTTCACCAGGACTAAGAAATTGATGAGAAACTGTGTAAGATACAGTAAAAGCTCCTTGAGCCACTGCTGCCATTCAATAATATTCTGGATGAGATTAGACTTCAACTTTATTTTCCTGTTTGCTTCCCTTAACAGTTCACTTAAATATTTGCGGATGATACCGAAGTTGGTGAACTTGTGGATAGTGTAGGAGATTAGCGAAGAATACAGCACAGTTTGGATCATTTGTAGATATGGACTGAGAAATGGCAGATGGATATAACCCAGATAAATGCAAGGTGTTGCAGCTCGGTAGTGCAAATGCAAGGAGATAGTACACTATTAAGGACAAGGTCCTTAACAGTGTTGCTGAGCAGAGAAATCTTGGGACCCTGGTTCATTGATCATCAAAGTGGCTGTACAGGTCTATAAGGTGGTTAAGAAGGCTTATGGAATGCTTGCTTTTGTTAGTTGAGGCATTGAGTTCAAAAGTCAGGAGGTTATGTTGTAACTTTATAAAACTCTGGTTGGGCCACACCTCGAGCATAGCACACAGTTCTGGCCATCCCACTGCAGGAAGGACATTGAGGCTTAGTAGAAGGTGCAGGAGAGGTTTACTAGGATGCTTCCTGGTTTAGAGTGCATGTGCTATCAAGAAAGGTTGGATAAACTTGGGCTGTTTTCTCTGGAGTGTTCAGAGGCTGAGGAGAGATTTGATGGAGGTTTACAAGATTATGAGAGTCATAGAGTGGACAGTGAGTATCTGTATCCCGGGCTGAAATGTCTTATAATACCAGAAGGTGAGAGGGGGGGTGTTCAAAGGGGATTTAAGGGGTAAGTTTTTTTACTCAGAGAGTTGTGGATGCCTGTACTTCGCTGCCTGGCATGGTGGTAGAGGCAAATACATTAGAGGCTTTAAAGAGACGTTTGGATAGGCACATGGATATAAGGAAGATGGAGGGATATGGACATGGTTTAGGTTGGAAGGATTAGTGTTTGGGTGTTTTTGATTTGCTTTTTATCTGGTTTGGCACAACATTGTGGGCCAAATGGCCTGTTTCTGTACTGTACTCTTCTATGTTCTATATTTATTGACTACTCTGAGGTTCAAATATCTACCTCAGCCTTCAATGGCTTAGTATCCTTATCTCCTTGAAGTAGTAAATATCAAAGATTAATGGCTGTTTCCGAATAGAAACGTTCCTCTTCATTTTAATCTCGTGGTTATTTTTGAGCTCCGGGTCCTGTGCAAGGGTTTGTTGCTGCTACTGGAACCACTTCACATTCATGCCTTTATTATATTTAGGTTGGAATATCTGAATATTCTCTTCTAGTGAAGTCCACCTTCCACCCTCCTTTCCAAGTACCTAACCAAACCTCATAAATGTTGAAACTGAACCCGCTTCTGTCACTTCCACTAGCAGCTCATTCCACACTCTCTTAACCCTCTGACTGAAGTGGTTCCCCTTAAATATTTCAATTTTCAGCCTTAATCTATGATCTCTGGTCCTAGTCACTCAACCTCAGGTTGCTTGCATTTACCCTTTCTATACCCCTCATCAGTTTGTAAATCTTTATCAAATTTATCCTTGTTCTCCAATGCTCCAGGGAATAAAGTCTTAACATATTCAATCTTTACTGTTGACTCAGGTCCTCAAGTCCTGGCAACATCCATGTAAATTTTCTCTGCACTTCTTCAATGTTATTGATATCTTTCCTGCAGGTAGGTGACCAGAACTACACACAATACTCCAAAATATTCCACAGAATAAACCCTTAAAGTTCACTTCCCTTAGGATTGTCTTAGATTGAAGAGTGAGGTATCTTATATTGAGTGAGGTATCTTATATTGAAGAGTGAGGTAATTTTGAGACTACAGGGGAATTAATAGTCATGAGGAAAAACCAGGAAAGTGTAGCTTAAGTCAAATATTGAATAGCAGAGCAGGATTGATGAGCCGAAGCTGGTGGATTCAGATAATACTTGGTGGATGGAAACAATGGCCTCAATAATGTGGACAGTTGCTTATCTTGGTGACCTATAAGACATTTAAGGTTGTGACTGATCTCCTTTTGGATGGGGGACAGAACCATTGGTATGGGATCAAGGTTTGTAGCAGGTGAAGAAGGTATGGCTTTGCTGTTCCCAATAATTAGATGGAGAACTGTCTGCTTATTTGGTAACATTGGCAAAAGGATATCTTAATTTATTTGTTACCTGGCTAATAGGGACCACAGTGGCCACCAGTTTAACTTATGGCCTAATATTCTTCATAGTGGAAACGGGGAATGTGTGATGATGCATGAGTCTTGGGATCTTGTGTCCATTCACAATAACATATATAAGAAATCAAAACAAAATGTATGAATAAAATTTGTCACCACCTTTATTTCACACCAAACTGGCAGTGACTACCAGAGACAGAAATAAACACTAGCAGTTGTTGGCATGCTCATGGGGAGTTTTACTGATGGATTTTTTGTGTACCTGGCTCTCAACAATGTCTCCTGGAATGTTCTGCGGAAATGCTGCAGCTTTCTATGAAATAACTTAAAAATGTAATTTATTGGACACGTGCTATACTTGACAATGACATAATCTTTTTGCACCTTAAGTATTTGGCTGAAAATGTAAGCTATTTGCATTGCTTCATTGCAAACCAATCCAAATGTCATGGCAGCTGGTGCAGTGCTATTTTTAGTTGGAAGAGAAAAAAAAGGATTGTTTTTCCAGTAACTGGTGCTGCAGGGTTGGAACAGAGATTAGATCAGAGAAGTGCTATTCTTGTTATCCTTTTCATTGTACACCAGTCATTTCTGTTGTCACAAACCTTTGCTGAGGCTTCAGCGAGTGCATGTGTTGGGTACCTGATTTGCTGCTTGTCGATACAGCCACCACATCTCTGCAGTTTGATCTCTGAATACATGGAAGTAGTGGAAAACAGAGAATCTAAATAGGGGGTAGAATCAGGAAATTGTTGAATCATTCAGTATAGACGGATACTGCCTGGTCTTTAATGCTTCCACTACCCACTATGTAATAGCTGCTAATAATTCTCACTTCCCAGATATTATTTCTATAGTCTAATCTTTCTCCCTCTTTTTCTAATCATATTCAGTTCTGACTTGAAAGTGATTTTTGAATCTATTTCCAATACCTGTTCGAGCAGTGAATTCCATATTTTAAGAACTTGGTGCATTTTGTACTCCTTCTCTTTCCAATTTAAACTCTATTCTCTTGTTATAAGCCATCTTAGTGCAATGAGACTCTTCCCATCTGATCTGAGGACAGCTTCAACACCGCAGTTATAAGACCATTGAATGGTTCCCTAGTGTGTTGGCTGGATTCTTGACCTCACAATCTACTTTGATGTGATCCTGAATCTACTGGCAATGCACTTCCTCTGAAGTTCTATACTTTATTCTGCTGTCTCTTATTGTTTTACCTTGTTCTGCCCCAATGCATTTGATCTGAATGAACAGTGTGCAAGACAGTCCGTACTGAACTTCAGTACATGTAACAATAATAAACCAATTTTAATTCCGATTCCAATTTATTGGATGTCCAAGGTTTCTAGGGAGGAGTTGCACTTTGCTCCACTTCTGCCAGGATGGTTCCTTGCCTGCTTCTTCTCTCCAGTTTTATAAAGGTCTTCAAGGACAGAACTTCTCAGAAAATGCTGTTGCAGAATTGAATCTCATTGTGCAAACCTGATACTTCCACTGGAAAATGGTGAAGACTTTTTTTCAAGCAGGAATGTGGATTGTGCTAATGTGGTAACAGGGAGCCGCAGAGATTGAATGCAGCAATGACGCCACCAAGTTTCAGGCACTTCATTAATTATGTTAAAGAGGTCACCCATTGTTCTAATAGAAAATTGGATCTACTGTTAGACCTGTGGATAATCATTTTGTTCTGTAATCAAGAACAATTCTGTAACTTAGTTAAGTCTCCCTGTAACCACCATTCCATTAGCAAAATGCAGTTTTACTGGTAATCTCATCAACTGATAATGTGAAAACAGAAACAAATTTGTGCTCAGCGTTGACTGGCTTGTGTGCACCAGTTGTTTAAATAAATTGCCCAATATTCCAAATAGCAACTCCGTGTGAATTTGTCAAGTTGCTCCTACATATTTCAATCAATAAAAATCAACAAGTGCTTCTGACTAATGTCAGAGTTCAGCCATTATTTAGCATTTTATGGTCAACATAAACAGCAAATGAAAAATGAACATTTGTGTATTACTGGAACATGCTACTGACCTTTCTGAACCTGAAATGGATTCGATCAAGGAGCTAAATGCAGATTTAACTGCCTTTGTGAAGAAATGTTGTGAGAATTTGGGCATGCAAGCCAAGTAAATAAGTTAAAATGAAACTTCACCTTCCCCTCAACTTAAAATAAAATTTGCAACATTTGCGATGTGAAGTCCAGCTTAACTTTATTTTATGAAAGGGGCAAAAGTGCTGGAGAATGACTGTGGTAAATTCTCTGAACATTCACGATTAGAAATTAACTGGCAACCTTAAGCTGTATGAGGAATCTCAATGATTTAGCTAGTTAGTGAACTTTAGAGTCTTATTTTATTGAAAATGATGTTTGTCTGCCCATTATATCTATGCCAATACTATGAAAGGATAATCTACAAACTTATTTCCCTTCCCTTTACTTTTTTCCTTTTTGAATGTTCATACACTCGTAAAAGATATTACAGATAATGTTTTCATGGAACTATATAGAATGTACATAGCAGAATATCAGTGCACGTCAGTGTTCATGATTACATGAGCTTCTCTTCTTGAACTGACCTAGTTAGCATATCCTCTATTTATTCCTCCATTGAATGCTTATCTGGCTGAATTCCATTATGCTTTTATTTCAAGTCCTCCTTTTGGAAGCTAAACTCTTTTGCAACTTCTTTAAAACAACTATCATGGCCAACGGCAGTGCTCTTGTCTTTTGAGCTTGATAGCTCTGGTTTCCAGTTCCACTTTGGAGACTGTAGCAGAAATTACCTTCCGGTTGAATTTCTAGCGCAATATTAGGAAAATGCTGCATTGTTGGACGCCTTCTTTTTCGGAATGGCCTTGTCTTTCACTGGTGGATGTAAAAGATCTCTTGGGGCTATTTTGAGGAAGTTTGGTGGTGTTATGCCTAATCTCCTGATCCATGCTTACACTGAAACAAAATGATTTAAATCTTAAATTTCAAATGTTTCCACATCACTGTTTGTGACAGCTTGCTCTATGCTGATTCGTTACTGTTTTTCTTACAAAATTGTACTCACTACATAGCTATACCACTTCATTCACTGTGAAGAGCTTTTGGAGATTTAATGTCATTAAGGGTGCAATGTAAATGCAAGTCATTTTTCCTGGTTATAATTCTTACAGACTTGTGTGTGTGTTCTAAGATCACCTGCAATCCTCTTCACAGTCAATTCTTTCACAAACAAGAGAAAACCTGCAAATACTGGAAATCCGAGCAACGCACTCAAAATGCTGGAGGCTGACTGTTGACTGTGCTCTTTTCCATGGGTGCTGCCTGGCTTGCTGAGTTCCTCCAGCGTTTTGTGTGTGTTTCACAGTCAATTCTATTTTTTTTGCATCTGATTTTCTTCCTTTTATAATCATTTATAGTGATTTGACACTAGATTAATAAAAGTGAAATGATTGAAATGGCATGCAATTGTTGTATCTCTGGACACCACATAGCTATATATACTAGCAGTGTCCTGCTGTTTACTATTTAGCAAGAAGAGGGTTGCCACCACTGGCAGCCCATAGCATCTTGCCTAGAGAGGATGCATGGCAGGAGGTAGATGAAATCAGCATAGCTCTCCACAACACCCAGAGAATCTGGCTAGAACAGGCCTGGTGGGACGTGCCAAGATTGTGCAACCCAGCTGATTTCCATAAGGAATGTGCAGGGCATTGGAACTGCTTCTCCTTCACTGCTGGTAATAGCAAGTGAAGATCCACAGCAAGTCTGATTGTATAGACTACGTGACTATTTGTATCATTCTGTTAAGGTTCATATACATTTACATATATTTGGAATTGTCTGTGGTGCGTCTGCGCAATATGCCACAAAAATTACAATATCCAACTATTATACAGGTAACAGATAGATGGGGTGGGGCAACTAGAATGGTTGATCAGATTAACTTGCCTGAAGGAAGAAATTTTAAAGATGGTGTGCAGTTTTTGTTTCAATAGCACTATACAGCTTTCCGGAAGGGAGCTTTTGGAAAAGCTGTTTGCAGGGTGAATAATGTTTTGCAAAGACCCTGCAATCGGTTGCAGCTGCATTGATTATGCATTTCTTTTTAAATTGCCATTGCCTTCAATGGGCCTGCACTGCCTTTGGTCAGCTGAGAAGAAGGCCCTCTGAAGATGAAGACCACAGACCTGGTACAAAACTCATGGCCTACTGGGCAGCAATGATTCCCTAATATATGCTTCTGAGACCTTCATTACCTACTGCTGGCATCTTATAAGGATGGAAAGTTGAGTCCAAACTGATAAATGAATCAATGACATTTGTTATTTCCCATGACGAAGCCCCCAACATTTAAGCCCAAGCTGGCTAAATTAGATTATGAGAACACTCGGTCCTCTTTTATTGTCATTTAGAAATGCATACATGCATTAAGAAATGATACAATGTTTCTCCGGAGTGATATCACAGAAAACAAGACCGACTAAAGACTAACACTGACAAAACCACATAATTATAACATATAGTTACAGCAGTGCAAAGCAATACCATAATTTGATAAAGAACAGACCAAAGGCACAGTAAAAAAAAAGCTTTCAAAGTCCCGAGTCGATTGACTCCCGAGTCCCCGATAGCAGGCGGCAAAAGGGAGAAACTCCCTGCCATAAACCTCCAGGCACCGTCAATTTGCTGATACCTTGGAAGCAGCCGACCCCAGCCAACACTGAGTCCATCTGTCCGAAAACTCCGAGCTTCCGAGCAGCCTCTCCGATACAGCCTCCCGAGTGCCATCCTCTGCTGAGCGCCTTCGACCTCGCCCCAGCTACTGAAACACGCAAAGCCGAGGATTTCAGGGCCTTCAGCTCCGGAGATTCCAGTTACCACACAGTAGCAGCGGCAGCGAAGCAGTCATTTCAGAAGTTTTCCAGATGTTCCGCTGTGCTCTCACGTCTGTCTCCATCAAATCAGGATTGTGCACGGTCCCCTACTTGACAGATAACAGATATTCATCACCGAAGTGGCCGCGCGTGCTGTCATCGCGGCGCCATCTTCTCCCCCCTCCTGGGAGGAATTAAGGATCAACTGCTGAGATCCTTCATCAGGACTGGACCCTCCATCAGGACATCTTTTATTTTCCAGTCCTGATGAAGGATCTCAGCCTAAAATGTTGACTGTTCATTCTTTTCCATAGATGCTGCCTGGCCTGCTGAGTTCCTCCAGCAATTTGTGTGCTTTGCTTCATTATAAGGTAGACATATTGCTGCTCTTGGTATCCTCCTGTGCAGTCCTCATTGAACTAGAGTGGGTCTGTGGTTGAGCCGTAGCTCTGGTAAAAGAAGTAGTATGATTGCAGCAGACATCTGTCCCGTAAGTAATGGATCAGCATTAGGAAATTGGGTAATGAAACACTTACTATTGATATTCCAGTCAGGCAGTATCTGCATGTGAAAAATAGGGTTCATGCTTCAGAGTGATGATGTTTCAGCTGAAGTGAGAGAAGATAGGAATTTTTAAGTTGCAAGGAAAAGCAGAGAGATCAAAAGGCTGGTGACCAGGCTTTATTGAATAACACAAGGTTTGGTGGTATCTATTGAGTAGTTCCAGCATCTTCAATATCATTCCAGCTTTCTCGCACCTTCAGTTTTTTAACCTATAAGGATTTTTGGCCGAATTAAAGGCAGAGGTGAATTGGAATATAGGAGGGAGATTGAAAATCTTGTTGAATGGTACCTCAACAACAACCTCACTCAACATCAGCTAAATCAAAGAGCTGATTATCAAATAAGGAGGAAGAAGTGGAATTCCACAAACCAGTCATCATTAGGGGATAGGAACAGGAGAGGATCAGTAAGATTTAAATTCCCAGGCGTTATCATATCAGAGGATCGGTCCTGGGACCAGCATATAAGTGCCATCACAAAGAAGCACAATGGCACCTCTACCTTCTTCGAAATTTGCTTAGATTTGGCAACCTTCTGTAGGTGCACAGTGGAGAACATCCTGACTGGTTGCATCATGGACTGGTATAAAAACACTAATATCCAGGAATGGAAAGTCTACAGAAAGTGATGACTACAGTCCAGTCCATTTGGTGTTTCACTGTGCATTGTTGTAGAGTCATAGAGAAACCGGCCTTTCTGCACAATGAAATTTTAAAATTATCCCCATATTCCTCAATTTACCACTAACCTCTGCACCAAGGGCAATTAACAGTGTCGAATTAACCTACCAACCTGCACGTCTTGGATTGTGGAAGGAAACTGGAGACTCAGAGAAAACCTATGTGGTCATAGAGAGAACGTGCAAACTCCACACAGACAGCACCAGATATCAGTGTTGAAGCAGGGTCTCCGGCACAATGAGGCATCATCACTACTGTGCCCATGTGCTGCCCATACTCTTTACGGATGGATGTCTGTATACCTCCTGCCTCCTGGCCCCAACCCCTCTTCAGTGTTTTCAATGGAGACACCTTTTCTGCCTCTGTCGTATCTATTCCTTTCATAATTTCATATGATTCTATAAAATCTGCTCTCATTCTTCTGAATTCCAGTGAGTATAGTCCCAGGTAACTCAATCTCTCCTCGTCGGCTAACCTTAAGTTTCCAGTGTGAAGTGCTGCCATTGCTGTGATTACTGAGGCTCTCACTGAATTAATCACCCGACAATTAAACACAGCAACAACACTATAAGCACACTTGATGGACTTTGGGAATTGTTTGACTGATCTACACACTGTCCTGAAGCAGTCATATAAGGTCCCCTGTGTCAGTAGGAACACTTTGAGGACTGTGATCCAAAGTGCCCACTCGAATTTTATGATTGTCACAATTTCACCTGCAAATGATTGCTAGTGTGATTTATTCTGGATTAAATTGATTTTTGTATTGTGTGGTGCAGACAAAAGGCATAGCAATGCTTTCTTTTTAATTTCTAGGCAAGTGACCTTAAATGGTCTCCTGGGTAATAAACTAAATTGCCACTATCCTTCAGCAAAACTGGATGTATAAATAGGCTCTGATCTATTATTCTGTTTAGTTTGTAAACAAAATGCAAACCTCTTGAGGGCCAACTGTTCCAACAGAACCAAAGTGAATACAGAGAATACTAGAAATACTCAGCAGTTCAGGAGCATCACGGGAGAATGAAACAGACTTCAGGCTGATGACCTTTCAACTAAGCTCTATTATGGCTCAAATGATTTGATAAAAAGTCAACAGGATTGGAGCAATCAGGTACTTGATGAATCTGGATAATAAATTTCAGAAGCTATCTTCCGCAAAAGTGATGTAAGTCCTGTGGATAGATGTATGCTGGGGATTCATGACAAGACTCTGAATGCTGCTCTTTGATATAATTAAATGAACAATAAGGTCTGTACCCATTTCACAATAAAAATATGCTTATATTTTCAGAAACCTATATCCAAAGTAGAGTCAAATTTTAAGAAATAGGATTGAAAATATTAATACCACAATTTTTGGACACCATGAAGTTGCACGTGCTAACTATCACTATCTGTTTATTTACTATCAGCTTGCCTTCCATATCCCTAAATCTATGCAGTCCTTATCTAGACCCTTCATGAGATTTGCAAGCTGGACTGCTTCAGATAAGCCAATGCTCAACTAATGCTTGGTCTAGAATATAGATCAGTGCAGCAGGAAAAAAACCGTCCACATCTCCACCCCTCTCCCAACCAAACCCTCAGCTTCCACATTCACTCCTCTGCTTTCAACGGGCCCAGTGTCTTGTCCAACTCATTGTTCTCACTTCTTTCAGGATATTGAAGAGACCATTCCCTTGTATCAATCTGGACTAATATTCCTTAATACTGACCCCTTTCCCCCTTCCTAGGCAGCTTCTCATTTAAGTATAAAATGAAGTCAGGCAGTAGTGCCAACAATAATGCATCCCTTTCCAATAGGCTTCGTGCATTCTATAAATGGTTTGAACAACAGGGGATTGGAATGCCACCCTCTATACTGACATCCTCCAATCCTCCTGAACTCATGGTTACCATTGTGGATACAAGATCAGTATTCTGGAGAGTGAACCTTTGGAAAACATCTGGCCTGGATGGTGTCCCTCGTTGTGTCCTTAGATCCTGTACCAATCGGCTGGCAAAGGTACTTACAGGCATTTTTAACCTCTCCCTGCTTCAATCTGAAGTTCCCACCCACTTTAAGAAGACTGCTATCATCCTGGTACCTAATAAAAACAAAGTAATGTGCCTTAATATTTACTAACTGGTGGCTTTCCACCTTCATGAAGAGTTTGAGAGCTGGTCATGGCACACATCACCTCCAGCCTCCCAGGCAACTGTAACCCACCGCAATTCACCTACCACTGAACATAGGTCCATGGCAGACACCATCTCCCTGGCCCTACATTCACCCTGGAGCACGTGGACAGTAAAGACACGTACATGAGACTATTGTTTATTGACTTGAATTATGCCTTCAATACTATAATTCCAAGCAAACTCATTTCCAAACTCCCAGACCTGGAACTGAACAGCTCCCTTTACAATGGATCTTTGGTTTCCTGACCAGTGGACCACAATCAATAAGGACAGGCAGTGATGCCTCTGCCAATACTAGCCTCAACACTGATGCTCCATAAAGCAGCATCCTCAGTGCTCTACTCTATATCCCATACAGTCATGATTACATGGTTGGATTCCAACTCCATCTACTCCACTTTACAAACTCCACAAGTTTGCAGAAGACACCACCCCGTAGTGCACTGTATCTCAAAGAATGATGAGTCAAGCTTCAGGAAGGAGAAAGAAAGCCTAGTGACAGGTGTCATGACAACCACTTTTCCTCGAATGTCAGAAAAACAAAAGAGCTTGTCATTGACTTCAATAAAGGGGTTGATGAACGTGATCCTGTTTACGTCCATGGTGCTGAGATTGGGAGATTGGGGGGGTTGAGAGCTTCAAGTTTCATCACTTATGGCCAGTTATGGTCCAACTATACAGATGTCATAGCTAAGAAAACCAAAGCCTCTATTTCTTCGGAAGGCTAATGAAATCTGATGTATCCCATTTGACCATCACTATTTTTTATTGATGAACCATATAAAGTATCTTATCATTCTACACTTCATGGATTATGTCTAAAGCAGCTAACATAATCAAAGACCACACCCACACTGGGCATTTTCTCTTCTCCTTCCTCCCATTGAAAGCACAAACCACCAGGCTCAATTTTATTAGACTATTGAACAGTTCCCTAGTACAATAAGATGGACTCTTGACCTCACAATCTACCTTGTTATGACATTGTGTCTTATTGTCAACCTGCACTGCACCTTTTCTGCATCTGTAAGACTGCTGGGCTTTTGTTTTTTTCTCGTATTACCTCAATACACTGTTGTAATGGATTGATCAATATAAAAGGGAGATTTTCCACTGTACGAAAGTTCATGTGACACTGATAAACTAATTTACCAATACACACAAATGCAGCAGTTTCATAATCTCCCTGCTCTCTTCCTCCCTTCTCCTACCTGCACCAATAATCCTATCAGTTAGTTACTGATTTAGTCATGCTTCCAGTTCAGCATGTTGTGTTCTCAACTCACATAGAAGTTCAACGAGTAGCACCTCATCTGTTGACAGGGTGCATCACAGCCCTACCATCTGAACACAAGCTATTTGAGATTTTAGCCAATGCTTGTACATTTTAGGAGAGCAGCAGCTTCTGTTGCCATCTAATAACCTCTGTATGTCATCTCTTATATATTTTATTCCCAGAACAAGTTCCTTTTACTGTGCACCTTCATCACTTTTATCATTTAATCATTCCCACTTTCTAGACCTTTCTGAGAAATTCTTTTTCTTTCCTCCACCTCCATTTCTCAACCTATGTGTTTGTTGAAAACTTTCCCCACTGTAGCGTTTTCCAATTCTCATGAGTGGGGGCGGATCATAGATATTATCTTTATTTCTTTTACCACAGATGCTCCTTGGCCTGCTCTTGATTGTTTTCCTTTTTTATTTAATATTTTAATTTGTGGATTTGCACCTTCATGTGTCTATCCTCTTGTCACTCCCAATACGCACTCCAACCTCAAAAGTACAAATGACCTTTCCATATTCCTCCTTTTGGAGGCTCTGCCAACTTCCTTCCCCTCTGAAGGAAATCTTTCCTTCATACCCCTGTCGTATAACTCCACCATTGACGGTCCCAAACCTGCCTGTGAAAGAAGGAGGGTTGGGCATTGGATTGCAAACCCAATCTCTTAAAAACCCAGACCTACAGGAACTCCATAGACATCATCCCTGGGAGAGGAAGGACCTTCACTTCGAGGACTTATGAAGTCATGTCATGAAAACCAAGGCTACAGGACCGATCATCCTTTGGCCGAAGACAGAGGACTCCGGTGAGCTGCTGTGGCAGCCTATGCCCCAGATGGAGAGATAGGCTTGAGAAGAAGGAAAAGCCTGGTCTTATACTTTTCATTGTGGCTGTTTTCCTATGCCTGCCAAATGCAAGCTGCTTCATGTACTAGGCTGTACTGCAAGATGACAACATTCTGGCTCATCAGTTCTTGGCTGAGTCTTCACCTCAGGGAATGGAGTGCAGCTGGTGCCTTGAAAGGGAGGGATCCAGCCGAAGAGACCAGACAGGGTTCTTAACCCAATCTGCTTGCTTCTCTCCTGCAAGCCTGCCCTGTTTCCCTTCCTGCTGCACTATTTCTGAGCATCTGTTCTTCGGTTTGACCAGCTGCATGGTGCTAGTTTCAGTAGTGTTTTCTTGCTGGTCAGAGAAAACAGGTTGCTTCTGAGAAAATAAACTCTCCAATATTTTGAAGTGCAAATGTAAAAGATGCATGATGAAGATAAGGGGATAAAACCAAGGACATAAGAAGTCAGAGTTAGGCCATATGGCCCATCAAATCTGCTCCACTATTCGATCATTTCCCCTCTCAACTCCATTCTCCTGCCTTCTCCCCATTACCTATGACACCTTTACTAACCAAAAAGCTATTAACCTCTGCTTTAAATATACCCAATGAGTTAGCCTCCACACCATCTGTAACGATAAATTCCACAGAATGACCACCCTCAGGCTGAAGAAATCCTTCCTCATCTCTGTTCTAAAGAGGTATACTTCTATTCTGAAGCTGCACCCTCTGGTTCTAGACTCTCCCATTATTGGAAATGTTCCTCTCCACTTCCACTCCCTCCAGGCTTCCCAGTATTAGGTGGGTTTCAATGAGATCGTCCTAATCAAGTCAAGTCAGGTCAAGTCACTTTTTATTGTCATTTCGACCATAACTGCTGGTACAGAACACAGTAAAAATGAGACAGCATTTTTCAGGACCATGGTGCTACGTGAAACAATACAAAAACTACACTAGACTACAGACCTACCCGGGACTGCATAACGTGCACAAAACAGTGCAGGCATTACAATAAATCCTAATATAAGACGATAATGGACTTAATCACATATTTTGTTAGAAAGTTCTTTCATTTGGTATATGTATAGTCTTTTATTTACGGTGTTCAATAGTATAAAGAAATGGTCGATTCCACTATGGTCGATCAATTATTTTATCAGTCATTCATGCTCACGGTTTTCAACTTTATTATTCCATTTCAGATCTCCAAGTTATTTCATTAAAATTAAGCCATATATAATATTTAGATATTGAACTGAGGCCCACACCTTCACCAATTATGTTCCCTTTTTCCAACTTCGGGTAGATATATCACCTCTGGTTTATTGACAAGTGCTACTTAGGCTGTCCCTAAATACTCGTGAAGACAGGTTGAATGATAGGGGTGTGTCCTGCTACATTTTTGGCATTGGTTGAGCTGTTTGTAGAGGTCCATTTCCATAAGTACGTATATCCACAGTTTATGGCTTACCTACTAATTTAACATTACAGGTGACTCAAGCTCCCCTCTCTTTCTTTTGCCCATTATCTTTAATCTGTGTTAGATTTTCCAGTGATAGAATCTGTTTCTCTTCTTTAACAGCGCCTCAGACATTTTCTCTTTCCCTTTCCGTCTGGTTTGTCTGCTTAAAGAAAATCAGAGATAACAATTTTTATTAATCACCTCTGTATCTTTTCCAAGACTTTGAACGTGTTCCTAAATTGTGGTATTAAAACTGAACACAATATTTCAGTTGAACATCAGAAAGTTAATTTTGGCTCAGCATAACTAATTGTTTCTGTTTTCATAAAGTATGGGATCCAACAAGATATTGATGCTGACTTGCCATCTCACCCTTCTACTTTGTAATGGAGTGCGTGTATGTATTTTAAGTAAGGTTTGCTATTTGTTGACCACCATTGCGAAAGAGGTGAAGAATTTTATCTTCTGCTGATACTTGAAACGCAGAAGTTAACAGTGTAACTTCAGTCCAGTCAATCTCACTGAAGAAAGATATTGACACCCTGAACAAAACTGGTCATCATGTACACTCAGTGACCAACTTACTTGGTCCTTCCTATTCCTAATAAAGTGGTCACTGAGTGCATCTTCATGGTCCCCTGCTGCTGTAGCCAATTTACTACAAGGTTTGGCGTATTGTGGGTTCAGAAACGCTCTTTTGCACACCACTGTTGTAACAGATGGCTATTTAAGTTACTGCTACCTTCATGTCATTAACAAGGTATTTTCTCCCACAGACCTTCTGCTCACTGGATGTTTATTTTGTTTTTTTAAAACTCTAGAGACAATTGTACATGAAAAACCCAGGAGATCAGTAGTTTTTAAGATACTCAAATCACCATGTCTGGCACCACCAATCATTCCACAGTCCAAGTCACTTTAATCTCATTTTTTCCCCATTCTGATGCTTGGTCTGAATGACAACTGAACCTCTTGACTATGTCTGCATGCTTTTGTGTACTGAGTTGCTGCCACACGATTGGATGATTAGATATTTGAATTAACGAGCATGTGTACATGTCACCCTAATGAAGCTGCCACTGAGTGTAAACTAAGGAAGGATTTCAGAAGGGTGAAGTGCAGTACTGTGCAAAAGTCTTAGGCACTTGTAAAAAAAACAGTTCTGTAGAGCAAAGATGCTTTCTAAATATCAAAAAAAGTACTATAAAGTGCAACAAACAGTAAAAAACTAAATTAAATCAATATTTGGTGTGATCACTCTTTGCCTTTAAAACTGCATCAATTTTCTAGGGTACACTGTCCTGCAGTTTTATCAGAAAATTGGCTGTTAGGTTGTTTCAAGCATCTTGGCGAACGTGCCATAGTTCTTCTGCAGACTTTGGCAGTCTCACTTGCTTCTGTCAGTTCAGGTAATCCCAGACTGCCTCAATGATGTTATGATCAGAACTCGGTGGAGGACATACCATCTGGAACCATATATAAGAAAAACCATGGTGCCCATGACTTTTGCACAGTATTGTACAGTTACCAGAATCAGAATGAAAAACACATTAAAACAGGGTAAGTAGAATGGGTGTGAAACTTGGGCAAAGGTGGAAGAATGAGAAATGTGCCGATTGGGACCAGTTGACATTTGAAGATTTGGGCCCATTACTGGTGAAGTGCCTTTTAAAAATGTTTGGTTGGGAGTGGTTAGGGAAAAGTAGGAATCTGTACAGTGCTGTTTCCGAGGAAGTTGAGAAAAATTTGCAATTAGTTGAGCCAAAGCTGAAGGCTGGGAACTTGCCTGCTGAAGATTGGAACACAAGCAGAATCTGGTTCTATTAGAACACTTGAAGACAGATGTTTTATAATGATGGGAAGGGTGGAGACAAAAATTCTTAAATTTATGGCTCTTGCAACAAGGCGGTATATCTGAGAAAATTCCTCGAATGTTCTGGGATTTATGATCTTGTGTGGCCTCAATACAATTCTTGCCAGCAGAGGGGCCAAAGCGTTTAGGAAGCAAATATAATAGCTTCACAATGAGACATTACAATGCAATGAAAACATTTTGGCTTCCACTGGCAGTTTTACTTGCTTCATAATGAGTTTAGGTTCGGGTCAACAGCTTTATGGATTGCACTATTTTCTGAAGCAAGATTGGGTGTGTATTGTCAAAGTATGAGTGCAGGTGCAAATGGTACAACCTAACTGTAATGAAGACTGATGTTCTGATCGTCATTTATGGCTGCATCTAGAGTCTGATCTGCTTGACTTCCACCAGTAAAGAGCAATGTTTGAAATTCCAGCTAGGTGGAGAATTTTAGAGTTTATCCTGGAAATAAAAGAAGAGTGGAGAGGGGAAGAGTGAGAGGTTTGTCGAGGCAAATGTCTTCAGTAGAGTAATGCTAGTCCTGACGAAAGGTCTCGGCACGAAACGTTGACTGTACTTCTTTTTATAGATGCTGCCTGGCCTGAAGTGTTCCACCAGCATTTTGTGTGTATTGCTTGAATTTCCAGCATCTGCAGATTTCCTCGTGTTGGTGTGGACTTTCTAGAGACATGGAATAATGGGGAAACTTAGCAAGAGAGAATACTGGGAAGTAAGCTAGACAAAACAATTACTCTGTGAATTGTGTTTCTCCACACACATACATATCATACATGTGGTCTAAAGTCCCATCTGATATATGATTTGTGTTTTTAGCTGGATTCAAATATGTTCCAAAATGTTCTGCTTGGAGAGAAAAATCTGCGTGTTAGGCTTGGCAGGAAAGTTAATTTGACGTAACTGTCTCTTGGATAGAAATTGATTAGTTCCCATTAAATAAGCTTTGAAATGATTACAATGTATGAATAATCTTAAAATTTATAGACTTTAAAATGAAATCTAATCAACTAATTGGTTTTGAACACCAGCCTTATGCAGAACATTATCTATCAAAATTAGGTACTGATGCTAATTAAAATCAAAAATAGCATGTCAACATCCTGAAAACATTAATGACAATTGGTTAAAATTACATCTTTCTATTTTATGCATATTTGTTGATTTATCTGCTTTTAATTTGCATCCTGAGCAAAAACATCACTGGAATTAACTGTTTGTTAAGATTCAGTGATGGGAAGTGTATGTTACTGGTGTGATCTGATTTATGGCCCTTAACCTGATATCATGACAGAAAGATGAGTAGGTTTATTTCCTCACATGAATGATGCCACAACAGAAGCAATGGAAGAGCTCCACAAAAAATAAAACTTAATTTTATTTCTTAATGAGGGGGAGAAAAGGTTGCAACATTTCCTTCACGAACAAGCAAAGAGGTACTCAGCAAGCTGGATAGCACTATAAGGGGAATAAACAGTTGACAATTCTGACTGATTCTCTTCAGGAATGGAAAGGAAGCAAGTAGAAGCCAGAGTAAGAAGGTGGGGGGAGGAGGACAAGCTGACAGGTGATTGGTGAGACCAGGTGAGGGGGAAGGTGGGTGGGAGGGGGTGGGGGAGGAGGACAAGCTGGCTGGTGATTGGTGAGACTAGGTGAGGGGGAAGGTGGGTGGATGGGAGAGGGAAGATGAAGTAGGGAGGTGGAAGGCTCCAACCTGTTGTTCTGAATATTGATTTCTCTATGTTCATGCAATTTCTAACCCCTCCCCTTTCCCTTTTTATATCCTTTCCCCATTTTGGTTCCCCTCTCACCCCTTCTACAACTCTCCACCTGCCCATCAGTTCTCTCTGGTGCCCCTCCTCCTTCCCTTTCTTCTATAGTCCACTGTCTTCTCCTGTCAGATTCCTCTTCCTTCCTATTTATCACTCCGAGACCAACAAAGGTTGACATATAGTGCAAATCCAAAAATAAACAAGTAATATTAATAAATATATTATACTAAAAACACGAGTTGTAGAGTTCTTGAAAGTGAATCTATAGGTTGTGTAGTCAGCGATCAGTTCAGTGTTGTGGTGAGTCAAGATGTCCATGCTGGTTCAGAGGTCTGATGGTTGATGAGTAATAACTGTTCCTAAATCTGGTTGTATGTGATCTAAGGCTCCTGTACCTCCTATCCCGATAGCAGCAGCAAGAAGAGAGCATGTCTTGGATGGTGGTGGTCCTTGTGATGGATGCTGCTTTCTCATGGCAGTGCTCCTTGCAGATGTGCTCAATGATGGGGAGGTCTTTACCTGTGATGCAATGGGCTGTACTGACCATTTTTTTGTAGGCTTTTCCATTCTTGGTGTGGCGCGTGGCCAAGTGGTTAAGGCGTTGGACTAGCGATCTGAAGGTTGAGAGTTCGAGCCCCAGCCTAGGCAGCGTGTCGTGTCCTTGAGCAAGGCACTTAACCATACACTGGTCCAGTCCACCCAGCTGAAAATGGGTACCGGCAAAATGCTGGGTGTCCTGTCCGGGGGGGTGGGAAAGTCTCAGTTGCTCCATGCCACGGAAACCAGCATAAGCACTGGCCTGATGAGCCTATAAGGCTTGGGACAGACTTTAACTTTAACTTTCCATTCTTGGGCATTGGTATTTCCACACTAGGCCAAGATGCAATCAGTCAGTGCATCTATAGAAGTTTGTCAAAGTTTTCGATGAAATGTCAAATATATGCAAAAAGTAGAGGTGCTGCTGTGCCTTCTTTGAAATTGTACTCTTGTGGTGGTCCCAGGACAGATCCTCCATATGATAATGCCAAGAATTTAAAGTTACTGACTCTGTCCACCTCCAGTCCCTAATGATGACCGGTTCATGGACCCCAATTTATTTTTCTGTAGTCAATAATCTGTTCTTTGACTTTCCTAATGTTAAGTGAGAGATTGTTGTTGTGGCACCATTCAACCAAATTTTCAATCCCCCTCCTATATGCTGATTTGTCACCACCCTTGATTCAGCCAATATCAGTACTTACTGTAGAAGCTGAATTACTTTATAAGTTGTCAGAGCCCTTACACAAGGTCTGTCATAGCAGATACCACTGTTCTGTGAGTAAATCTGGGCACTCGTTCTTGCTGAGCAACAAGATGTTGATGGCTCTGCGAAGCTCTTGGATACCTCCAGCACAGCAACTGTGTTCACACTGCCTACGGTGCCAAATATTTCCAGATCCCTGTTCATTAGCTTTCAGCGGCATACTAGGCTTTTGAGGTGAACAACCATGGTTGACTAGATGGATAGATAGATACTTCAGTGATCCCAAAGGAAATTACAGTGTCACAGTAACATTTCAAGTGCACAGATATGCAAATATTAGAAGTGAAGTAAGAAAGACAGTCAGTTTTAGACAATTACCTCAAACACTCTAACAGGAGGGGGTCATCACTTCCCCAGCTATAGGTTGACTCATTATAGAGCCTAATGGCTGAGGGTAGGAATGACCTCATATAGCGCTCTTTGGAGCAGCATAGATGTCTTAGTCTATTACTAATAATGCTCCTCTGTTCAGCCAACGTGGCATGCAGAGTGTGAGAAACATTGTCCAGAATTTCCAGTATTTTCCATTGGGTCCTTTGTTCTACCACAGCCTCCAGTGTGTCCAGTTTGACTCCTATAACAGAGCCAGCTTCTCTAATCAGTTTATTGAGCCAGTTGGCATCAACTGTGTTAATGCCATTGTCCCAACACACCACCGCATAGAAGATTGTACTGGCAACAACAGACTGGTAGAACATGTGAAGAAGAGGCCTATATACTGCAAAGGGCCTCCGTCTCCTCAGGGAGAAGAGGTGACTCTGGCCCTTCTTGTACACAGCCTCTGTGTTGGTGCTCTGTCATCCAGGTGCGTCCCCAGGTACTTGTAGGCCCTCACCACATCCACGTCCTTATCAAGGAACAGGGAGCAGAGCAAGCTTAGCCTTCCTAAAGTCCATCACCATCCCCTTTGTCTGACTGATGTTGAGCTGCATATGATTCAGCTTGCACCATTTGACAACGTCATCCCCTGTATTTATCCTCCCATCCTCTCTTTATACACCCAACTATTGCTGAGTCATCAGAGAATTTCTGCCGATGACATGTCTCAGTGTTGTATCTAAAGTCTGAGGTATACAGGGTAAGCAGGAAGGGAGCCAATACATTCCCCTGTGGGACCCCAGTGCTGCTTTTAGCCATGTCTGACACACAGCTCTGAAGCCAGTCAAACTGTGGTATGCCAGTCAGGTAGTCCATTATCCAGGATAAAATGGAAGTGCCAACCTGCATTGGACAGAGTTTTTCTTCCAGCAATGAGGGCTGTATGCTATTGAAGACACTTGAGAAATCAAAAAACAAGATCCTCGCAGTGCTCTCCTGCTTATCCAAATGGGAGTAGGCTCTGTTCGGCAGGTAGATGACAGCAACATCGACTCTAATGTGCTCCTGGTAGGCAAACTGCAGGGGATCGAGGGCTGATCTGACCAGGGGTTGGAGGTGAGCCAAGACCAGCCTCTCTAGGTTCTACATGATGTGTGAGGTCAGGACCACTAGACAGCAGTCATTCAAGACTTTCTCTTGGCCCTTCTTGGGTACTGCGACCACACATGAAGCTTCCCACACAGTCGGGACCCTTTCCAGGCTGAGACTCTGATTGAAAATGTGCTGGGGAACTCCACGAAGCTGCTCAGCACACTAATCAGGACCTTGGGGTTCACACCTTCCGGTCCCAATATCTATGTTTCCCCAGAGCCCTTCTCACCTGCTCAGTAGTGAAGGTGAGTCCATGTTACTGGGGATTCAGTGGACAGTCGAGGCTGGGGGTAGGTGAGGACAAGACGATAGCAGTTGGTATCTGGAGCTGTGGATGGTAGGTGCAGGGCAAGGAGGGGATATAACTTCTGTTGTTCAACCACGTGTTGAACTGGAAGGGAGAGGAGGGAGGAGAGGTGGGAGGCGGGGAGTCATTGGTACTGAGGGGGCACTGAGTACCTCAGCACCTGGTACTGAGGCACTGATGTGCTGAGGGGTGTGTGAACAGGTGGGTAATTGTCAAACCTATTGAAGCGTTAGTTTAACTCATTAGACCATTCACGGCTGCATTCTAAGGCTCTGTAGCTAGGCTGATTGAAGCCAGTGATGTTCTTCAAGCGTCTCCACACTTCCCGTGTGCTACTCTGCCCAAGCTTCTTCACCTGCCTCTCCTGTATTCCTCTTTAGCCACCCTGATCATCTTCCTTTAGCTCCCTCTGCACATAATTCAATCCCTCTCTGTCTCCTGATCTAAAGGCTCTCTTTTTGTAGTTGAGAAGAGCCTTTAGATCACTGGTGACCCATAGTTTGTTGTTAGGGAAGCAGTGAACAGTCCTTGATGGTATTACAGTGTCCACACAGAAGTTGATGCAATCAGTACTGTCTGTTAATAGTGCAGATATTGTACCAGATATGAGGTGTGGGTACAAGAGGGCTGAAATTGAACTGAGAACAAATGTCAGATCATTTTGCTGGTAGGTTTTTGATGAAGTATATCATGATGATTTTCTTATTAGTACAATTTGTTTTTTTTTACTTATTCCTTCTCAAATCAATTTTGTTTTTATTAATTTAACCCACATACAACATAAACTCAGCTAGCAATTTAATTAAGGCATGAACAATATATTTTTCTCCAGTAATTATAGGCAATAATTGCTGCTCTGTCTCTGCTTCTGTCAGAGGTGAAACTTTTAATTATACCCACAGATTAGATCAGATATAAAGGTATCTTATATAGGTGAAATTAATTATAACTGTCCCTCTATCCCTTTGCCTTGACACCAGCGTTATCGCATTCATATTGTGCAGATTCATGTTAACCGTGAGTTTTTCAAAGATGTGCTATTGAAGAATGTTTTGCTTTTGCACGCTTTTTAATATAAATTTACTGATGCAGATTGGATTGGATAGGAAAATCTGTCCATTATTAATTACGAAAAAATCCAAAGAGACTGTGCATCTTAATCTTAAAATGTCAGTTCAATCATCAGCAGCTTTCACATTATTGGATTCTTCTTGTAAGTCCAAATTCCAGTCTTAATTTTGTTGGAGAACTGGGATAAGGGATCTCATCTTCAACAGGAATGGAACTAGCCTTCAGTGAATGAAGCATCAGAGTTTCACATTGAAAATGTGTATGTGTACTGCTGAGGTCCTCCAGAATTTTGTGTGTGCTACTGTGCAGAATCTCCAGCACCTGCAGAATCTCTTGTGCCTTCTGAATCAGAGCTGTAGTATGCAAATAACGCACGTATTTACAAACACTTAGAAGCCAAGTTCCTAGGCATTGTCAATGCTTCCATGGATTGAACCAGTACTTACAGGTCTCAGTGGTGGGGAAATTGTTTGAATTGATAACTAAGGAGAGAGTTAACAGTCACTTGAATGTTTGAATTGATTAAACACCGGCAACATGGACTTATTAAAGACAAATAATTTCTTACCAATTTTTAAATTTTTTTTGAAAAAATAAGAAAGAGGGCAATACAAGCGTTTGGTATACATAGATTTAAAAAAAGGCATTTGATAATATGCCACAGAGAAGCTTGACATCAAGAATTGAGTCTGTGGAATTAATAAAAGCTGTTGCAAATTGACTAAATAACAGGAAACAGAGCATTAAGTTTTTTTTGGATTGAAGAGAATTGGTACTAAGCCAATTGCCTTTTCTTGAAATATGTTAATGATTTGGGCTTTGTGTTGTTAGGGCACAATTTCCAAATTTGCAGATGACACAAAACCCAGACCCTGGAATTACAATGAACTATGAGAAGGTTGGCAACAGACATTAAGAAAGGATGGCAGGATGATGGAATGAACAGATTTGTGGCAGACGAAGTGTATTGCAGAAAAATGCAGCGTAACATTTTGGCAAGTGGAAGAAGCGATTAAAAGGAGCATTGTTAAAGGAGGACTAGAACGAGGAGATCTAGGGGTAAATATGCATTGACTTTTGAAACAACAATGAACAAGCTTCTACAGATGTGTAGTGGAGAGTATATTGACCAGCTAATCACAGCCTGGTATGGAAACGGCAGTGTCTTTGAATGGAAAACCTTTCAAACAATCTCTGTTTGATCTTTCTTTGTTCCTGTTACAGTTACTATTCTATAAATTTGCTGAGTATGCCCAGAGGAGAATGAATCTCAGGGTTATATATGGTGACATATATCTGCTTCAAGAATAAATTTACTTTGAACTTTGAAACTAGCAAGGCACATTGATAAAATGGTAAGCAAAATTATACCCTGCGCTTTATTGAAAAATAAAGCAAGGTTGTCACGATGAGCCCTTCTAAAACACTGCTTTAGCCACAGCAGGAGTATTGTGGCCACTTCTGCGTACCACGCTTAAGGAAGTATGTGAAAACTTTAAAGAGGATTCAGAAGAAACTTACTGGAATGATTTCAGGGATGAGAACCTTTCGATTATGTATATTGACTGGGTTTGCTGTCATTAGTTCTCCTTGGAACTGAGAAGGTTGGGAGGGGATCTGGTAAATAATTAAAGTCGTGGAAGGCATAGATAAAACAGAGGAAAGGGATGGTCAGGGACTAGAGGACATGGAATGAAAGTGACTGGTGAAATAACGAAAGGTAACATGAGGAGGTGGCTAGGGTCTGGAATGCACAGACAGAAAGTGTAGGAGGTGCCGATACAAATGTAGCATTCAAATGAGAGCTGAATGCCTATTTGAAAGAAATAACAAGGAAACGGTCAGTGAATGAGGTTAGGTAGATTGCTCTTACAGTGAACCAGTATGGACTCTGAGCCAAATGGCCACCTTCCAACCTGTAACCTGTCTGATTCTGATGGGAATCTCTGATCTCAATGTAATGATGACACAAAGATTTTTTTTTTGAAAAAGCTGATCAGAGAAACTGCAGAGTTGTGGACGTAGCTCAGCACATCACATGAACCATCCTTCCCTCTATGGACCGTCTGTACTTCTTGCCAGCATAATTTAGATTCTTGACCGGTCAGGGCATGAAGGGATAAGGGGGGAAGGCAGGAGATTGGGGCTGGGAGGAAAATTGGATCAGCCATGATGAAATGGCAGAGCAGATTCGATGGGCCAAATGGCCTAATTCTGCTCTTATATCTTATGACCTTATAATCAATGATCACACCCATCCTGGATATTCTCTCTTTTCCCCTCTCCCATTGGGCAGCAGATACAAAAGCCTGAAAGCACGCACCTCACCAGGCTCAAGGACAAATTCTGTCCCCTGTTATCAGACCCCGGAATGGACCTCTTGTACGATAGCAAGGACTCTGGTTACTTGGGCAGATTATGGCGTATAGAGTTAATTGCTAAAAAGAATGAACTGATGCACTGTGAGAGGCTTCATATAGAAACACTGTGTACAAGTAGAGCATGATTCTGAAAAGTGTCCACATACATCCTTAAGACAGGAGACAAAGTTGATGAGGTGATGCAGGGAAGTAAATGAGTTACTTGGCTCTATAAACCGAGAATAGCAGGCAGGGACCTTATGAATTTCTGGTTTATCTGCAACTGGAGTATGATGACCATTTTGAGTTTTTTCCTCAGGAGATAAATGTAAAGATTTGGAAATGAACCTGTATTACCAGGGATGAGGGATTTCTGTTATGAGACAGATTTGGGTGAACAGTTTGGGGTAGGGTGGGCAATGGATTGGAAAAGTTTGAAGTGTTCTTGAAATAAAGAAGATTAGAAGGTTATCTATTGTAAGTTTTTTGTTAGAGGACAAGTGGTTCTAATAGAGTGAGTGGTAAGAACCCATTTTCCCTGTCAGCAACAAGTAATCAACATGTCAAAGGAGATAAAATAATTTTGTTTTCACTCAGAGAGTTGACAGCAAACAGAAAGCTGGTGGAAACTGATTATGTGAAAGACTTTAAAAGGCAGTTAGAGATTTACTGCATTAAAAAAAAACCGACAGAATTATGACCATAATATGACATCTTTCCAAAGAGGCAGCCCTGGCATAATGGGCTGAATAGCCTCCTTCTATGCCTTAAGGTTCTAGGATTTTATCAATATCAGTTACCTTCTTGTGGCAAATGAATGGTAAAGAGGCAGAAAAGAAGTTAAAATAGAAAATAATGAATTCTGTGTTGGAAACAATTACATCATATTGCAAAAATTACAGAATTAATTTTATTTGAATCTACTGTCATTTTGTTATAAGCTGATACACAGTGCTGCTGGCTTCTTCTAGCACATTTGTCAATATTGTTGATGTGGAGAATTTAGTAGGGTTTAATTGCTGGTCAGATTCTGTTGTACACTTTGTGAAGTCTATTACAATGTCATTGACGGTAAAAGTGAGAACTCTGCATGACGAATTAAATTGGGCAGTTTATTACACTGGTTATGAACTCAGTCCCTGGCGCAGCTATGTTCTGGTACAGATCTAATTCACAGCTTGAATGGATTGTGAAGAACGGTATCATGGATCTAATAAAAAATGGACATATTTCATTAAAACTCAATGAAATATGTCAGCATAAGACAACCAGAGCAGATCGTTTTTCTCTTTATATTTTTGTGAATCTTTCTCTAATAAAGCTCTGTGTAGAAATTTTCTGAGTAGATATTTTCTCTGCTTTTGTACCTGAGAAGTACAATGGATAAGAATGCTTACAATAATGTGGAAATCTTATTTACAAAGGTCTGATGTAGCTATCTAGGTGATACTTTGGCTTTAATTAGGAAGGAATTTTAGATATCATAATGAATTCAGGGGAACACTTTGAATTTCATTGCTAAAAATGCAAGGTGAAATAACAGCATAATAAATAATAATAAATAGTAAATAATAACATTTAATTTGCATGCTAGGAATTATACAATAATCATAACTCTGAGTAAGAAGATTGTGGATTTAAACCTCACTGCAGGGGTTTGAAGACGGAACCCAGACCAATGTTTCAGCACAAGACTCAGAGAGGTCTGCATAGCTGGAAGTGCTACTTTTAATAGGATACTAAAAAATCTCTGGCAAAAACAAAAGGTATTATAACAGCAGAATTTGTTCTTGTATTAATTCACAACAGGAGCATGATGCAGCCGTTAGATATAAGTACTATAAATGTAAAACTTTCTTGCTGATACATTTTGAAGTTGGTGGCAGGATGGAGATACGTCTCTACCAAAGGAAGTGTAAGGTTCTCCTTCGCTCCACTAGTCTGCAGGTCACCCTTGGGCAAGGGGTAGCACCTACTTAGCATCCCCAATCAGGGTCACATGAAACCATGGGAGCAGGTGGTGGATATCACAAGTCCTGGTTATGTGATCACTAACACCAGGCAGACAATCCCTGAAGAATATTGATAATGGGTAAAGACACTGCTCAGAAGGCGGCAATGGCAAACATCTTCTGTAGACAAATTTGCCAAGAACAATCATAGTCATGGAAAGACATATTGAATGGACAAACTACTTGAAGAAGAAATTGGGAGATTATTGATTAACCAATGCTGTTTAAATGTTATTATGTGATTATTTATCTCATTGTTCCTCATTGGAACCCTGATGTTTTAAAGTTGACAGATGTGTTTGTCTGAACAGTATCTGTGAAGAGACTTGAAAGGTTTTCCTCTGTCTGTGTAACATTTTGGGGTGATGAGAGTATGTGAAGTGTACTGTGTCACTCAGGTGACCGCTGCTCTCTGCCAGGAGAATAACCCATCATATGTTTCTATAGTAATAACAACAGGAGGCCAAATGGCAGGAATTTCAAATTGAGAAGCTCTTGAATGTTTTGTGCTGAGACTATACGCCCATAAGGAGGCCGTCTATCAGGAAATGGTTCCAATTCATGAACTTGCAATTAATCTTATTGGTAAGTGGAAGTCGAACCCACAATATTCAGGACCACTGTCAATAGCTGGTTCTTAAACTAATGTCCCCTTTTTAATTTTTTGGCATTGGTCAGGTGTGGCAAGCTTTCCTTTGTAAAACTATTAGTCATCGAAATGTGTTAACTAGAAAGAATGTTATTAATTTGAAGAGGTCAGTTTTATAATTCTCTTTTGTTGGTAAGTAGTAGTGATGGAAAAGGAAAAAAAACAGTGAAAACTTCTTTATTTAATTATTAGGTGAAAAGAAACTCTATGGTTGTTGCAAGGAACGGGACGAACCCAAACGCAGGACACTGGCACGGAGATTGAGTTAGGATGCAGATGAGGGTGTGAGAGTGGCTGGAGCTGAATGGCAAACAGGAGGGTGAACAGGAAAGCAGGAGGCAGGCAGAACTTATCTTGACACGGAGCATAGAAAGGCGAGCGGTAGACAATACTTTTCTTGACACGGAGGGATGGAGTTACACAGGCAAACCTCGGTACTGAAGTAAAACTTAGAATACTTATCTTGACACGGAGAGACAGAGTTACACACGTAATTCTCGGTACTGAAGTAAAACTTAGAATACACAATCCTAAACGGCCAGGAACATTAATTACCACACTGGCTAAAACAACGATCTGGCAACAAGTGGATGCAAAGCCGGGGTTTTTATGCTGCAGGTCTTGATGAGAACCTGGTGTGCCGCCATCAAAGAAAATCAGGAGAAAATGGAGAGTTAACGGTCGGAACCGTGACACAATCAAAGGGAATTAGGAGAAAATGGAGAATTAATGGTCGGGACCGTGACACAATCAAAGGGAATTAGGAGAAAATGGGGAATTAACAGTCGGGACCATGACAATGGTACTGCCTAAACTTCAATTTTCTGCACTCAGCTAAATTAAAGTGAGTGCTTAATAGACTCCAGCAAAATAAATAAAACATATGGTTCTATTTACGAAAGCATTTGTATTTTTAGTGTATATATTTAGATAATATTTCCAAATGATTCACTGGAATGTCAGAAAATGCTTTCTGAATTTGGCAGACTTTTATTTTTCAAATCAGTTCCAATTTTATATATTGAATGATCTTACTAAATAGGGCTCAAAGTAAGATATAATTTATAAGCTGCATAATTAAAAGCAAAAGATTAAATTCGCAGAAACAAGAACAGATAAAATAAATTGGAATAGCAGGTTAAATTAAAATGATTGATTTTAACTTGTGAAATTAACTTTCCTTTACATGGTTTTGCAGGGGAAAATTAAAATATTAAATTGAAGAGTTTTCTTTTAATCATTTTATGTCATTGCAGCACTGTAAAACTACCTAAATTGAGATAGCCTAAAATTGTCCGAAGATGTTACGGGTGAAGTTTCACCAGATAAATGATTCCTTTATACAAATTATCAGGCTTTTCCCTGTTATCAGTACAAGATGAGCTGTCTGCCGTCACAAAACTTAATGAAAGAAAAGATTCAAGATAGATAATGGATAGATCCCACAGTTTGACCCTTTGACTTGACAGACAAGACATGAACACCCATCAAAATTTCATCTTGAGACTTAAAAGTCATTCGGAGTTCATGAAATCAAATTACATCTCATGTTTCCTACCTGGCTTCCTCCCCATTCTGAGAAGGCTAATAAAGCTTCTACTAATCAAGCTACCTATTGTCACACCTATTGTCACACCTGTCTGCAGAGAAAATGGTTTAGGTAAACATCACTTCCATTTGTATATCTGTGAGTCATGTATATCTTGATGATAAGACCATCTGAACTGTCAGAGGACATGGTTGTCAGAGAAGCTGGTTGGCTTTTGAACTAGTGGTGCAAGTATCCAGTCAGCAGGTAATTGTGGTTAAATTTTACCCCTCAGAGCTGAGATCACTTGTGGATGGATATCTGTAAGCACTTTGCTGCAGTGTTGGAGGAAGTGGAGAAATGGTACAGCTGTCACTGGCTGCGGTTCCATTGCAGACAATAAATATAGCACAAGGTAATTCAATTACCCTTCTTTTTCAAATACAAGGCTGCTTGGTCAACAAATGAACATATGCCTGGTCGCATACCTCTGATGAATGTACAGTCACTGACCACTTTATTAGGTACAGAAGTGGAACCCGATGTGGTCTTCTGCCATCCACTTCAAAGTTTGATGTCTTCTGCATTTGGAGATGCTCTTCTGCAAACTACTGTTGCAACACATGGTTATTTCAAGATTCAAATTTCAAAATTCTAGATTGTTCAACGTTTTTTTTTCCCGGTATTAAAGTGTAAAGGAGAATGAAATAATTGTTACTTAGGATCCAATGTAGTGCAAAAAAACCCACACACAATAAGACAAAGAACCCAGCGGCACAGCGATTCGCATGATGGGGCACTTAGAGTTCCACTCCAGCGTGACCTTTAAGGAGCTTGTACATTTTCACCATGAGCCATGTGGGTTTCCTGCGGGTACTCTGCTTTTCCTCCCACGGTCCAGAGATGTACTGGTTCGAGACTGCTGGGCATGAAAGTCCCAGAGATCAGCAGTCTCTGAGATACTCAGACCACCCTGTCTGGCACCACCAATTATTCCATGGTCAAAGTCACTTAGATCACACTTCTTACCCATACTGATGTTTGGGCTGAACAGCTGAACCTCTTGGCCATGCATGCATGCTTTTATGCATTGAATTGGTGATATGTGATTGGCTGATTAAATATTCGCATTGAGGAGCGAGTGTACTGGTGTACCTAATAAAGTGGCCACTAAGTGTAGAGTCTATTAGCTGTGGCACTTTTGGAAATCAGCCACTAATGAACAGGCTTTCACAGAGCAGGATTATGAGAAAAATGTAACCGATGATGAAATGTACTTTAGTTAAGCCTCTACTTATTAATGGCGTGGAAATTGTGACTTTATATTACCCACATGACAGTTTAAGTATGAATAGGATTAAATGAAGGGTGTCTGTAAAGGTCCAATTCTACACTTGGTTTGAAGTGCAGTGTGCCATAAATTCTCACCAGATAAAAGGCTGTTTTGAGCTGTAGTATGTTCTGACAGCAACACTTCCCTTTTTCCAAGTAAGAACACAAAGCATTACCCAACATTTTTAACATGGGCATATACAGAGTATACTGTTCATACATATACATCAAAGATCTGGGTGATGGATAAGTACTACACGTGTAAAAGGACTTATCCAAGTTTGTTAATCATGCAGGGTACAGACAAAAGCTTATACTTTACAAATGGCAAACACGAGGAATTCAGCAGATGCTGGAAATTCAAGCAACACACATCAAAGTTGCTGGTGAACACAGCAGGCCAGGCAGCATCTCTAGGAAGAGATACAGTCGACGTTTCAGGCCGAGACCCTTCGTCAGGACTAACTGAAGGAAGAGCTAGTAAGAGATTTGAAAGTGGGAGCGGGAGGGGGAGATCCAAAATGATAGGAGAAGACAGGAGGGGGAGGGATGGAGCCAAGAGCTGGACAGGTGATAGGCAAAAGGGATATGAGAGGATCATGGGACAGGAGGCCCAGGGAGAAGGAAAATGGGGAGGGGGGAAAACCCAGAGGATGGGCAAGGGGTATAGTCAGAGGGACAGAGGGAGAAAAAGGAGAGAGACAGAAAGAATGTATGTATAAAAATAAATAATGGATGCGGTACGAGGGGGAGGTGGGGCATTAGCGGAAGTTAGAGAAGTCAATGTTCATGCTATCAGGTTGGAGGCTACCCAGACGGGATATAAGATGTTGTTCCTCCAACCTGAGTGTGGCTTCATCTTTACAGTAGAGGAGGCTGTGGAGAGACATGTCAGAATGGGAATGGGATGTGGAATTAAAATGTGTGGCCACTGGGAGATCCTGCTTTCTCTGGCGGACAGAGCGTAGGTGTTCAGCAAAATGATCTCCCAGTCTGCATTGGGTAGCTATATGTAGCTATGGGCACCCGTATGAGTCCTAGCTATGCCTGCCTTTTTGTTGGCTTTGTTCTGAACCTATTCTGGTATCTGTCCCCCACTTTTCCTTCGCTACATCGATGACTGCATTGACACTGCCTCCTGCACGCATGCTGAGCTCGTTGACTTTATTAACTTTGCCTCCAACTTTCACCCTGCCCTCAAGTTTACCTGGTCCATTTCCGACTCCTCCCTCCCCTTTCTAGATCTTTCTGTCTCTGTCTCTGGAGACAGCTTATCCACTGATGTCTACTATAAGCCCACTGACTCTCACAGCTATCTGGACTATTCCTCTTCTCACCCTGTCTCTTGCAAAAATGCCATCCCCTTCTCGCAATTCCTCCGTCTCCGCCGCATCTGCTCTCAGGATGAGGCTTTTCATTCCAGGACGAGGGAGATGTCCTCCTTTTTTAAAGAAAGGGGCTTCCCTTCCTCCACCATCAACTCTGCTCTCAAACGCATCTCCCCCATTTCACGTACATCTGGTCTCACTCCATCCTCCCGCCACCCCACTAGGAATAGGGTTCCCCTGGTCCTCACCTACCACCCCACCAGCCTCAGGTCCAACATATTATTCTCCGTAACTTCCACCACCTCCAGCGGGATCCCATCACTAAGCACATCTTTCCCTCGTCCCCTCTCTCTGCATTCCGCAGGGATCGCTCCCTACGCGACTCCCTTGTCCATTCGTCCCCCCCATCCCTCCCCACTGATCTCCCTCCAGGCACTTATCCTTGTAAGCGGAACAAGTGCTACATATGCTCTTACACTTCCTCCCTTACCACCATTCAGGGCCCCAGACAGTCCTTCCAGGTGAGGCGACACTTCACCTGTGAGTCGGCTGGGGTGATATACTGCGTCCGGTGCTCCCGATGTGGCCTTTCATATATTGGCGAGACCCAACGCAGACTGGGAGACCGCTTTGCTGAACACCTGCGCTCTGTCTGCCAGAGAAAACAGGATCTCCCAGTGGCCACACATTTTAATTCCACATCCCATTCCCATTCTGACATGTCTATCCACGGCCTCCTCTACTGTAAAGATGAAGCCACACTCAGGTTGGAGGAACAACACCTTATATTCCGTCTGGGTAGCCTCCAACCTGATGGCATGAACACTGACTTCTCTAATTTCCGCTAATGCCCCACCTCCCCCTCGTACCCCATTTGTTATGTATTTTTATACACACATTCTTTCTCTCACTCTCCTTTTTCTCCCTCTGTCCCTCTGACTATACCCCTTACCCATCCTCTGGGTTCCCCCCCGACTTTTCCTTCTCCCTGGGCCTCCAGTCCCATGATCCTCTCATATCCCCTTTGCCAATCACCTGTCCAGCTCTTGGCTCCATCTCTCCCCCTCCTGTCTTCTCCTATCATTTTGGATCTCCCCCTCCCCCTCCCACTTTCAAATCTCTTACTAACTCTTCCTTCAGTTAGTCCTGACGAAGGGTCTTGGCCTGGAACGTCGACTGTACTTCTTCCTAGAGATGCTGCCTGGCCTGCTGCATTCACCAGCAACTTTGATGTGTGTTACTTTACAGCTGTGTTGGGATATCTGTCTGTCATATTCCTATCTCGAGGTTGACTTCAACTTGGGCTGAGGCAATAAAGGTTTTGCATGCTATTATGAATATCTTTAAACTGTTCCTCTGAGACAGTGGAAAATGTTCTGTGCATCATCATTGCCTGCTCATTGTATTGTGAGCAAAATAAAAAGGAATTACAATCATTTTTTAACCTTTTTCAACCTCGTTACATACTTCTTCCTGTCAAACATTTTTTAAAAATCCGCATTACAAGATAATGAAAAACGACTTACTTTCCATGCATCTGTTTGAATTACTATCAAATGCATCAAGAATAGGAGCATTACTTTCATCATCTTTGCTTCTTCCTTTCTTTATATTGACTGCTTTTCATCTATTTCTTCTCATCACCAAATTCCATGGCTACATTCCAGAGTAATCATGCCATAATTTTTCCAGCAAGAATTCCGGGTAGAAAGAGAAAATCCAACAGCACGTTGAACCGATGGATTAGTGAATCTTGGTTTTGTTCCCTTTAGAGGCTAATTGGGGTTATTGAGCTCTACAGTTGGCAGCTGGGGTTTGGGAAATTTACTGTGACTGAATGGAAATCAATGCAATGACTTCATCACTTCAGTTTACTTCCTCTTTAAAAGACCATACCTAACAATTATGTTGCTAAACTTGTGCTTGAATTACTTAGCAAGAGACGTAGGCTATGAGAACATGGATATTTAATTGGACACTTTTTTCTTGCGAGACTAACTGTCTATGATTGAGTATCAAAAAGAAGAAAATGCAAAAAAAAGACACACCTGAGAAAATACATATTTTGCCTTCACTGGTTAATTCTGTAATTTCCTTCTGCGCATATTTCACAGACTTGACTGAGGGAGCCATCACCAACACGAAAGGTTAATTGTGTGATTTTATTGTCAAGGAGAGTGACATACAGTCAATGGCCACTTTATTAGGTACACCTGTACACCTGCTCGTTAATGTAAATATCTAACCAGCCAATCATGTGGCAGCAGCTCAATGCATGAAAGCATGCAGACATGGTCAAGAGGTTCAGCTGTTTTTCAGACCAAACATCGGAATGGTGAAGGTATGTGATCTCAGTGACTTCGACCATGCAATGATTATTGGTAGCAGATGAGGTGGTTTGAGTATCTCAGGAATTGCTGATCTTCTGGAATTTTCACTGACAACAGTCTCTAGAGTTTATAGAGAATGGTGAAAGAAGCAGAAAACATCCAGTCAGCTGCAGTTCTGTAGGTGAAAATGCCTTGTTAGTGAGAAAAGTTAGAAGAAAATGGACAAGCTGGCTGGAAGGCAGCAGTGACTCAAATAGTCGCACATTACAACAGTAGAGTGCAGAATAGTGACTCTGAACGCATAACATGGTGATCCTTGAGGAGGGTGGGCTACAGCAGCAGAAGACCAGACTGGTCACTAGGATAGCCACTGAGTGTACTTTGCAGTCATTACCGATTGAGCCATCAACACAGCAGAAGATTTGTTGTGCGGTTTATGGTCAGAGAGTGATATAGATTGTAAGCTCCAAGGAGGTAAGTTTCTGCTCAGATTCTCCCCTTTCTCTCTGTTAATGAAATAGCCATTGATATCAAAATGACATGCTTAAAAATGCCATTTCTTCAGGTATTATCTGGATCTCCCATCTAAGCTATGGCGAGCAAATAGAATGCCTGCCCCACCTTTTGTCATGCCTCTGCAGTGTAGTAATTCAGGCTATGTGATCAGGATGGCACTTATTTTTTGACTGACAAGCATCTGTGTCACTGCCTTCTTTTTTCTGACTTTTACTTCATCGTCTACCACTTTGCATAATGGTCAATTTTGACCAACTTGGCATCACACAGTCTTTAAACTTACTTATCCTTTCCCTCACCAAATACAAATTTCATCATTCTATCCTCCAATATATGCAGCACTGAAATTCTAAAACCTTAATATTTTTGAATTTTCTGCAAATCTTCTCCTTTCTTTCCAGGAAAGAACCACTTTTCCTGCTTTCTGCAAATAATAAGTACTAGGACCATGTGTTTCCTGCAAATTTGATTATGCTGTGTTGTGTCTATAGCCAGTCAAATAGCAGAGTTAGTAACGTTACAGTAGGTTAACTGTGTCGTAATTATCACTGGTTAGAATATTATGCCTGCCCATTATACTATTGATCCAGAGCTAATTTGTACACACTGAAAATTAAATATCTCTGCAATCTGTTGTATTTTAAATATTGTTGTGAAACTTCAATAAATGAGTGTGGCCATCCATTTCTTGTTTTGGGTGAATTGTGCAACATTGTTGTCTTGTTGGTTGATTATCTGTAAGATTGTCAGTAAGATGAACAGCGAGTGGTGCAAAAATTAGGCCCTGATTTAGGGTTGCCAACTTTCTCACTTGCAAATAAGGGACAAAAGTAGCAGTCAAATATGGGACACTTGTGTTTACCCTGAAAAAGACTACCATGACCATGAAGCCTTGCGCGGACACCTATGTGCGCAAGTGTGACGTGCGCATGCGTGTACGTGCCGATTTTTTTCCTACAAATCAGTTTTGGCTTAATCTTTCTGATCTGTTAAGTGAAACTACATTGTACATACATTATTTCTACTTTACATAGGCTGTGTATTTATCATATCATTCCTACTTTTACTATATACTAGTGTTATTTTATGTTTTATGTGTTATTTGGTATGATTTGGTAGGTTATTTTTTCGGTCTGGGAATGCTCAAAAATTTTTCCCATATAAATTAATGGTAATTGCTTCTTCAACTTACAAATGGTTTCATGGGAACGCTCTACCTTAGTGGGGGAAATACCGGACAAGGGCAGTCCTGTATGGGACAAACCAATTTAGCCCAATATACAGGATGTCCTGGCTAATATGGGATAGTTGGCAACCCTACCCTGATTATATGTGCTAAGTGTGAAATAGTTCAGTAGCAGCTACATATTGATTGCTTTTTCTTGATTTTGATTCAATTAGCTTCAAAGGAAGTGTAATTCAGAAATGCGGTGCAACAAGCTGAATTTCTACTGCAGCCAAAGAATTAGAGCTAAGCTTTTTAGGAGTGGATACAAAAGATTTCTATGTGCAAAAGATTCCAGAAAGTTAGTAAGCACTCCCGCAAACAGCAAATGATCTTCAACATTCAAAGTACAATTATTAACAAAGTATGTGTACATTATATAACCTTGAGATTTGTCTTCTTACAGGCAGCCAGAAATCAAAAACACCCGAAGGAACCCCTTAAAGAAAGAATTCAGTCAAACACCCAATGTGCAGTGAGGAAAAAAATCGTGCAAACAATAAAAGCTATCAAATAGCGTTCAGAACTCAAGTCCACTAAAGAGTCTGTTCACAGCCACGGCCTCAGTTCAGTGCAGAGCTGAGTAAATTGACACAGAGCAGCAGGCTGAACAGGTCCATTCCTCGCGCTGGGCCCCGACACCCTGACCTTTTCAATCTGGCCCAGCACTTAAGTTGTTGTCTAACAATTAAATCATTGTTTTGTTGCTTCATATGCTCTTAACTGTCAATGCTAAATTTGGAGCTGATATATTTTTATTTTATGATGTTGGTAAATTAGTTTCTTGCTGTCATTGATGGGTGCAGTCACAGATTTACTTATGTTCTCAATAGATGGTGAAACCGGTTTAAGGAGCTAAAAATACCTACTCCTGCTTCTATGTTGTCCTGTTCCAAAGATAATCAAAGGCTCTGTGGACAAGTGCTCTATTCTTTTACCGTTGATAAGTGTACAGTACAGCTTTTTCCATTTTGGGATCTATTTTTCTGCACAAGAACCAAATTAAATTATAACTTTGCATTTACCCTCATGATTGCAAGTGTATACTCCAAAGCAGTTGTAAACACTGTAGTATGATATGATAGACTAATGCAGAAATTTCCGTAATCATTTCCTTGACCCTGCCAAAACTGTTCTGAGAATCACAATCGACTGAAGTGCTTTGTCACCTTTTATAAACTCAAATACAGTAACAGTAGAGCATTTTTTGGGAAACATTCCAAAGACAAAGAGAATAATACAGGATTGATGGGGATTGAGTTCAAGAGCCACCAAGTAATATTGCAGCTCTATAAAGCTCTAGTTAAACCACACTTGGAGTATTGTGTTCAGTTCTGGTCACTTCATTATAGGAAGGATGTGAAAGCTTTAGAGAGGGTGCAGAGGAGATTTACCAGGATGCTGCCTGGATTAGAGAGCATGTCTGATGAGGATATGTAGGTTGAGCGAACTAGGACTTTGTCTTTGGAGTGAAGGAGGATGAGAGATGACTTGATAGAGGTCCAGAAGATGATAAGAGACAGAATCAAATGGATCGCCAGAGACATTTTCCCAGGGGGAATATGGCTAGTATGAAGGGCATAATTTTAATGTGATTGGAGGAAAGTATAGAGGGATGTCAGAGGCATTTTGCACAGAGGATGGTGAGGCTGTGGAATGCCTTGCTAGGGGTGGTGCTAAGGGCAGAGACATTAGGAGCATGTAAGAAACTCTTAGAACCATAGAAACTACAGCACAGAAACAGGCCCTTTGACCCTTCTTGGCTGTGCCAAACCATTTTCTGCCTAGTCCCACTGACCTGCACACAGACCATATCCCTCCATACACCTCCCATCCATGTATCTGTCCAATTTATTCTTAAATGTTAAAAAAGAACCCGCATTTACCACCTCGTCTGGCAGCTCATTCCATACTCCCACCACTCTCTCTGTGAAGAAGCCCCCCCTAATGTTCCCTTTAAACTTTTCCCCCCTCACCCTTAACCCATATCTTCTGTTTTTTTTCTCCCCTTGCCTCAGTGGAAAAAGCCTGCTTGCATTCACGCTATCTATACCCATCATAATTTTATATACCTCTATCAAATCTCCCCTCATTCTTCTATGCTCCAGGGAATAAAGTCCTAACCTATTCAACCTTTCTCTGTAACTGAGTTTCTCAAGTCCCGGCAACATCCTTGTAAACCTTCTCTGCACTCTTTCAACCTTATTTATATCCTTCCTGTAATTTGGTGACCAAAACTGAACACAATACTCCAGATTCGGCCTCACCAATGCCTTATACAACCTCATCATAACATTCCAGCTCTGAAACTCAATATTTCGATTAATAAAGGCCAATGTACCAAAAGCTCTCTTTACGACCCTATCTACCTGTGACGCCACTTTTAGGGAATTTTGTATCTGTATTCCCAGATCCCTCTGTTCCACTGCACTCCTCAGTGCCTTACCATTAACCCTGTATGTTCTACGTTGGTTTGTCCTTCCAATGTGCAATACCTCACACTTGTCAGTATTAAACTCCATCTGCCATTTTTCAGCCCATTTTTCCAGCTGGTCCAAGTCCCTCTGCAGGCTCTGAAAACCTTCCTCACTGTCTACTACACCTCCAATCTTTGTATCATCAGCAAACTTGCTGATCCAATTTACCACATTATCATCCAGATCATTGATATAGACGACAAATAACAATGGACCCAGCACTGATCCCTGTGGCACACCACTAGTCACAGGCCTCCACTCAGAGAAGCAATTCTCTACCACCACTCTCTGGCTTCTTCCATCGAGCCAATGTCTAATCCAGTTTACCATCTCTCCATGTATACCTAGTGATTGAATTTTCCTAACTAACCTCCCATGTGGGACCTTGTCAATGGCCTTACTGAAGTCCATGTAGACAATATCCACTGCCTTCCCTTCATCCACTTTCCTGGTAACCTCCTCGAAAAACTCCAACAGATTGGTCAAACATGACCTACCACGCACAAAGCCATGTTGACTCTCCCTAATAAGCCCCTGTCTATCCAAATGCTTGTAGATTCTGTCTCTTAGTACTCCCTCCAATAACTTACCTACTACTGACGTTAACCTCACTGGCCTATAATTTCCCGGATTACTTTTCGATCCTTTTTTAAACAACGGAACAACATGAGCCACTCTCCAATCCTCCGGCACTTCACCCGTAGACAGCGACATTTTAAATATTTCTGCCAGGGCCCCCGCAATTTCAACACTAGTCTCCTTCAAGGTCCGAGGGAACACTCTGTCAGGTCCCGGGGATTTATCCACCTTAATTTTCCTCAAGGCAGCAAGCACCTCCTCCTTTTCAATCTGTACAGTTTCCATGGTCTCACTACTTGATTCCCTCAATTCCATAGATTTCATGCCAGCTTCCTTAGTAAATACAGACGCAAAAAACCTATTTAAGATCTCCTCCATTTCCTTTGGTTCCGCACAAAGCCGACCACTCTGATCTTCAAGAGGACCAATTTTATCCCTTAGAATCCTTTTGCTCTTAATATACTTGTAAAAACTCTTTGGATTATCCTTCACTTTGACTGCCAAGGCAACCTCATGTCTTCTTTTAGCACTCCTGATTTCTTTCTTAAGTATTTACTTGCACTTCTTATACTCCTCAAGCACCTGATTTACCCCCTGTTTCCTATACATTTCATACAACTCCCTCTTCTTTATCAGAGTTGCAATATCCCTTGAGAACCAAGGTTCCTTATTCCTATTCATTTTGCCTTTAATCCTGACAGGAACATACAAACTCTGTACTCTCAAAATTTCCCCTTTGAAGGCTTCCCACCTACCAATCATATCTTTGCCAGAGAACAACCTGTCCCAATCCAATGTGCTTAGGTAAGCACATGGATGATAGAAAAATGGAGGGCTATGGTGGAGGAAAGGGTTATTAGATAGGTCAGAGTAGGTTAAAAGGTGGGCACATCATTGTGGGCCAAAAGGCTTACACTGTGCTGTAAATGTTCTTTGTTCTATGCCTGCACCAATAACCGTAATGACATGACCTTGATCAGGTTGTAACCTACAGAACAACAGGAAACTGCTTAAGCCACTCTGCCTTCGCTCCAGAACTGAGAGTACCCCGCTGAGTTGCAGCAATCTGAAGATGCCTTCATGTATACACACACTTTGATATTCACTGAATCATATTACAGGATGGTTCTTACACTTAATGCTTGCAAAATGAAGGTCTTCTATCAACCTGTTCCTCCCTGCAACACTGCCCTTTGACAATGATGATTCGCGATGAAAAGTAGAACATGTAGACCATTTCCCATATCCCAGGATCACTTCTTTATGAAGGAAGTTGTTGAGTTGTGAAGAGTACTGTACGGAAACAGACTCTTCGGCCCATCTCATTCATGTTGGCCTTTTTGTTCATCCACACTTATCCCAGTTGCCCCATTAGGACTGTATCCTTCTCTGTCTTGCCTGTTTATATCTCTGCCTAAAGGTCTTTTAAATATATAACATTCAGGCTGGCTTTACCTATCACCTTCCAGTTATCCTCCTTCCCTTTCCCCTTCCTCCACCTTTTTATTCTGGTATTTTTCACCTTCCTTTCCAGTCTTGAAGAGAGGTCTCGGTCCAAGATGTCAACTGTTTATTCATTTGCATGGATACTTCCTGACCTGCTGAGTTCCACCAGTACTTTGTGTGTGTGTGTGTGCGTGTGTGTGTGTGTTGTTTTTAAATACAGTGCTGATTCTACCACCACCTCTAGTAGCACTTTCCAGATATCAATCACGTCCTGTCTAAAAAAAAACATCCATTGGATGTGCTTTAAATCTGCTCTGTCTCACCTTAAAAGAAATACCCTCTTCTCTTTATACGCCGCCATGGGGAAAAATGATGAATTTCACCACCACCTTCAGCCAGCTATCACATCCTTTGGTTGTGTGAGGGCAAGTATACTTGAAGATCCAAAGCTAAAACCTACCACGAAGATCACAGGTTACTAGGTAGGCGATCCCTACCCTCTTGTCTCCAGCTGAGACCTGGACTGCAAACAACATGTACTTGGCAACGAGAAATTACCACCAAAGTTGGCTCCGCAAATTTTGCCATATTTCCTGGAAGGATAAGCAAATTAATGTCAGCATGCTATCTCAGTTCAGCGTGCCCAGAAATAGAAGCCCAGTTACATATAGCTGGTTCCAGTAGATTTGCCTTTTGCATGCCTGGCACCAAACACTCAAAGCAGACATTCTACTTTGAGCCCTGTCACAGCCAGAGATTACCAGCTGAATGAAGAAAGAGACTCAAGGATGTTCTTCAATGTATCTATGAAAGCATGTAATATCACCATTGGCAGGGGAATTGCTGGCCCACGGCCTCTTGGAATAGACAAGGGGCACTCAGGATGGCAATGAGAACCTTGGGTTTATTCAGCAGGAGGCTCAGCAAAAATGACAGGAGCGTGCCCACAAGCTAACCCACCCACCCACTTCGTCAAGCACCTCCTGCTCAGTCTGTGGCCAAGCCTGCCAATCTCAGTGGCCATCCCAGAGTTCTTAACAAGGAGTTATCCTCAACCTTATGGACTTTGAAAAGAGAACCCTCTTCTGAAACCAAATATAGAAGGCAAAAACATTTTAATCTGTTTAATTTGATGTTTGCTCACTCCCTTTGTGTATAATAGCTCAGATTTCTCCCAACTCTTCCCTTTCTTGTATATAACAGAGCAGCAATGTTTTAAAAGTTGACAAAATATCCTACAAGTTGAAACTCTGTGCCTGAGTAATTGCAAGTAATTTTCGTTATTTTCTTGTGCTCTTGTCACTCACAAATTGGGCACAGAATAATCCAAGTTCTCCTCCAGTCTACTTGAACTAATTTTCTTTGGTTCATTTATCCCTAATGATTCAGACTGTTGTCCAAGGTAGAGGGATCCAGAATATATTTACTTAATAATTAACTGGTGTCATTATGATTATGTTATTTTTTGATTGACACTTTCCAGCTCCCACCTGTCAAGCACTGGTGGTAGAAATGGTGCAAGGTCCTTTCAGAATCGGAATCAGAATCCAAATCGGGTTGAATATCTCCAGCATACGTCGTGAAATTTGTTAACTTTGCAGCAGCAGTACAATGCAATACATAATAATAGAGAAAAATGTGAATTACAGTAAGTGTATACAGTATATTAAATAGTTAAATAAGCAGGACAAAAGTAGGAAATTAAAAAAGTAGTGAGGTAGTGTTCGTGGGTTCAATGTCCATTCAGAAATCAGATGGCAGAGGGGAAGGGCTGTTCCTGAATCATTGAGTGTGTGCCTTCTTCCTGATGGTAGCAATGAGAACAAGGCATGACCTGGGTGATGGGGGTCATTAATGATGGACGCCGCTGGCTTTTTGAGGCCTCGCTCCTTAAAGGTTTCCTGGATACTGTGGAGGCTAGTGCCCATGCTGGAGTTGACTAAGTTCACAACTCTCTGCAGGTTACTTCCATCCTGTGCAGTAGCTCCCTTGCTCCCCCCCCCAACCCCCATACCAGACGGTGATGCAGCCAGTTAGAATGATTCCACAAAACCTCTGTAGAAATTTTCGAGTGTTTTTGGAGACACACCAAATCTTCTCAAACTCCTGATGAAATATAGCCGCTGTCGTGCCTTCTCTGTAGCTGCACCGTTGAAGATGTCCTTGGCCACTCTCAGATAAAGGTGATGTAAAGTATAAACTTGGGTCGCTTTTATTTTGTTAGACACTTGAGGGAATTTTTGACCATTGAAAGGTTGAAGCATCTCTTCTGAACCGCTGAGGTGGTTCTAATGTCGAGGTGGCTGATGAGCATCTACTTGGGAAGGAAGGGAATTAAGGAGAAGTGAAGAGAGCTGCAACTGGAGCTTACAAATAAAGTGAGAGATACCTGGGAGTCCCTCAAGTTTCCAATTAAGTATCTGTTCCCTGATCAATATGCCCGCAGGTTGCTGCGGCTTTGCGTAAAAGAAGCTTTGATTTTTCTGGCAAGGTCAGAAGGCGTTTGGAGGACTGTCTGTGTTTGTGGGTGGTGGGGAGAGACAGTGCTTGTTTTGCTGTTGTTCCTATTACTGTTCTGTGAACATGGAGGGCATGCTATGTTGATGCCAGAATGTGTGGTGACACTTGTGGGCTGCCCCCATGCACATCCTCGGATTGTGTTGGTTGTAAACGCAGATGACGCATTTCATTACGTATTGATGCACATATGATAAATAAATGAAATGGAATCTGAAGGCAGCGATATAAAAGCAAAAACAAACTGGTGGCTGGTAGCGAAGATTATGATTTGCTAGCTTGAAGCAAAACTTTGTTCTGGAACTGAGGTAACACACGAGGCAGCTTTGCGGAAACGTTCTCAGAAACCTATGGGAGGGGATGATGAAGGGCAGAGAGCAGCCAGCTGTTGAAGTACTTTCAGCAGGAGTGGGCTAAAGTGTTGTATCAGTGTAGGTTTCAGCCATTTAACAATTTCTGCTCAAGTAACAAAATTGATATTCGTATCAATGCAGCCTTGGTAGATACAGTACTGTGCAAAAGTCTTAGGCACATATATATAGCTAAGGTGCCTAAGACTTTTGCACAGTACTGTAGTAATTTTATATATTGCCCCGTACTGCTGCTGCTGCAAAAAAGCAAATTTCATGACATATGTGAGTGGTAATAAATCTGATTCTGATATGGGTCTTCATTGTGAACTGAGGATGGGAAGGGGACAGGGAGAGGGGTATCATGGTTGGGAAGGGGGTAAGGGAGAGAGGAGAGAGCAGGGAGCACCAGAGAGGCATTCTGTAATGACCAATAAGCCAATTGTTTGGAAGCAAATGACCTTGCCTGGTGTCTTGGGGCAGGCTGTGTCCGCACGTGCACCACACCCCCCGCCTAGCACTCCTCCTCTGCCACCTGTGCCATGCTTCATTTTTGCCATTCCCAACACCCTTTGCTCCCACCAGATTTGCAAACTGGCTCTCTGCTCCACGCTGACAAATACAGTACTGTGCCAAAACTCTTCATCTCTCTAGTTGTATATGTGTGACTATGATTGTTGCACAGCATTGCGTGACCAGACAACACATTCCAGCATCTGCAGAGTTCCTTGTGACTGTGTGACCAGAGCAAGTTCTCCACCGGATGATGTCAAACAGAGCTGCGGTTTCATTGGCTGGGTGAAAAGCTTGCAAACTATTTCTCACGTTGGTCTGAGCTACTAGCTGAATGAAACTGTGATCTTTGTATGCCTCTGAAATGTTCGCCGAGTGAATACAGCATAGGTTCAGAGAGGATGCTGTAGTTTAATTAAGGCTTTCCTGATGTCCATGTTTGTAGCAGTGAGGAGCTAGGATCTCTGTGTGTGTGTGTGTGTGTGTGTGTGTGTGTGAGAGAGAGAGAGAGAGAGAGAGAGAGAGAGAGAGAGAGAGAGAGAGAAATTGATATATCAAAATCGTAGACTTTAGTGATTCCACATCCACCTGGGCAATCTGTGGGCAGTGATTTCGAAGGTCATGAAGGTACAATTATCAGTGAGGGCTATGCATATTTTCTATCTCCTTATCATAACATGTAACTATAACTGTATTATGGTGAGTGCACTTCCTGATTCAGTAGCAAATACAGCACTCAATGCACAGAGTATAGCTGATCTTGCTGCACTATTACAGGTTGTCAGGTATGATATTGTGGCCATCACTGAACCATAGCTGAAGGATGGTTGTAGTTGGGAGCTGAATGTCCAAGGTTACACATTGTATTGGAGGGATAGGAAGGTAGGCAGAAGGGTTTTACTGGTAAAGAATGGCATCAAATCAGTAGAAAGATGTGACATAGGTTCGGAAGACATTGAATCCTTGTGGGTTGAGTTAAAAAACTACAAGGGTAAAAGGGACCCTGATGGCAGTTATATATGGGCCTCCAAACAGTAGCTGGGATGTGAACGACAGATTACAATGGGAAATAGAAAAGGCGTGTCAAAAGGGCAATATTATGATAGTCATGGGAGATTATAACATGCGGATCAATTGGGGAATATCAGTTTGCTCATGGATCTCAAAAGAGTGAGTCTGTTGAATACCTACAAGATGGCTTTTTAGGGCAGCTTGTCTTTGAGCCTTTTAGGGGATCAGCTATACTGGATTGGGTGTTATGTAATGAATTGGAGGTGATTTGGGAGCTTAAGGTAAAAGAGCCCTTAGGAGCCAGTGATCACAATATGACTGAGTTCAAATTGAAATTTAATGGGAAGAAAGTAAAGTCTAACGTAGTGGTATTTCAGTAGAGTAAAGGAAATTACAGTGGTATGAGAGAGGAGTTTGTCAAAGTAAATTGGAAGGAGATGCTGGCAGGGATGTCAACAGAGCAGCAATGGCATGAGTTTCTGGGAAAAATGAAGAAGGTGCAGGACAGATGTATTCCAAAAACGGAGATATACTCCAATAGCAAAAAGGTACAACCATGGCTGACAAGGGAAGTCAAAGCTAATGTAAAAATAAAAGAGAGGGCATACAACAAAGCAAAAATTAGTGGGTAGATAGAGGATCTGGAAGCTTTTAAAAACCTAAAGAGAGCAACTAAAATATGAAAGCAAACTAGCAAACAATATCAAAGTGGATAGTAAAAGCTTTTTCAAGTATGTAAAAAATAAAAGAGAGATGAGAGTGGATGTAGGATCACTAGAAAATGAGGCCAGAGAAATAATAATGGGGAACAAGGAGATGGCAGATGAACTAAGTGAGTATTTTGCATCAGTCTTCACTGTGGAAGACACTAGCAGTGTGTCAGATGTTGCAATGTGTGAGGGAAGAGAAGTGAGTTCAGTTGCTATTACAAGGGAGAAGGTGTTCAAAAAGCTGAAAGACCTAAGGGTACATAAATCACCCGGACCAGATGAACTCACCCAGGGTTGTGAAAGAGATAGCATTAGAGATTGTGGAGGCATTAGTAATGATCTTTCAAAAATCATTGGACTCTGGCATGGTGCCAGAGGACTGGAAAATTGCAAATGTCACACCACTCTTTAAGAAAGGAAATTATAGACCAGTTAGCCTGACCTCAGTGGTTGGGAAGATGTTGGAGTCAATTGTTAAGGATGAGGTTATGGAGTACTTGATGACATAGTACAACACAGGACAAAATCAGCATGGTTTCCTTGAGGGAAAATTTTGCCTGAAGAACCTGTTGGAATTCTTCAAGAAAGATCGAGAAAGGGGATGCAGCAGATGTTGTATATTTGGATTGTTAGAAGGCCTTTGACAAGGTGCTACACATGAGGCTGCTTACCCAGTTAAGAGCCCATGATATTGCATGAAAGTTACTAACATGGTGGGAGCATTGGCTGATTGGTAGGAGGCAGTGAGTTGGAAATAAAGGGATCCTTGTCTGGTTGGCTGCCAGTGACTAATAGTGTACCGCAGGGGTTGGTGTTGGGACCACTTCTTTTTATGCTGTATGCCAAAAATTTAGATGATGGAATAGATGGCTTTGTTGCCAAGTTTGCAGATGATACGAAGACTGCTGGAGGGGCAGGTAGTGTTGATGAAACAGGTACGGTGCAGAAGTACTTGGACAGATTAGGAGAAGGTGCAAGAAAGTGGCAAATGAAATAAAATATTGGAAAATGCATGGTCATATACTTTGGTAAAAGAAATAAATGTGCAGAATCTTTTCTAAATGGGGAGAAAATCCAAAAGCCTGAGATGCAAAGGGACTTGGGAGACCTTTTGCAAGTCACCCTGAAGGTGTTCTATAAAACTCTGGTTAGGCCACACTTGGAGTACTGTGTCCAGTCCTGGACGCCTCACTATAGGAAGGATGTGGAAGCATTGGAAAGGGTACAGAGGAGATTTACCAGGATGCTGCCTGGTTTAGAGAGTATGGATTATGATCAGAGATTAAGGGAGCTAGGGCTTTACTCTTTGGAGAGAAGGAGGATGAGAGGAGACATGATAGAGGTGTACAAGATATTAAGGGGAATAGATAAAGTGGACAGGCAGCGCCTCTTCCCCAGGGCACCACTGCTCAATACAAGAGGACATAGCTTTAAGGTAAGGGGTGGGAAGTTCAAGGGGGATATTAGAGGAAGGTTTTTTACTTAGAGAGTGGTTGATGCGTGGAATGCACTGCCCGAGTCAGTGGTGGAGGCAGATACACTAGTGAAATTTAAGAGACTACTAGATAGGTATATGGAGGAATTTAAGGTGGGGGATTATATGGGGGGCAGGGTATGAGGGTTGGCACAACATTGTGGGCCGAAGGGCCTGTACTGTGCCATACTATTCTATCTTCTATGTTCTCTATGTTAACTTGTAGGTAGAGTCAGTGGTGAGAAAGGCAAGTGCAATGTTAGCATTCATCTCAAGAGGTCTAAAATACAAGAGCAGGGATGTGATGCTGAGGCTTTGTAAGACACTAGTGAGGCCTCCCCTTGAGAATTGTGAACAGTTTTGGGCTCCTCATCTAAGAAAAGATGTGCTGGCATTGGAGAGGGTCCAGAGGCAGTTCACAAGGATGATTCTGGGAATGAAAGAGTTATCATATGAGGAACGTTTGATAGCTCAGGTCTGTACTCACTGGAATTCAGAAGGATGAGGAGGGGATCTCATTGAAACCTTTCAAGTGATGAAAGGCCTACACAGAGTAGATGTGGAAAGGATGTTTCCCATGGTGGGGGAGTCTAGGACAAGAGGGCACAGCCTCAAGATAGAGGAGCGTCCATTTAAAACAGAGATGCGGAGAAATTTCTTTAGCCAGGAGGCGGCAAATTTGCGGAATTTATTACCACAGGCAACTATGGAGGCCAGGTCGCTGGGTGTATTTAAGGCAGAGATTGATGGGTTCTTGATTGGACACGGCATCAGAGGTTACAGGGAGAAGGCCAGAGAGTGGGGTTGAGGAAGGGGGAAAATGATCCGCAATGACTGAATGGCACAGCAGACTTGATGGGTCAAATGGCCTAATTCTGCTCCTATATCTTATGGTCTTCTAATATCAAAGAAGTCTTTTTTCATTCAGTTCAGTATCCTGGGTGAGATTAAAGGTTGTTGAGCTTGGAAGCTGAATTTCTCCAACATAAGCATTGTTAGCATCTGCCATCACTGTTGTCATAAACACCTGCAAGAGGAACTTGGCCACTGCCACAAGTATAATAGCTAGTTAAGGTCACTTCAAGCATTAATTGAAACCCACAATAGTTGATAATGGATTCTATCTCACCATTGTAATTGTTAGTATGTAGACATCATCTTCTCTTTAATGGCTTGTCCCCGAGTCCAATATCCATTATTCCTTCAGCAGAGTTGAGACATGAACAGGTTCAATCTCGTTGTCTTCATCTAATCAGAGCTCCTGTGCTTAGTCAATGCTTTTGCACCGACACCTCTCACGTGATCTGTCATATAGAATGGCAATTTCTGTAAAAGCAATTGTAAATGTTTTATTGTCATCCAGGTTATATGGCAGTAGTGACTGTGTCTTTTGACAGACTATCATCTATCATTTTTCTATTTGATCAGTGACAGAAGAATGCATGATGTATCATTGGCTGACTAGAAGTAAATAGAAACGTTCTTCAATATATCCATTCAGTATTTCTAGCTGGGTAAAGATTATGTTTTTGCAGGTCGTATCTTTCCAGTTACGTGCCACCCTAAGCCAAAAGTATGGTTGATGTGTGCACTCGGCAACAACTTTCAACACGTAGAGAACAGCTTTCCTCAGAATGCAGAATGAAAAGTATGAGACCAAGAGAGTGAGAGAGTAGCTTTTGATGGCTTGTGCAAACAGACAGGAAATAAAGCGACATCTTCACTGATGATATATTGACTTGAAATGGAGAAGGAAGATTTGATAAAGATGAGTCAAAGGTAGGTGTAAAAGTACCAGGCAGAAAATATGTGAAAGGAGTTTTCATACTTGCATTCTTGCCAAAAAAAGAATCATTCTATTTCTTACTTTCACCTGACTTGTTATTTCAATGATGGGCTTAGAATATGTCTCTCATTTAATAAATGGTGAAATTTTCAGTGCAGATCCCTGTGATATATTACCAGTCATGCTGTCAATTTGAGCACCTGCCTATTATTTCCTGCTCAGTCTCCTGCTGCTTAATCAATTCAAAACTTTGCCTTTATTTCCATAAACAACACCTTTAGCTGCCTGTGCCTCAGGAGAAGTTTTATCAGAATCCTTCTGGAAGCCCTTGGAAACATCAATCATAAATATTCCAACCTTTTTCTTTTATAATCATTCCTTTAGTTTCATTGCATTTGACTCACAGTTTACAAATGCAAACAGGTAACTCATGCCCCAGAATTTTCCTCCCACACACATTTGCCTATCCATCTAGTTTGCTTCTCCCTCTGTTCATCTTTCCAACCCCTTCCCCCTCCCCTACCTCAATTCACCTGCTTATCATCCCCTCTCTATCTTGTTCACTCATCACCTACCAGCCGCTGTCCCACCCCCTCCTCTCCTACCTGGTTCCACCTGCCCATCATCCCCTCCCCATCTAGATGATAATCTACCTATTATCTACCATCCTCTGTCCCACTGCTCTCCCTGCCCCCATATACGCACAAAATGCATGGCTCTCTCTCTCTCACACACACACACACACACACACACACACACCCACCCACACACCCAACACATGTGCACCCAAACTGCACAGGTGTAAAACACACATGCACACTCATTTACTCAGTTGGTGTACTGGCAATTTTTCCTCGTCTCTCTCATTCCTAATGCAGGGTCTCAACCCAAAGTGGCAACTTTTTGCGTCCACGGATGCTGCTTAATACACTGAGTTCTTCCAGTGTCCTGCTTTTTGTACTTCACAAATCTTCGATGATCACCTGAATTATCCAGGTCACATAAGGTATTTTGTCATTCTTCTTCATAAGAGTATAATAATTTAACTTGAATACAATAATATAGTAACTTGACTTCCTCTCTCATCTTTGACATGTCATGCTGCAAGAGCTTTTAGGAAGTTAAGAACTGGTGAAACGGGTAATTACTGCTGTTTCATTAGGAATAATAAGACTAAAGATTAAACAAAAAACGAAGAAAGGCCAAAAGCAAAGAAGTCATGGTCACCTTATGCAAACTAGATGCATAAAGCATATCCTAGTGATAAGAAATCACAGATGATTTCCAATGCAGATGGGTGTAGTGGTCTGCAAGGAATATTATCAAAGCTTGCAGCAAGATCTGCAGTTGGAAAAAAAGGTGGGGTTTGTGCTGGGGTGGGTTAGTGGGTGGAGGTGTTGATCAGCCTTCCTGCTTGGGGAAAGTAACTGTCTTTGAGTCTGCTGGTTCTGGCGTGGATGCTTCGTAGCCTCCTCCCTGATGGGAGTGGGAGAAATAGTCCCGGACCAGCGTGGGTAGGATCTTTCATGATGTTACTGGCCCTTTTTCAACACCTGTCTTTAGATATGTTCTTGATGGTGGGTAGGTTGGTTCTGGTAATGCTTTGGGCAGTTTTGACTATTCATTGTCGAGCCTTCCTGTCCACTGCAGCACAGTTTCCGTTCATTTATTTATTAACAATAAATGATACTTATTTTGATAATTGAGTACTTCTTTTCCAGTTACAAAGCTTTTATTTTGATAGTATCTTTGATTCCAATGAACTTACATTCTGAATGGACTGATTTTCGATGAGCTAGACAATCTGAATTCACTTCTGATTGAGTGAGGTCTGTGTTATTTGCATTCCTAGAAAGCTATTCTCACACGTCTTCACACAAGCTACTTGTTCAATGTAAAGCTACTGCAGCGCCTGAGGATGGAAGATTGCTCCGATCTGCACTGTCACAACTACTCTGCATTAGTTCCAGAGTTGCCACGATGGGAGTACTACAGGAGGATGTTCTGTTCCAGCCACGAAACTCTTAGCAGCAGTAAACTCCAAAGCCACAAAGACATGACTCATACACTTGGGCACACCTTTACAGCTACTCGTTAATGCAAATACCTAATCAATTAATCACGTGGAAGCAACACAATGCATAAAAAACATGCAGACATGGTCAAGAGGTTCAGTTGTTATTCAGACCAAACATCAGAATGGGAAAGAAATATGATCTAAATAACTTTGACTGTGGAATGATTATTGGTGCCAGATGGGGTGGTCTGAGTATCTCAAAAATTGTTGGTATCCTGGGATGAAAAATGGGAGATGAAATTTAATGCAGGCAAGTCTGAGGTGTTGAATTTTGAGAAGACAATCCAGAGTAGGTGTTACATTTTGAGTGGTAGGGCACTGAGACGAGGGATCTGGGAATACAGTTCCACAATTCCTTGAAAGTGCTGTCACAGGTAGATAGGGTCATAAGGAAAGCTTTTGGCATATTGGCCATCATAAATCAATGTACTGAGTACAGGAGTTGGGATGTTATGTTGAAATCGCATAGGACATTGGTGAGGCCTAATTTGGAGTATTGTGTGCAGATTTATTCACCTACCCACAGGAAAGATGTAAATAAGATTGAAGTATTGTGGAGAAGATTTACAAGGATTTTGCTGGGACTTGAGGACCTGAGTTATAGGGAAAGGTTGAATAGGTTCGGAATTTATTCCCTAGAATGTTGAAGATTGAGGGGCAATTTGGTAGAGGTATACAAAATAATGAGGTGTATAGATAGGGTAAATGCCAGTAGGCTTTCCCCATTAAGGTTGGGTGAGACTACAACTAGAGGTCACGGCTTAAGATTGGAAGGTGAAATGTTTAAGGTGAACATGAGGGGGATCTTCTTCACTCAGAAGGTGGTGAGCATGTGAAATGAGCTACCAGTGCTAGTAAAGGATGCAGGTTTGATTTCAATATTTAAGAGAAATTTGGACAGGTACATACATGCGTGGAAGGCCATGGTCCTGGTGCAGGTTGAAGGGACCAGGCTGATTAATGGTTTGACATGGACTAGATGGGCTGAAAGGCTTGTTTCTGTGCTGTAATGTTCAATGACTCAATGACTCTAAATAAACTATGAATTAGTCAGGTTCAGTAGTATGACACTGGCTCCAGAGATACTTAAAATAAAATACACAATCAGGTGTACTACAATTACTGAAGATTCACAGAGCATTGACACATATATAAGTGACTGTATAAAAATACAAGCAAACATAAGGAAAGTTAAAGTATGAGAAAGATAACAATTTTGCACCCTAATCCATCACCTTTCTTAAATAGAGTAATGACATTCAGAATTTTTCAATTAATTGGAACAGCTCCCAAATCAGGAGAAGTTCAATGATGCTCTGACTATAATCTTACAATGTCCTCACTTATGTTTAGAACTCCGGCATAGGCATCATACTGTCCCAATAATTTGTTCATCTGCAGTAGCAGCTGAACGTTCTCAGTTGGATTAACACTCCCTATTCCTAGAATTCCCATTGCTCTGTCCAAATGTTCCAGTCGCCCATTAGTTTGAGAATAGCAAAATCTCAAGTGGTAACAACACCCTGACGTTAGGTCAGACAGACCAAGCCCATAAAACTTCCCTGAAGTTCTCTGATAGTCAACAAATGTATGGTACTCTGCCAACTGTCAATGTAAATTTTCACATCTGATGTATTATTAAAATAAATTTCATAAAATAATCATCTTTTAAAAGAGCCCATTGTTTAAAAAAAATTAGACTATACACAACAAACAAAAGTGGCTTCTTGTTCTTGCTTTTCATTCCCACAGCTGAAAAGTCTCCATTCAAACATATGGTCTCCTGCATTAGAGCACAACGATATAAGACTTGGGACAATGAGTGAGACAGCTGGCCCCAAGTCTGTTTTGCCATTTAGTTAGACTATGGGCGATTTAATATTGGACCCAGCACTGCTCCTCTACCCTCTCCCCATATGCTTTGCCTTCCGTGCAGTTTAATTAATCATCAGTATTCCCCGTGAAATACATTCAATAAACTGGCCTCCACAACAATCTGGGTTGGAAAGTTCCAAACATTCATGATTGTCCATGTGCAGACAGTTGTCCTTGTAGAAGAGCACATCTACATGGAGTGCTGCCACAAGAAAGCAGCATCCATCATCAACAACTGCGCCCCCCCCCACCAAAATCTAGGCCATGCTCTCTATTCACAGCCGTCCCCAGGAAGTCTTATGTCCCACACCACCAGGTTCTGGAGCAGTTATTAACTTTCAAACATTGGGTTCCTGAACCAGAGTGGATAACTTCACTCACCTTGGCTCTGAACTGATTCCACAAGCTATGGACTCTTTTTCAAGGACTTTATAATTAATGTTTCCAACATTATTTATTTATTTATTATTTTAAAATTTCCATGGATTGCCTTCTTTTGCACATTGTTTGTTTGTCAGATTATATTTGTGTGTAGTTTTTCACTGATTCTGTTGTATTTCTTCGTTCAACTGTGAATGCCTGCAAGAAAATGAATCTCAGGGTTACAGTGACATATGCTGTACATACTTCAATAATAAACTTGCTTTGAACTTTAAACTTACCTCCATCTTAATGGCTAATCTCTTACACTGGAAATATGGCCTCGAGCTTTGGAGAAATTTTCTCTCTTTCCATCCTCCTTTGAATCATATGTCCTCCTTCCTCTTTACTCCAATGAATATAGTCCCCAACCACAAAATAACAATTCTAATTTCATCCTCTTTATCTTAGGAATCAACCTGGTGAACATTATTTGCACTGCCTCCAATGTAAGCAATTTTGTCCATAAATATGGAGCTCAAGACTAAATGCAGTACTGAAGTGCAGCCTCACTAGCATGCCTTCTCTACAAAAGGCCAGCATCCCGTTAGCTTTTCAGACTATTTGGTGTTCTAGCATACTCACTTACTTTTCATGTCAGGGTCTAGGAAACACCCCAATGCCAAATGTTGTAGTTTCACACCATTTAAATAATAATCCTTCCCTCCAAAATGGATAACTTCACGTTTTCCCACAAGTCAAAGTAAATTCATTATCAAAGTGCATATTCAGTACAGTATGTCACCATATAATATGCTACCTTGAGATTCATTTTCTTGCAGGCCTTCACAGGAAAATAAAGAAATACAGTAGAATTCATGAAAAACTGTACAATTAAAGATTGACAAACAACTAATATGCAAAAGAAATTGTGCAAACAAAACTATATACTATATTAGATTAGATTAGATTCAACTTTATTGTCATTGTGCCAAGTACAGACACAAAGCCAATGAAATGCATTTAGCATTTGCCCAGAAATGCAAAGAAGAGTGTTATTTACAAAATAACTGCGAATAAGAAAAGTGCTACAGCACACAAATATAAAAGTACTGAGATAGTAAAATATGGATGCAATACTGCTTAGCACTGTGATGGGAGGTGCAGCAGTGTCACAGCCTGAGGGAAGAAGCTCTTCCCGTGCCTGCTGGTGTGGGAGCGGAGGCTCCTGTAGCGCCTACTGGATGGGGGGAGAATAAAAAGTCCACGGTTAGGGTGAGATGTATCCCTGATAATGCTTTTCGTCCTGCCCAGGCAGCGTTTATGGTAGATGTTCTCAATGGTGGGCAATTGTTTTGTTAACTCATCTGTTTTTATATCCTCAGCAAATCTAACTACTTGGTTCTTCTATCAACATAGATTGTAAACAGTTGAGTGTCCAGCACAGATCCCTGTGAAACTCAGTGACAGGAAATCTCAGCAAGATCGTGCTTCACTACTGATGGAAAGACAGCCGAGAAAGTTTGGCAGAGCACAGCCATAAGGCCTAGGACCTCAATTCCAAAACCTTTGAACTTGTCAAGGAAAACCACCAGTTCTCTCTATAAAATTCAGACCATTTTTATTTCACTCTATGCTCTTTGTTACTTTTGGCTCTTTGACAGAACAAGCCACTTAAACTCATTAGTTGTCTTTTCCCCAGGAAGGTTTATTTTCACTCCTCAATTAATATTACAGACTTCCTTTTGAAAGCTATTTTAGAGCAGCTACCACTTTTGTTACAAGAGAGCAGTTCATATTCTGACAGTCTGAAGCATTAAGAGAGACTCCTCTCCTTTTATATTCTGATGATGAATTAAATGTATGTCTTCATTTGGAGCTTAAGACTAGCAGGCATAATTTTCTCTACATGCCTTGTCAAAATCCCACTTTGGTTTAAAGAAGTGTGTGGTACAATTTGAGGCAAATGACAAGAACATATTATACAACATATTGCCCGTCACTTGTGTCATGGCAGCAAAAGAAATGGTGTTAAACTTTCACCACAGTTTTGCCATCTTTATGTACTGTTATGGAGCAGTGGCTTAATTTTAAAAGATCAATCAACAAAGCTGCTGTTTTATAGTGTGTAGTTACAAAGAAAAAAAGTTATTATTTTAGCAGGTGACTGTGTAATGTGCTCCCTGCTGTTACATCTCATCACACCTGAGATGATTATTTCATTAAAGGTACTTGGAAATCCTCCTAGATCATCGATGTATTTCTTGGGTGATGTGTTACTGGACTAGTATCAAGAGACTTGAAGCCCTGATCCAGGAACACGTGTTCAACTCCAAATATGACAGCTGATGCAGTTGAACTTAAATAATTAACAAACAAAACAAATGCCTTGTGGTTATAGACCCATCTGGTTCAGTAATATCTTTCAGGGGAGGAAAACTTACTGTTCTCCCGTATTATTATGAGTGTCATTGACTCTTATGCCCAGTCGGAGTCTGTAATTAATTAAGATGGGCCTGTAAGTGGCAATAATACAAGTGATGTCCACATCCCTTCAGCTCAGCTTGTTGGCTGAGGTCACAGCCTCAAATGCAGAGCAACCTGGAGCCATCTAACGCCTGAGCTATATCTTTTTTATTTACTCATTTTCAGTGCATCACTCAAATTCATAGTTGCTCTCGAGAGGGTGGTGGTGGTGAGCTGCCTTCATTAACCCTGCAGTCCTTCCAGTGAAAGGACTCTCAAAAGGCTTGTGGATACATTAGTTCAGCATTTAGACTGAACAATTATGAGGACCAATAATTTATTTTCTTTCTGTGGACATCCCGCTCTGGTCTTCTACCTGTTCTTTTCATCTCTAACTGCTGACGAGGCATCCCAGCGTCACCCACCCACCTTCCCCCTCACCTAGCTTCACCTATTGCCTGCCAGTTTATATTCTTTCTCCCACCCACGCACCTGTCCCCTCACCCGGTCTCACAAATCACCTTCCAACTCACACTCCTTCCCCTCCACCCCACCTTCTTGCTGTGGCTTCTGCCCCCCTCCTCTCCAGTCCTGATGAAGGGTCTCGGCCCGCAATGTCAACTATTCATTCCTCTCCATGGATGCTGCCTGACCTGCTGGGTTCTTCCAGCACTTTCTGTGTGTGTTGCTTAAGACTTCCAGCACCTGCAGAATCACTTGAATATATTCCCATATCAGGATGGTGACATTCCTCTGGTGCTGTTTCCCTTATCCTCCTTGGTGGGAAGGTTTGCGGTTGTAGGAGATGCTGTCGGTGTAGTCTGGGTGTGGGCACGTGGCCAGGTGGCTAAGGCATTCGACTAGCGATCTGAAGGTCGTGAGTTTGAGCCCCAGACGGAGCGGAGTGTTGTGTCCTTGAGCAAGGCACTTAATCACGCAGTGCTCCGCAACGACACTGGTGCCAAGCTATATGGGTCCTAATGCCCTTCCCTTGGACAACATTGGTGTCGTGGAGAGGGGAGACTTGCAGCTTGGGCAACTGCCGGTCTTCCATACCAGAGTGAAGACTTTCCAGGTGCAGATCCATGGATTTGCAAGACTGACAGATGCCTTTATTATAGTCTGGGTGTACAACTGCAGTATATTTTGTAGCCTGTATACATTGAAGCCACTATATCTCTGATGAAGGAATAAAAATAGTTTAAGGTGGGTGTAATGCAGACAGAATTTTTAGGATTTAACATGTACACCGAAACACAAAGTGTAATGCATCATTTGCGTCAAAGCAAATCAGTGAGGACTGTGCTGAGCAGCCCACAAGATTTGCCATGCTTCTGGCACCAACACAGCATGCCCACAATTCATTAACCCTAACCATTCACCTTTGGAAAGCTGGAGGAATCGAGAGCACCCAGAGGAATCCCACAGGGACACGGGAAGAATGTCCAAGCTCCTTATAGACACTGGTGGCGCTGGTCCAGCAAACCACTATACTATCTTGCTGCCTAGTTTGACCTGGATGGTGTTGACCGTCACAAACGTTGTTGGAGCTCCATGTGTCCAAGCAAGGGGAGATTAACTTTGCGATTAAAGACGGTTCGCAAAATTTTACATTTACTTCCTTCGCTACCACTCCTTTCAAATATGATTCAGCTACTATTGGAGTCTGTGATATGCAGTTTGATGGTATGTCCTCGGGCCGATTAAGCGATCTGGTGCTTTGCTGTCTCTGAGGGAGTTTGGTGAGGGTTCGAGCCAAAGTGTGCAACCTGGAGCTGGAGCGTGAGCCCCTGATCGGCTCCGTTTCTCACCAATCTCACTGATTAGAGCATTGAGGAAGATTGAAATCAACGAAGATGAGAGAGGAAGGTGTGCGGGTGTTCAGCGCTGTCTGATATGAGTGACCGGTCTCTCTCTTGCTCTCGCTCACTGCTCTCGGAGGAAGGTACCTGCATTCAATTGGCCTCTCTCACCCTCTCGCTCAATGCTGCTGGAGGATGGTGCCAAAGTTTTGGGTCTTGGGCAAAGTTTAATCAATGCAGTCTGTAGATTGGACTCTGTAATTCATGTTATGATGTGTCTCTGGTTTCTGGTTGCTCCTTTTTTTTGTTGCTATTTTGTGTGATTTTAGAAACATAGAAACATAGAAAACCTACAGCACAATACAGGCCCTTCGGCCCACAAAGTTGTGCCGAACATGTCTCTACCTTAGAAATTACCAGGGTTACCCATAGCCCTCCATTTTTCTAAGCTCCATGTACCTATCTGAAAGTCTCTTAAAAGACCCTATAGTATCCTCCTCCACCACCGTTGCTGGCAGCCCATTCCACGCACTCACCACTCTCTGAGTAAAAAACTTACCCCTGACATCTCCTCTGCACCTACTCCCAAGAACCTTAAACCTGTGCCCTCTTGTGGCAACCATTTCAGCCCTAGGAAATAGCCCCTGACTATCCACATGATCATTGCCTCTCATCATCTTGTATACCTCTATCAGGTCACCTCTCATTTTGATTGGGGTGGACTAGATCTGTGCCCTGCAGTCAACGAACAACACAGTGCTAGATTGAAATGAACTGAACATTCCTGGAGTATTGACTTTGTGGTTTGATGCTTTAAATCAGTGGTACCCAACCACCGGGCCGCGTGGAGATGATATGATTTGGCGATATGAAATGATATGAGTCAGCTGCACCTTTCCTCATTCCCTGTCACGCACTGGTGAACTTGAACCCGCCCCCGTCGGCTGGTCTGCAAGAACATCATCAATATTAAACTGGTCCACGATGCGCAAAAGTTTGGGGACCCCTGCTTTAAATACTGTGTTTTTCACTAATTTTTTTGCCATTTACACAATTTGTTCTTTTTTTTTGTACATTGGGGGCTTGATGTTTTTCTTTGATTTTCTTTGTTTCATGGCAGTCTGTAGGAAGATGATTCTCAGGGTTGTATACTTCATACTTAGTTTGATAATAAATGTACTTTGGATCTTTGAACTTGTTTCCGGTGGATGGTGGAAATATTTGGTGTATTAGGAGATGAATAGCTTGCCACAGGATACCCAATTTCTCCTGATCTTCTAGATACTATATTTATGTAGCTTGCTGGGTTAAATTTCTAGCCAGCAGAGATACAGGGATATTGATCATTGAGATTCATCAATGGTACTGCCATTGCAAATCAAGGGTAGATGTTGAGACTTTCTCTATAAGGAAAGGGTAATCTCCTGCCATTGGTCAGCCTGTGCTTAATTGTTGTCAAGATCTTGTTGCAATGTGGCTCAATGCTGCATCTTTTCCTGAGGAGTTGAGAGAAGAACTGCACATCATGTAATCATCAGCAGACATCCCCACTTCTGACCTTTTGATGAAATGAAGGTTATTGATGAAGCAGCAAATGTTTGTTGGGTCTAGGACACTTCCCTGAGGAAGTCCTGGAAGAGTGATCTCCAAAACCTTCCTTGATTCTAATCACTGGAGTGTTTTCCCCAAGATGTCACTCTTGGCCTAATGGTGCTTTGACGCCCAAGCATTTCACTCTTAAATCACCTCTAAAAGATGGGCTGCACTGGAAAATCAGACTAGTGTTCTGCAGGTTTACACAGTTACAAACCTAATCTACACTTAGTGGCTACTTTATTGAGTACCTACTGTACCTAATAAAGTGGCCATTGAGTGTATGTTCATGGTCTTCAGCTGCTGGAGCCCATCTGCCTTAAGGTTCGAAGTGTTGTGCATTCAGAGATGCTGTTCTACACACTACTGTTGCAATGTGTAGTTATTAGCATCACTGTCACCTTCCTGTCAGCTTGAACCAGTCTGGCTAGTCTCCTCTGATCTCTCTCATTAACAAGGCATTTTTGTCCACAAAACTGCCGATCACTAGATGTTTAGTGTTTTTTGCACCATTGTCTGTAAACTCTAGAGAATGTTGTGCATGAAAATCACAGGATACCAGCAAGTTTTCATATACTCAAACCACCCCACCTGGCACCAATAATTATTCCATGGTCAAGGTTATTTAGATCTTTTCTCTAATTTTGATATTTGACCTGAACAACAACTTGACCATGTCTGCATGCTTCTATGCTTTGAGTTGCTGCCACATGATTGATTAGGTATTTGCCTTAACGAGTAGCTGTAAAGGTGTACCCAAGTGTATGAGTCATGTCTTTGTGGCTTTGGAGTTTACTGCTGCTAAGAGCTTTGTGGCTGGAACAGAACATCCTCCTGTAGTCCTCCCGTCGTGGCTACTCTAGAACTAACGCAGAGTAGTTGTGGCAGTGCAGACTGGAGCAGTCTTCCACCCTCAGGTACTGCAGTAGCTTTACATTGAACAAGGAGCTTGTGTGAAGACGTGTGAGAATAGCATTCTAGGAATGCAAATGATATAGACTCTCGTTCAATCAGAAGTGAATTCAGATTGTCTAGCTTCCCAAAAATCAGTCCATTCAAAATGTTAGGCCATTGAAATCAAATGTATTATCAAAATGAAAGCTTTGTAACTGGAGAAGAAGTACTTAATTATAAAAATAAGTATAATTTATTGATAATAAATATATGGAGACTGCACTGCAGTGGACAGGAAGGCTCTACAATGAGTAGTCAGAACTGCCCAAAGCATCACTGGAACCAACCTACCCACCATCAAGTACATTTATAAAGAATGGTGTTGGAAAAGGGCCAGTAACATCTTGAAGGGACTGTTTGTCCATTCCCATCAGGGATGAGGCTACATAGCACCCATGTCAGGATCACCAGACTCAAAAACAGTTATTTTCCTCAAGCAGGAAGGCTGATCATCCCAGCACAACCCCCACCACCACTACTTTATCATTACCTGTCAGTCACTTTATGTACAGATACTTCTGTACCTAGTGTCACTTTATGGATAATCAATTTATGTATATAAGCTATCTTATGTTTATATTTGTTGTGTTTTTTTTTGTTATTGTGTTCTTTATCTTACTGTGTATTTTTGTGCTGCATCAGATCCAGAATAACAATTACATTACAGTTGTGGACTGGAAAGGACATTAAAGAATCTTGAAATTTGGAGGACAGAGTTATATAGGCCTTAAGTTAAAATGCAGTGTCATTGATATTACTGAATCAACACCAGAAAAACAGACCTTCACATATCAGAGAATAACAGAAAATCAAAACTCATTACTCATTATTATGGCATCGAAATTGCCAACGTTGAGAAGGAAATATTCAATAAAACAATAGTGAACATTTAATATTGTGAACAATGATTTTCTTTGATGGTTGCTGTGTCTTTACTGCAGGACACCTCGTTTGAAGTTTTAGCTGTGTGTGAACAGCTCTTACTGAAATTAAATCAATTACAATGTAGGTGATTATGTACTTCACCTTGAGAACATTGAACACAGCTAGGAAACAATCGGAAAACAGTTTGCTGACTAGTTAATAATTTGATGAAGATTGATTGGTGTTAATTTGGAGAAATGAATTCCCATTGTTCTTTCTATTTGATTTCTAGGCAACGATTAACTATGCTCAGTGAAGCTGTTTATGCTAGCTGCAGGCTTGGTTAAAACCATCCATGGAAAATTATGGGATGCGTAGAATGTGAATGAAAATGTCCTGATTTGTTACCTTTCTTCTGTGGTCAAGTACATGGTCTGGTAATACTGGAGAGAGTATGGTGGGTACTACGATGAATGAGAAATGATGCAAGTTTGTTTTTATTTTGTACTTGTAGAAGTTTGAGTTTCAGGGCTGGTTTCCCCTCCTGAGGAGGGGTCTTTGATTTCTGCCGCTCTGTCCTATCAGAGTGCAGCAAGAATTGAGAATCTGATTAATTCACTGCTGCTTTGGAGCTGTAATTGCCTGAAGCCACAGGAAATTGGTATTTATGAAAATCTGATGTTTCATCCTGGTGGCAATAGCTATTCCCAGTGCCACCCAATGATGTGTTTCAATTTGTCCTCTAACAAAAAAAGTTAATTGTTATTCATTGCAACTATTTCTTTGAAAGTAACTAGTGATAGGGGACTTATAGATTTAATTATTCCCTAATTTCTGTGTAAAGTGTATTTAAGTAAAACCAGAAGTAACAGTTTGTAAGAGGTCCAGTTTGTCTGCATTTGAAAACAAATCCCACAAAGCAGAAAGTATCCTTATAAATCTGTAGCGAGAAATAGTCTACCGTTTCAGAGAAAAAAAATTATAATTTGTTACAGATGCAGCAAAGACAGGAAGATGAGATATAATAATCTCTCACGTCCATCATGGACTGAATTAGCAGCAGGTTTTAAAAAAAAGCAGAATAATTTCATCTCAACTGTGTTGGTGAGGAGTTGTTTTTTATTGCAACTAGCCTGTCCCAATAGAATGGAGGAAGGTTTAGTTTCAGAACTGGATTTGCCTGATACTAAAGGAATTTGGTTGGCTTTAGATTATGAAGACATGCAGTCCTCTCTTATTGTCATTTAGTAATGCATGCATTAAGAAATGATACAATATTTCCTTTGGTGTGATATCACAAAACACAGGACAGACCAAGATTGAAAAAAACTAACAAAACCACATAATTATAACATATAGTTACAACAGTGCAACAATACCATAACTTGATGAAGAAGTCCATGAGCACAGTAAAAGTTCAAAGGCTCTCAAATGTCTCACATCTCACACAGACGGAGAGAAGGAAGAAAAACTCTCCCTGCCATACCCGACCACGGTCCGACTCTGAGTCATCTGAAAACTTCGAGCTCTGATCAGCTCTCTGACACTGAGTGCTGAGCGCCATCTCTATCCGAACGATTCGACCTCCTTCTCGGTCGCCAACAGCAGGCAAAGCCAGGGATTTTGAGGCCTTCCCTCCGAAAGATTCCTGACCGCGCAGTAACAACAGCAGCGAACGAGCGTTTCAGAAATTTTTCCAGATGTTCCTTTGTGTTTTCACGTCCATCTTCATCAAATCAGAATTGTCCACAGCCCCTATTTAACAGATATGATATCATTTTTCATCAGAGGGCTGCGCGCGCGCGGTGCGCTGCTTCTCTCTCCTCCTGCCTTTGCCTGGGATTCATGATTAAAAACAATTTTTTCAGTATTAGTATATATTCTTTTAAGTAATATTGGTTGTAAGTCGCTAAGAAAAAATTATGTAAATTTTATGAGGAAATGTTTTTGTCCCTGAAAATGGGCACGTGGTTGCAAAGTTAACCAGTGTGCCTAAGACCATAAGGCTATCAATCTCTGTTTTAAATATACCCAATGACTTCCACAGATTTATTACCCTCTGGCTAAAGAAATTCCTCCTCATCTCTGTTCTAAAGGGAAGTCCGTGTATTCTGAGGCTGTGCCCTCCTGTCAGAGACGCCCCTACACTGTTCCTAAACTTGACAGCTATCTGTGTGGTGATAGCTCATGTAGCCTGTGCTAATTGTACTTATCTCTGGTTGCCAGGCCCAACAGAGGTCAAGTTCTTTGGTTAGTGCCGTTTAATGCTAAAACTGGAATGCTTGCACTAAAATGCAGATCACATCACTTAACTGGGGCTGTACTATTACCACAGGGAATGCTCGAGACATCATCAAAACCTGATCTGGAAACATTGAAGGAGATTCAAGGTGAGAGCAATGGCTTTTTCAAAGGGTACTAGGAAGTTGTAAACACCCTTACCATGCATTAATAAGGTTGTTAAGAAGGCGTATAGTGCATTGGCCTTCATTAGAGACGGCAGGTATGGCATGGGAATCACTGAAAGAAGATTATAGCTAGGAGCTGAACATCCAAGGACACACCTTGTTTCGAAAGGACAGGCAGGTAGGCAGAGGGGGTGTTGTGGTTCTGTTGGTAAAAATTTAAATTAAATCCTTAGAAAGAGGTGACATGGAATTGGAAGATGTAGAACCCTTGTGGGTAGAGTTAAGAAACTGCAGGAATAAAAATACCCTGATGGGAGTTACAGTATTTAGAGGTCTCCAAATAGTAGCTGGGATGTGGGATACAAATTACAGTGGGAGATAGAAAAGATGTGAAAAAAGGGTATTGTTACTGTCGTGATGGGGAATTTTAATATGCAGATAAATTAGGAAAATCAGGTTGGTGCTGGATCCTAAGATAGGGAATTTGTAGAACGCCTACAAGATGGCTTTTTAGAGCAGCTTATGGTTGAGCTCACTAGGAGAAAGTCAGTTCTGGATTGGGTGTTGCGTAATGAACCAGATTTGATTAGGGAGCTTAAGGTAAAGGAATCATTCAGAGACAGTGATCATAATATGATTGAATTCACCATGCAGTTTGAGAGGGGGAAGACAAAGTCAGATATATCAGTATTACAGTAGAACAAAGGGAATTTCAGAGGCATGAAAACTAACCAAGGTTTTTTGGAAGGCAACACTAACAGGGATGAAGGCAGAATAACAATAACTGGGGTTTCAGGAGGCAATTTGGAAAGTGCAGGACAGATACATCCCAAAGATGAACAAGTATTCTAAAGGGAGAATGAGACAATCGTTGCTGAAAAGGGAAGTCAAAGACAGCACAAAATGAAAAGAGAGGGCATATAATATAGCAAAAATGAGTGGGAAGTTTATGAAGACCTACAAGAGGCAAATAATAAAAAGCCACAAGGAGAAAAAAAAGAAATATGAAGGTAAGCAAGCCAAAAATATAAAAGAGGATAGCAAAAGATTTTTCAAATATATAAAGAGTAAGATAGAGGCGGGTGTGGATATTATACCACTGGAAAATGACACTGCAGAAGTAGTACTGTAATAGAGGACAAAGAAATGGCGGATGAACATGATTAGTATTTTGCGCCAACCTTCACTGTGGAAGACAGTAGTAGTATGCCAGAAATTCCAGTGTGTCGGGGCAGGATTGAGTGTTGTTGCTTTGACTAAGGAGAAAGTGCTTGGAAATCTGAAACGTCTGAAGATAGATAAATCACTTGGATCAGATGGACTACACTCCAGGGTTCTGAAAGAAGTAGCTGAAGAGATTGTGGAGGCCATAGTAATGGTATTTCAAAAATCACTAGGTTCTGGAATTGTTCTGGAATTGTTCTGGAGGACTGGAACATTGCAAACGACACTCCACTCTTTAAGAAAGGAGGGATGCAGAAGAAAGGAAATTATAGGCCAGTTAGCCTACTTTAGTTGTTGGGAAGATACTGGAGTCCATTATTAAGGGTGAGGTTGCAGGGTACTTATTGGCCAAAGTCAGCATTGTTTCCTTAAGAGGAAATCTTGATTGACAAACATGTTGGAATTCTTTAAGGAAATAGTAGGCAAGATGGACAAGAGAGAGCCAGTGGATGTTGTTTACTTGGATTTTCAGAAGGCCTTTGATATGGCATTGTCCATGAGGCTGCTTAACAACATAAGAGCCCATAGTGTTAAAGGAAAGACACTGACATGAATAGGAGATTGGCTGACTGGCAGAAGGCAAACAAAGGGAATAAAGGGAACCTTTTCCAGTTGGCTGCAGTGACTAGTGGTGTTCTGCAGAGATAGGTGTTGGGACCATTTCTTTTCACATTATATGTCAATGATTTGGATGGTAGAATTGATGGCTTCATGGGCAGTATTGCGGATGATACGAAGAAGGTGGGGGGCAGGTAGTATTGAAGAAGCAGAGAGTATGTGGAAAAGCTTAGACAAATAGAGAAAATGGGCAAAGAAGTGGCCGATGGGATATAGTATAGTGAAATGTATGGCTATGCACTTTGGCAGAAGAAATAAAAGTATAGACCTTCCTCTAAATGGGAAGAAAATACAAAAATCAGAGGTGCAAAGGGACTTGGGAGTCCTTGTGCAGGATTCCCGAAAGGTTAACTTGCCAGTTGAGTTGGTTGTAAGGAAGGTAAATGCGAAGTTAGCATTAATTTCGAGAGGACTAGAACATACGAGCAAGGATGTTATGCTGAGGCTTTGTAAGGCACTGGTCAGACCATACTTGGAATACTGTGAGCAGTTTTAGGCCCTTCATCTAAGAAAAGATGTGCAGGCATTGGAGAGGGTCCAGAGAAGGTTCACAAGAATGATTCCTGGACTGTAAGTGTTGACATATGAGGAGCATGTGATTGCTCTGGGCCTGTATTCTCTGGCTTAGAAGAATGAGGGGAGATTTCATTGAAACTTATTGACTATTAAAAGGTTTGGATAGAGTGGATGTGGGGAGGATTTTCCCTGTAGTGAGTGAGTCTAGAGCCAGAAAGCACAGCTTCAGAATCGAGGAATGTTCATTTAAAACAGTGATTAGGATGCGTTTCTTTAGTGATAGTGAAACTGTGGAATTCATTGCCACAGACAGCTATGGAGGCCAAAGATGAGGTTGATTGGTTCTTGATTAGTCAGGGCATCAAAGAACACGGGAGATAAGGCAGGAGAATGGGATTGAGAGGGATAATAAATCAGTCATGATGGAAAAATAGAGCAGGCTCGATGAGCTGAATGGCCTAATTCTGCTCCTATTTCCGATGGTCTTGTTAGTCAGTGGATTGAGTTCAAGAGCCGCATGGTAATATTGCTGCTCTATAAAACCCCAGGTAGACAACACTTGGAGTATTGTGTCCAGTTCTGGTCACCTCATTATAGGAAGGATGTGGAAGCATAGAGAGGGTGCTGAGAAGATTTTTCTGGGATGCTGCCTGGACTCGATGGCATGTCTTATGAAGATAGATAGAGTGAGCTAGGGCGTTTCTCTTTAGAACAAAGAAGGATGAGAGATGACCAACAAGAGAAGTACATGAGGCAAAGATCAAGTGGGTAGTCAGGGGAATGGAAATGGCTAATATGAGGGGCATAATTTTAAGGTGATTGGAGGTAAGTATAGGGGGATGTCAGAGCTAAGTTCTTTACACAGAGAATGGGGGGATGCGTAGAATACTCTGTCAGGGGTGGTGAGGGAGGCAGATACATTAAGGGCATTTAAAAAAGCTCTTAGATAGTCACATGGATGATAGAAAAATGGAGGGCTATGGAGGAAGGAAGGGTTAGATTGACGTTAATAGATTAGAAATTTGGCACAGTGTCATGGGCTGAAAAGCCTATACTGTTCAGTTATGTTCTATGTTCTATCAGACATCCAGCATCAAGCTCCTTATTTCTGGGACTCACCAACTACTTTATGTTCTAAGTGTCACCCTATACTATCCTGTGATTCATTTTCTTGTGGGTAGTCACAGTAAATGCAAAGGGACACAATAAAATCAGTGAAAAACTGCACACAAAGACGGACAAAATGACCAATGTGCAAAGGACAAATTGTGCAAATACTACAAAACAGGGAAAAAAATAATATCAATAAATAAAAAAGTCATAAATATTGAGAATATGAATTGTAGAGTCCTTGAAAGCAAGTCATAGGTGGTGGAATAAGTTCGGTGTTCGAAGTTATTCACTCTGGTTCAGGAGTCTAATGGTTGGGGGGCACTATGTGTTCCTAAACCTGGTGCTGTGGGTCCTGAGGCTCCTGTGCCTTCTTCCTGATGGCAGCAGTGAGAAGAGACCATGACCTGAACGATGGAGATCCTTGATGATAGATGTTGTTCTCCTGTGCCAACGCTCCATGCAAATGTGCTCAGTGGTGTGGATATGGATACAGACTGGCTGGGCTGTATCCATTACTCCTTTGTAGGCTTTTCTGTTCAAAAGCATTGGCATTTCCATAGCAGGCCGCGATGCAGCCAGTCGATATACTTTCCACTGTGCATCTATAGAAGTTCATCAGAGTTTGAGATGACATGCTGAATCTTCGCATGCTTCTAAATAAGAATTATTCCAAGGTCCCACAGACCTTCACAGACTTGGCATCGCCACACACTTCACCTCAAATTGTACAGCTTCTGTACACCGCTTGCAGGTCAAGTACAGCATTAAATACACTGAGCAGCATTCACTGATGCACTTCCCTGTTGAACCAAATAGCATGTTATTGCTTATAGCAACAATTCATTCTCAGGAAGCAATTTTGGCTTCCTGACCTGATTTTCATGGAAGTGACAGTGACCATCACAACCAGAGCAGATGCCACTGGATGGTGCTCAGTGGCGGTACTGTGGTGATCGAAGATAACGCTATCATTGTACTTAACCCCCTTTCTAGCCTCTCAACCCACCATCTTATCTGATTTGTAGTCGACAGATGGTGCAATCATTTACCTTCGATGAAGTCCCTTTCCTTACAACAGCCCAGCCCTTCTGGCTTCCTCCTTTCAATTAACCAAGAAACGCAAGCTGGTCAAGAGGAGAAAATTAAGAAAGAACAGAGCAAGAGTATCAGGAGACCAGCAGAGTAGCAGGAACTCAGCATGCTTCGCAGTGGCAGATTAATCTCAGCAATTTAAGAATTTCCACTATTGTGTATATCTTTTCTCGTTTGCCCGTTACGCCTCTGGTGTTTGGGGCAGCAATGAAGGTCCTTCATCTCTGGTAGTGTTCATGGCTTCCACTGGGCTTTTACTACTGTCAGTCAGGCAGGTCCCGGCTGGAGACTGCGGAATAGAGCCGCACTCAGATGTAGGATTCTTCGTTGCTGTTTCAATAACTATTTTGTTTTGCCAGTCAGGGTTGTTAGCCCCGAGCTGAACTCTCGAACCTGGACCCTTTGACCTCTTTGACATGGGTGACCTCACCAAGAGCCAAAGCATAAAGTCCTGACTTCACCCAAAATAGCTCTTCTGATCATTGAGGAATGTGCATTGTGCATCTCGTCAGTCTTATGGAATATTAACTGCAAAAACTGGCTTTTCCTCTAACAATATTACACAAAATTTGTTCCACCATGCATTAACTTATTTGCAGTTAGCTGAATCTAATGCATATTGCTTTGTTAAGAATGACTTGGGTCAGAATTTGCTTTGATTTATTAATGTCAATATCCCAATATTTTTAGTTTATGGACTGAACATAGAACCTGCATATTACAACAGAGCAGTTAATACAAAATCAATCAAAGTATTTAGTACACATTATATTGAATTTGTTTTAATATGATCGTTTTAAATGAATCTCTGTAATGTATTTTTATCTATCACAGTACCTTGACTGATCAATTAGATTCTCAGCATTCACTAATTTTTAAGATTAAATTAGAACAACATCATTTGTTCTAGTATCTTCCAAGTTATATTTCTAAGCAGTAGTTTTCTGCTTTTGTGAGCAAAAATGTAAAAAGGAACCTTCAGTATTAATGGAGAATGAGATCTTGTCGGTCCTCGAGCGGGGGACTTGGAGAAGTGACGCGAAAGATTGTAACACTGGAACAACAAGTTGCTGGTTCCACTCACGTTGCTGCAGGAGTGACCTCTCTCCCCCTCGCTGGAGGGAGAGAGCCTGTCTGAGATACTGAACGGCTGGGTTATGGACTATAGTTTGTGATGGATCTGGATCAGGGTCTCTTTGGGAGGGTTTTGCTCTTGCTTGCATGGTGGGGGGTAGGGAATGGGGGTGGCAGGGTCAGTGCTTCTGCTGGCATGGGAGTGGGGGAGGGAATGATGTTTTAGCTGCTGCTTGTGTGGAGGATGGGGAGGGGGGGCTTCGATGTTTCTATCATTTTATTTAATGGGGCTTCTTGTTTTGTGGATGTCTGTGAAGAGTACGAATTTCTCTGATATTAACTGAAACTCTAAACCTTTGAATGGACCTTTGAATCTTTATATTTCAAGTGTTTGTTTTAAAAAAATGTTATCTTTTCATTTTAACTATTTTGGATGTGTTAACTGTGAGTTTCAGTTCATGGGTTGACAAAATGCTTAATGGCTGATGATATGTTAAACTCACAAAAAAATACCACGACGAGAATGAATCCTAAAGATAAAGTAAGTACATTCAATTCCAGTTGGGCTGCAGAATAGGCAGGTTGTGGTGGTGGCGGTGATGGGAATAGTGCTGCTGGGACGGTGGTTGATGGAACAGCTGCCTTTACACACATGTGATGGCAAAAGCGGGGCAGTACATTTATTGACACTTGCTTTTTGGCCCGCTGAACTGAGATTGTTCAGAATTGCACAATGGATGCAATCCTCCTTCAATATATTAATAAATATCTCCTTGGTACTCACAAAAACAAGACAAGCAGAAACAAGTCATAGGTAAGTTTGTATTTCAATCTCAAGACTACTTATTTAGAGATACAGCATGGAACATGCCCTTCTGACCCAACGGGCTGCACCGTCAAGTAACCTACCTATTTAATCCTAATCACAGAACAATTTACAATAGCCAATTAACCTACTAACCAGTACATCTTTAGGCTGCATGAGGAAACCAGAGCCCCCAGAGGAGACCCACCTGGTTCACGGGGAGAACGTACCAACTCCTTACAGTCTACGCCGGATTTGAACTCCAAACACTGGAACACCCCAAGCTTGAATAGCATTGCACTAAGCACTACACTATTGTAGGACCCTCACAGTACTGTATACAGATCAGTATATCAGTAAATAGTTAAACGGAGTGTCTAATTTTGACGTCACCTTGTTATATAACTTGCAGTGGTTAAAGATGTTGGCATTATAGGTATAGTTCAGTGATCTCCTTGACCAGGGTTCAAAGTGTTCAGTTTTCACTATGGAATAGAATAGAACTTTATTATCATTGTTCAAGACTACCAGATTGTGGTACTATTCTAGTCTGTGCAAAACAGATACTTACAGTGCATGTGGTATGGCTTAATTTAAAAAAAATCCCATATGTATTGCAAGAACCTCAAAGTGAATGCATGAGGATGTTATATTTTATTGGAAATTAAGGAATAAAATATTGAACTGTAGTGACTATACTATTGGAATAATAATTTGGGGCCTTGGACCATTCTGCTTTTACTATTACCAATACAGTGGATTCTGTTTTATGAGGACACGTAGTCCCCTTTTATTGTCATTTAGTAATGCATGCAATTAAGAAATGATACATTATTTCCTCCAGTGTGATATCACAAAACACAGGACAAATCAAGACTGAAAAAAACTGACAAAACCACATAATTATACATATAGTTACAACAGTGCACAATACCATAACTTGATGAAGAAAGTCCGTGAGCACAGTAAAGTTCAAAGTTTCTCAAGTGTCCCGCATCTCTCGCAGTCGGGAGAGGGAAGAGAAACTCTCCCTGCCATGCTGACCACAATCCGACTCTGAGTCATCCGAAAACTCCGAGCTCTGATCAGCTCTCCGACACCGAGTACTGAGCGCCATCTCTGTCCGAGCGATTCGACCTCTTTCTTGGTCGCCAAAAGCAGGCAAGGCCGGGGATTTTGAGGCCTACCCTCCAAAAGATTCCCGACCACACAGTAACGACAGCAGCGGACGGGTGTTTCAGAAATTTCTCCAGATGTTCCTCTGTGATTTCACGTCCATTCTCCATCAAATCAGAATTGTCCACAGCCCCTATTTAACAGATACAACATCATTTTTCACCGGAGAGCTGTGCACGCGCGGCGCGCTGCCATCTTCTCCTCCCGCCCAGTTTAATTGGGACACATCGGTGCCGGTACAATTGATCCAAGTTTCACGGAAATAATTAGAAGGTGCAAAGAATGTCAAACCACTTTTTAACTGAGTAATAATTTATGGATTTAAATTAAATACAGAACAAATTAGAACACTATCAATCCCTCTTCAGTACCATAAAACTATGTATTAGTTCCTAATAGTTATCGATGGAGGAATTCATCTGCCATGCTCTTTTAATTGACTGTAAATGAACAAAATCAGTGCAGACCTCTGGTACATTTATTTAATGGACTGCCTTCATACAACGTTTTGGATGACTGTATCCAGCAAATCTTCATTTTCATTGTAACGTTCAAGATGATTGTTAATACCTTCATAATTCTTAGCTTGTTGAAGTAGTGAAATTGTTCCATTTTCATTCCTGGCAATTTCTGGCATCTCCAAGCCTGAATGCTCGAAGCTGCCGTGAGCCAAACCATTCTGAATTGTTTTACTGCTTATTTTTTTTTGCCAACTATCAGTGACAAAATTCACTGCTTTTGAACACCAACTCGCAACTGACACTATTTAAAAACAGATTGCTGTAAGCACGGTGTTGTGTCTAATGGCCGCGCAAGTGCAGTCGACTGATGCTAGTTAGAAACTGTTCAGCAACAGTCTCCTGCTCCAATTAAGCAACACCGCATCCCAAATAAACGAAGGGAATCCAGGCTATTTTCTGGATTTAGTTTATGTTCTTTAAGATCTGTCCCAGATAAACGGCTACCCCGATTAGCTGATGGCCCATTTAACCGGAATCCACTGTATATCATTTGCCAGTGTTTGAAAAACATGAGGAAGGGGTGTCCACCATTATAACTGAACATCTGCTGACAAACAGCCGTCAGCTTTCGCATGCCTCATTTGTTGGGAACCTGATCTGCTGAAGCTTTCACAGAAAGGATATTTCCTAATGTAACCTCACCATAAAGCTTCTTAGTGAGGATTGCATTCTTGGAGCCCCACTGCTCCTTATCTCCATCTTATTTGTTAAAGAAGAAAAGGGGGAGAAACACAACTCGTGTTGAATGAGATGTATTTCCTGTTCTGGCCCCGGATGACAGCGTGGCTATTCATGGCTAATATAAATATAAATTACCTCGGGCTTGAACACAAAGAGATTTGACCTTTTCATGAGATTTTCTTTAAAGTGCCATATCTTATAATTAAGCTCACTTTTAGGCGACCCATTTCTGCAATGAACTTTAATTATTACTTTCTTTTGAGTGATGTAGGAAGACAGTGACAAGGATCTCTTTCAACTGGAAGGAATAATTCAAGTTGACATTCCTGCCTATACATCAAGTGCAAGTTTGATTGTATCCTTAGTGCACACATCACTAAATTATCTTTCTACTGATCATCATTATGGGACTATAGAAGTTTGGAATAGGAAAACTATTCTGTGTTTTGTGATATCACACCGGAGGAAATATTGTATCATTTCTTAATGCATGCATTACTAAATGACAATAAAAGAGGACTAGGTGTCTTCATAATCTAAAAAAAAACTATTCTAAATCTATAGGATATCTTCATGTAACTAGAATACTATATCATTTTTAATGTCGATCATAAAAATAAGCATAAGTTTAAAAGATCACCCAAAATATAGGACTTTGTTGTTAGATATACCTTATGCTAGCAAGAATAAATATAATTGCATTTCTTGTTCATATTTCAAGAGAAGAAGCAGGGAGTACTTTGCACTAGTAATCCAGGGCTTAAGAGGATTCATTTTCGCACTTAACTGGTGGAGCTGGTGGTCGATGTTTATCTTATCTGTCAAGAGCACACATTCTTATCCATTAGCAAAACCAATGCAAATCAAAGTAAGACAGAGAGCCGAGAGTGAAAAATGAACAGGTCACAAGGAGGTGGTTAGTAACAGAATGCTGGGATACCAAGGCATTAGGATGGATTGGTGGTTTAGCTTGTGATTACTGCAGTTAAAATGTTCCCAACCTCCACGTTATAGTGCAGCTCTTCACAGAGGCAGCTGTAAGACTGGGGTTTGATTTCTGCCGTTGTCTATAAAACATTTGTACATTCCCCCTGTGACCGGCTGGGATTCCTGCAGGTGCTCTGGTTCCTCCCATATTCCAAAGACGTGCAGTATTATGCCAAAGTCTTAAGCACATATATATATAGCTAGGGTGCTGAAAACCTTTACACAGTACTGTAGTAATTTTATGTCTTGCACTGTACTGCTGCCACAAAAAAAATCATTATATATGTGAGCGATGATGCCTGATCCTGATATGGATCTCTATTGTTGGCTGAAAGTAGGAAGGGGACAGAGAGAAGGGAAAATTATGGTTGCGAAAAGGGGAAGGGAGAGGAGAGGGAGCGGGAAGCACCAGAGAGTCATTCTGTAATGATCAATAAACCGATTGTTTGGAATTAAGTTATCCTGCCTGGTGTCTCAGGGCAGGGTGCATCTGTATTTATGCCACTACCCACCCTGGCACTCCCCTGCCACCTGTCCCACACCCCTCCCGCAGCACTTTACCCTCACTGTTCCCAACATCCTTTGCTCGCACCAGATTTACAAACTCAATAACAAGAGAAAATCTGCAGCTGCTGGAAATCAAAGTGCCTTCGGTCTCGTTCAACCATGGATGTCGTGTTCTAGCTGTCTAGATACGCAAGCCCAGGCACTATGAAATGGAGAACAAGCAGCAAGCCCCTCTCCATGCATCTGATGAACCCAAGACCAAAACAGTTTGGTACCAGCAGCATCGCAAGAGTTGCCAGTCAGCGTTGAACTCAATGTAGGACTGCCTTAGGGATTTTTCCCTCTGAGTTCAACTCCTGAAGCCTTCTCATGAGTGGGTACAGCCGCAAGGCAGCGGAGGTTTGAGGTCAGAGTTTCCCTTCTCCTAGATGAGCTGCCAACCACTGGTGACGAGCTCAATCTGCCTGAAGCGACCGGTTTTAAGGCACCAGTAACCAACGTTTGCCACTTCTCCTGTGAGTAGAAACAGTTCTGCCAGGATTAGTAGAGAAGCCACACATGAAGGCCAGGAGCTGGACTTGGTCGTCAGAGGCTATTTGAGGGGCATGCCATTGGTAGCATTTAATCGGCAGTGGCAGATCGTCCCTATTACCACTCCCAGCTATAACAACCTTAAGGAACCAACGTAATACATACAAAACGCTGGAGGAATTCAACAGGCTAGGCAGCATCTAGGGAAAAGAGTAAACAGTTGACGATTTGGGCCGAGACCCTTCAAACTCACTCTCTGTTCCACGATGACAAATACAGTACTGTGCAAAAGTCTTAGGCACCCTAGCTTAAAACTGTACGCATGCATAAAGCGTCTGCACAGCACTGTATGGTTAGAGTTAGTGAGCTTTATGCATCCTCTGTTGGTGCTGAAAGTGTGATGACACTTGCAGGGTGCTCAGCACAATCCTTGTTGATTTGATTTGACACAAACAACATGTTTCACTGTACGTTTCAATGTCATTTTTTTCCTGCAACATGGCAGTACAGAGTGCACACCCAGCCTACTACTGCTCCTGCCAAAACTCAGCGCAGAGCCCACATTCACAACCACAGAAGGTGCAGTACCCTTTCTCCTGTATATACCATGCAGAAGGACATGAAGCTGATGTGATGACACAGGTAGACAGGGCTGAAGAAGGTGTTTGGAGACAATCATATCAGCCCTCCAAAAGAGCAGGATGGCCAGTCTCAATGATAATGCCCAGTTGCACTCATATCTACTGTGATGAAGTACTTTGAG